>NC_064645.1:315437370-315754870 GCF_023864345.2 Schistocerca serialis cubense | reverse complement strand
ATCGATGTCGAAATGCACACATTGTATGACTATAGCTAAGTGTCGTGTTACTATGTACCCTGAACGCGCGATATTTAAAGAACTGTGTTACTGAGTCGTATCTATTAAGCAAATAATTCATTCAATATTGGGCCATATTACTAGGGCGTCCTGGAAAATAAAAACTTAGAATTTTTTATGTAAAAACTCTTAAAGCTTTTTAAATAAAACAAACGTTATTAACTTTCTACACCTTTATTCTTCATGTCCACATATTTATTTCTCAACATAGCCACCCTGGTGACGAACGCATTTCTCCCTACCAGAGACCAATTTGTTGGTACCGTGTTTGATATCGTTGACGGATACACAATCTCATCTGTGTTTGTATCGCTTCATCGCTTTCAAAGGGAAGTCCTCGGAGGTGTTCTTTAAGATGAAAATCGGATGTGGCCAAGAGGGGACTTGTAGGGAGAATGGTCGATGACAGTGAACCTAAGGCGGGGGATAGTTGCAGATGTCCCAGATCTCTGTGTGGTCTGGAATTGTCATGCTTTAAGGAGAGGGTGCTCCGTGTGTGGATGAAATCTTCGAATTCGAAACTCGATTACAGAAATTTCGCGCACCGACGTATTTACGTTACATGTTCAGTTATTACATTATCAGTTATTTTGCTCACAAATAGTAAAACTCATTTACTACCTTAAGTGTCTCGTTTTCTAATCTAATTCCCTCAGCATCACCTGATTTAATTCGACTAAATTCCATTATCCTCGTTTTGCTTTTGTTGATGTTCATCTTATATCGTCCTTTCAAAATACTGAACATTCCTTTAAGCTGCTCTTCCAAGTCTTTTGTTGTCTCTGCCTCGTGATGACTGGGTGTTGTGTGATGTCCTTAGGTTAGTTAGGTTTAAGTAGTTCTAAGTTCTGGGGGACTGATGACCATAGATGTTAAGTCCCATAGTGCTCAGAGCCACCTATTTTGTTGTCTCTGACAGAATTACAATTTCATCGGCAAACCTCGCAAGTTTTTATTTCTTCTCCGTCGATTTTAATTCCTTCTCCAAATTTTTCTTTGGTTTCATTTACTGCTTGCTCAATATACAGATTGAATAACATCAGGGATAGGCTACAAGCGTGTCTCACTCCCTTCTCAATCACCGCTTCTCTCGACTCTTATAACTGCCATCTGCTTTCTGTACAAATTGTATATAGCCATCACTCCCTGTATTTTACACCTGACACCTTCGGAATCTCAGAGTATTTCAGTCAACGTTTTCAAAAGCTTTCTCTAAGTCTACAAATGCTAGAAACATAGGTTTGCCTTTCTTTGACCTATCTTCTAAGATGAGTCGTAGGGTCCATATTGCCTCACGTGTTCCAACATTTCTACATAATCCGAATCTTCCCTGAGGTCAGCTTTTACTATTTTTCCATTCGTTTGTAAAGAATTCGTGTTAGTATTTTGCAACCATGACTTATTAAATTTATAGTTCGGTAATTTTCACACCTGTCAACGCCTGCTTTCTTTGAGATTGGAATTATTATATTCTTTTTGAAGTCTGAAGGTATTTCGCCTGTCTCATACATCGTGCTCAACAGATGGAAAAGTTTTGTCATGGCTAGCTCTCCCAAGGCTATCAGTATTTCTAATGGAATGTTGTCTACGCCCGAGGCCTTGCTTTGACTTAAGTCTTACAGTGCTTTGTCAAGTTATTCACGCAGTATCATATCTCCCTTCTCACATTCCTCTACGTTCTCTTCGATTTCCACAATATTGCCCTCACGTACATCGCCCTTATATAGACCCTCTATATAATCCTTCCACATTCTTGCTTTCCCTTCTTTGCTTAGAACTGGTTTTCCATCTGAGCTCTTGATATTCATACAAGTGGTTCTTTTTTCTCCAAAGGTCTCTTTAATTTTCCTGTAGGCAGTACCGATCTTACCCCTAGTGACATCTGCTTCTACATCCTTACATTTGCCCTCTAGCCATCCTTTTTAGACATTTTGCACTTCCTGTCGATCTCATTTTTGAAACGTTTGTATTCCTTTTCACCTGCTTCATTTATTGCATTCTTATATTTTCTCCTTTCCTCGATAAAATTCAATATCTCTTTTGTTACCCAAGGATTTCTACTAGCCCTCGCCTTTTTGCTTAATAGATCCTCTGCTGCCTTCACTACTTCATCTCTCAAAGCTACCCATTGTTCTTCCACTGTATTTGTTTCCGCCGTTCTTGTCAATCGTTCCCTAATGCTCTCTCTGAAACTCGAAACAATCTCTGGTTCTATCAGGTTATCCAAGGCCCATCTCCTTAAATTACTACCTTTTTACAGTTTCTCCAGTTATAATCTAAATTTCATAACCAGTAAATTGTGGTCAGATTCCACGTCTGCCCCTGGAATGTCTTACAATTTAAAACCCGGTTCCTAAATCTCTATCTTACCATTATATAATCTATCTAAAATCTTCCAGTGTCACCTGGCCTCTTCCACGTATGCAACTTTCTTCCATGATTCTTAAACCAAGTGTTAGCTGTAGTTAAGTTATGCTTTGTGCAAAATTCTACAAGGCGGCTTTTTCTTTCATTTCTTACGCTCAATCCATATTGACCTAGTACCTTTCCTTCTCTTCCTTTACTACTGTCGAATTCATGTCCCTCATGACTATTAAATTTTCGTCACCTTTAACTATCTGAATAATTTCCTTTATCTCATCGTACATTTACACAATTTCTTCATATCTGCGGAGCTAGTTGGAATACAAACTTGTACTAATGTAGTAGGCATGGGCTTCGTGTCTATCTTGGCCACAATAATGCGTTCACTATGCTGTTTGTAGTAGCTTAACCGCACTCCTATTTTTTGTTTTCATTATTAAACCTACTCCTGCATTACCCTTATTTGATTTTGTATTTATAACCCTGTATTCACCTTACCAAAAGTCTTGTTCCTCCTGCCACCGAACTTCACTAATTCCCACTATATCTAACTTTAACCTATCCATTTCCCTTTTTAAATTTTCTATCCTGCCTGCCCGATTAAGGGATCTGACATTCCACGCTCCGATCCGTAGAACGCCAACTTTGTTTCTCCTGATAATGACATCCTCCTGAATAGTCCCTGTCCGGAGATCCGAAAGGGGGACTGTTTTACCTCAGGAATATTTTACCCAAGACGACACCATCATCATTCAACCATACAGTAATGATGCATGCCCTCGGGAAAGATTATGGCTGTAGTTTCTCTTTGCTTTCAGCCGTTCGCAGTACCAGCACAGTAAGGCCGTTTAGGTTATGTTACAAGGCCAGATCAGTCAATCATCCAGACTGTTCCCCCTGCAACTACTGAAAAGGCTGCTGCCCCTCTTCAGGAACCACACGTTTGTCTGGCCTCTCAACAGATACCCCTCCGTTGTGGTTGCACCTACGGTACGGTCATCTGTATCGCTGAGGCACGCAAGCCTCCCCATCAACGGCAAGGTCCATGGTTTATGGACAGTTTATGTTACATACCGCCATGTTACACGCTACATTTCGGAGCCATCTAGCAGCAGAGGGCTGCAAATATGTAGACTTGAAGAATAAAGATATATAATGTTAATGACGTTAGTTTTATTTAAAAAAACTTTAATAGTTTTCACATAAAAAATTCGCAGGCGTTGTTTTCCAGTATGTAGTAAATTTTTAAAGGAAAAGTGGACTCTCACCATTCACCTTCGTTATGGACATCAACGAGTAACTAGTGGGTTTTAAGATAATGCTTTTCTTCTTCCTGTTAAACTATCAGTAATTTTAGACAAATCAGTACTATTCTCTCATGGCACTTTAACATCAACCTCTGATAACCGCCTCGCAACCTATCGCTCACAGGTATCTTCGCACGGACAAGCTCTTATGCCGACCAGAGTCGTTCCGCTGTGCAAGTACGGAAGCCTTGATAAATTTGCAGCTCCCAGTGTGACGTGCGTTCTTCACTGCAGCTTTCTAGTCGCTTATAATCCAAGTGTGACATCGACTAGGATTGGTTGGTAGGTTGAGTTGGGGGATGGAACCAAACAGCCAAGTGGTAAGTCCCATCGGATGAGGGAAGGACGGGGAAGGAAATCAGCCGTGCCCTTTCAAAGGAACCGTCTCGGCACCTGCCAGAAGCAACTAAGGGGAACCGGGGAAAACTACATCAAAATGACCGTACGCGGGTTTGAGTCGTCGTCCTCCCGAATGCGCCATCTCGCACGGTTACATGTGGAAAGAGAAGTGCAGAAATATTTCGTCGAAATTTGTGTGCAGACGCGTGTGGCCGTCGACTATAAATAAGAGACAGAAATCTAGCTATCGGGTGGGAATATTTTTCTGTAAGAGACGGAAGTAACAAATTTGCACAGTGATGTATTTGTGGTCAAACATTGTATTTTAAAATTACTTTGCGTAACCTGTCACGAAAAGACCTGTCCCAGTTATGGAGCTCTCATTATTTTCAGATGTTCCCGTGTGTGTCATGAAGCAGACGCTTTCAGCTGTAGTAAGGAATCCTTGTTTAACATCGATACAATTTTCGTATTCTGCTTTCGTGTTTCGCAGATTTCAGCGTGCCCACAATCTACATGGGACCTATTAAATAATTAAGAGGTTTCCGTTGTACAGTATTATTTGTGTTAATAGTTTAACCAATCCCTATTAACCACTACAATGAATTCTTGTTCGATATGTGCACGTGATAAAAAATTCTAAAATCGCATCTTAGTGCATGCCACAAAAGGATGCTCGTGTTTTATGGTCTTGCTGCGTCTGACGAAACTTACGTTATCCGTATAATAAATTGTGTTTTTTGTAAGAAACAAAGCTCTGCTACGTTTCAGATGTACAGTCTGCGTGTTCGTTTGCGCAATGATCCATGTTGCGGGCTTCACCTGTTTATGCAAATTATTAAATCCTTTTTACGCTATTCTTGTGCAAACATATTCCAGTACACTTGCGCCATCAGCAGTAAGTTCTAAATACTTTACGAATATAAAAGTTTTAAGTTAAATACTTAACATGTGAGTTCTGGCGCTAAGAATAACTTGTTCGCGCTTTTGTGCCTCCCTTTTCGCGAGAGGAAAGCATGCTTAATGATAAGGACAAGGAAACAAACTGTGATAAGATTTCAATAAAGTAAGAACTCAAGGATGATGATACAGATGTGCTGAAATGTTTAACCACGAAAATTAACAGAAGAAGAATTTTGTGGTTTGCAGAAACAGACAGAATCCAATCCCACAGTTTGCTCCGCAAACACGGCTACTATACCAGCATTACTAATCCAAGTACGGTTAGTGATTCGTCTCTTCGAACACATAAGACTAAAACTTGTAGCTTTCTCTGTACTCTGCCTGAAGGGTCTGTGTGCATTTTGTGAGGAGAAATGTCACTCACACTGGTGCAGTGGATGTTCCTTGACCGCACAACTCCTGATAAGCACAGACGTAACGTGGGGAGTAAACTCGCCTCCGTATGGACAGTTTGAACGTCCCGTGAAATGGGCAGATAGCGGTGTGTAAACAGCGCGCGCGAGGCCGCGGAGATAACGCTTACGTAAGGCCAGGGACCAGCGCGGGGAAGCAGTTTGCAGCCGCGCTGCACGGGCGCAGGAATGCGGAATATCACTGCGAGCCGTCCAACTGGAGCTGTATGTTCTGGGGAATCGTCCCTGATCGCTCAGTTGCAGGACTAGCTCGAGCGGGAGATGTGCTGGTAGTGGCTTACGTGGCAACGGGCCTCGAGAACGAAAGCAAGGGTGTTTTATTTTGTAATTGTTACTGGTATTGCGGTGGCAGGGGAGGGGGCGAAGGGGAGAGGGTGAATGAATGGTTTCTCCAGGTATTTCGTGAAATACTGCAACGGTATCACACGCTACAGATCCTTCTTCGTTATTATTGACTAGCTGTCACCTGGAGCTGTGCTCGATAATCAGTAGCTTTGTTATAATTAAAAATATGGCTGTAAGCACTATGGGACTTTAAGGTCTGAAGTCATCAGTCCCCTAGACCTAGAACTACTTAAACCTAACTAACCTAAGAACATCACACACATCCATGCCCGAGGCAGGATTCGAACCTGCAACCGTAGCAGCAGTGCTGTTCCGGACTGAAGTGCCTAGAACCGCTCGGTCACAGGGACCGGCTGTTACGATTAGTAACGTACCCTCTCTTGTTCGTCTGTTCGGGTAAGCGTAGCTGGTGATGTGCGCCTCGACCTCCCCCCCCCCCCCCCCCCCCTCATTTCCCAAGGTCGACCAACGCACGATGCATCAGCATGCTCAGAATCGCTGCCAAGCAGTGCGTACAGAGGGCTATGGGCAAGTGCGCGCATGTAGGCATTGTGCTTGATGTAGCTCTACGTTATACAGCTTGTACATTATTTAATAAAGTGTGCACTTATGGATTAAGCACAAAAAAGGAAGAAAGAACGACCCATCACGACGGCATTATCCGAATGCGACGGAGATCGTTAGATGTACATGTAGAGACAAACAAATGATTACAATTTCAGAAAATTTGGATGATTTATTCGAGAGAAAGGGCTTCACAAATTGAGCAAGTCAGAAACGCTTTATTCCACATCTGGCTCTTCTGAAAGCAGCTATTCGGCTTGGCATTGGTTGACAGAGTTGTGGATGCCTTCCTGAGGGACATTGTGCAAAATTCTGTCCAATCGGCGCGTTAGATCGTCAAAATAACGAGCTGGCTGAGGGGCCCTGGCCATAATGCTCCAAACGTTCTGTACTGGGGAGAGATTCGCCAAGGCAGGGATGGCAAGAACAAGATAAGCAGCAGAAACTCTCGCCGCGTGCGGACGGGCAGTATCTTGATGTGTTGTACGGGTGCTCCGAACGACAACCAGAAGGGTCCTGCTATGAAAATAAATGACACTGCAGATCATCACTCCTGGTTGTTTGGCTGCATAGCTGGTGACAGTGAGGTTGGTATCCCACCACCGCCTGGGGCACCTCGAGACACGTCTTGGGCCGGTAATCTCATTGACTGGACTAGAATTGTCTTCAGTGATGAGCCCCACTTCGAATTGAGCCACGATGGCCAGCGACGACACGTCCGGAGACACCCCAGACAGTGGTGGGACACCATCCTGACTGTCACCCGCTATACAGCCAGATAACCAGGAGTGATGGTCTGGGGTAACTTTCTTTTCATAGCAGGATTCCTTTGGTTGTCATCCGAGGCGCCCCATTTTGTTGCCTTTCGGGGCAAGCCATCCTTTACTTACGTTTCAGCAAGATAATGCCCTCTCACACAAGGCCATAGTTTCTACTGCTTGTCTCCGTGCTTGCGAAACCCTACCTTGTCCAACAATGTCGCCGCATCTCTCCCTAACGGGGAACGTTTGGAGCATTATGGGCAGTGCCCTGCACCAAGCATGGGATTTTCACGATTTAACTCGCCAATTGGACAGAATTTGGCACATTATCCTTCACAACGACATCCACAACTCTATCAATCAATCCCAAGACGAATAACTGCTTGCATAATGACCAGAGGCGGACAAAAGCGTTATTGACTTGCTAAATTTGTGAATCTCTTTCTCTTCAATAAATCTTTGAGTTTTTCGGGAATTGTAATCATTTGTTTGTCTGTACATATACATTACATTTATCATTTTCCGTCCCATTCGGATAACACCTTCGTGTTGTGCCTTTTTTGTTTGTCTCAAAAGGAGAGGTCCCCAGTAGTGCGATCGACTTTTTGAAACTACCTATACGCTGACGTAGGTTAAGATCTCAGGTATCACACACTGCAGCCATTCATCCAGGTGTGCCCACGTTCTCAAATAATTAACAAAAAAAAAAAGAATTCGAAATTTTGTGTGACACTCAGTAGCGTTAAAAACGTTGCAATAAATGGCGTGGTTGCGCGATGTAATGGATGGGATACCAGCTTCCCGTGCTGGAAATTGTGGGTTCAAATCTCATCAGTTGCAGTAAATTCTTTTTATTTTTAAGTCTTTATCAGAATGACTTCGATCATCATTTTTATTCAATTTTGTTACCATATCTGCAATTTTTTTGCACGGTAATCGTCATACAAACATTTAAAACGTAACCTAAATAGCTATTGCACTATGGACAAAATAACGCAGATGAAAATTTAAATGAAAGACGGTTTTATAAGTGAAACGAAATTCAAGCAAAACGAGAAACAGATATAATGAACCCAGTGATGTGGACAAAAAAAGGGTGATAAAACACAAGAAATTAAATCGAAATAAGTAAATAAAATTAATTGTAGTAAAGTGAGAAATAAATATAATTAACGCAATAATTTGGACAAAAGAACAGGATGATAAAACAAAAGAAATTAATTCGAAATTAGTACATAAAATTAATTATAAATACACGAACAAAGATTTTAAGTGGAGAAAGCATGATAGGAAGACAAATGAGAGCAAATGGACAAATGAGAGCAAATGAAGTTGTTATTATGATTAAAATTATGTGGCAAAGGAATGTAATTAAAAAATTATGTTTAAATCAATTAACTGAATAAAAGTGATGATCAAAGTCATTTCGATAAAGAGTCAAAATTAATAAAAAAACTTACTGCACATGACGAGTTTCGAATCCACAACCTACTGCATATGAAGTTGGTATCCTATCTATTATACACGCAGCCAGACTATTTAACACAACTTTTTTTAACGCTGTGTAGTGTCACACAAAATTCCGAAATTTTTTTTCGTCATTTACTCGCAAACGTAGGCCAACCACAGTGAATGGCTGCAGTGTGTGATACCAGGGATCTTAGCCTACATTATTGTATAGATAGTTACAAACCCCCCCCCCCCCCCCCCCCCCCATGAACCATGGACCTTGCCGTTGATGGGGAGGCTTGCGTGCCTCAACGATACAGATAGCCGTACCGTAAGTGCAACCACAACGGAGGGGTATCTGTTGAGAGGCCAGACAAACGTGCGGTTCCTGAAGAGGGGCAGCAGCCTTTTCAGTAGTTGCAAGGGCAACAGTCTGGATGATTGACTGATCTGGCCTTGTAACAATAACCAAAACGGCCTTACTGTGCTGGTACTGCGAACGGCTGAAACCAAAGAGAAACTACAGCCATAATCTTTCCCGAGGGCATGCATCATTACTGTATGATTAAATGATGATGGTGTCCTCTTGGGTAAAATATTCCGGAGGTAAAACAGTCCCCCTTTCGGATCTCCGGACGGGGACTATTCAGGAGGATGTCATTATCAGGACAAACAAAGTTGGCGTTCTACGGATCGGAGCGTGGAATGTCAAATCCCTTAATCGGGCAGGCAGGATAGAAAATTTAAAAAGGGAAATGGATAGGTTAAAGTTAGATATAGTGGGAATTAGTGACGTTCGGTGGCAGGAGAAACAAGACTTTTGGTAAGGTGAATACAGGGTTATAAATACAAAATAAAATAGGGGTAATGCAGGAGTAGGTTTAATAATGAAAACAAAAAATAGGAGTGCGGTTAAGCTACTACAAACAGCATGGTGAACGCATTATTGTGGCCAAGACAGACACGAAGCCCATCCCTACTACATTAGTACAAGTTTGTATGCCAACTAGCTCTGCAGATGACGAAGAAATTGAAGAAATGTATGATGAAATAAAAGAAATTATTCAGACAGTTAAAGGTGACGAAAATTTAATAGTCATGGGTGACTGGAATTCGAGTGTAGGAAAAGGGAGAGAAGGAAACATAGTCGGTGAATATGGATTGGGGCTAAGAAATGAAAGAGGAAGCCGCCTGGTAGAATTTTGCACAGAGCACAACATATTCATAGCTAACACTTGGTTTAAGAATCATGAAAGAAGGTTGTATACATGGAAGAACCCTGGAGATACTAAAAGGTATCAGATAGATTATATAATGGTAAGACAGAGATTTAGGAACCAGGTTTTAAATTGTAAGACATTTCCAGGGGCAGACGTGGACTCTGACCACAATCTATTGGTTATGACCTGTAGATTGAAACTGAAGAAACTGCAAAAAGGTGGGAATTTAAGGAGATGGGAACTGGATAAACTGAAAGAGCCAGAGTTTGTACAGAGTTTCAGGGAGAGCATAAGGGAACAATTGACAGGAATGGGGGAAAGAAATACAGTAGAAGAAGAATGGGTAGCTTTGAGGGATGAAGTAGTGAAGGCAGCAGAGGATCAAGTAAGTAAAAAGACGAGGGCTAGTAGAAATCCTTGGGTAACACAAGAAATATTGAATTTAATTGATGAAAGGAGAAAATATAAAAATGCAGTAAATGAAGCAGGCAAAAAGGAATACAAACGTCTCAAAAATGAGATCGACAGGAAGTGCAAAATGTCTAAGCAGGGATGGCTAGAGGACAAATGTAAGGATGTAGAGACTTATCTCACTAGGGGTAAGATAGATACTGCCTACAGGAAAATTAAAGAGACCTTTGGAGATAAGAGAACGACTTGTATGAATATCAAGAGCTCAGATGGAAACCCAGTTCTAAGCAAAGAAGGGAAAGCAGAAAGGTGGAAGGAGTATATAGAGGGTCTATACAAGGGCGATGTGCTTGAGGACAATATTATGGAAATGGAAGAGGATGTAGATGAAGATGAAATGGGAGATACGATACTGCGTGAAGAGTTTGACAGAGCACTGAAAGACCTGACTCGAAACAAGGCCCCCGGAGTAGACAACATTCCATTGGAACTACTGACGGCCTTGGGAGAGCCATTCCTGACAAAACTCTACCATCTGGTGAGCAAGATGTATGAAACAGGCGAAATACCCTCAGACTTCAAGAAGAATATAATAATTCCAATCCCAAAGAAAGCAGGTGTTGACAGATGTGAAAATTACCGAACTATCAGTTTAATAAGTCACAGCTGCAAAATACTAACACGAATTATTTACAGACGAATGGAAAAACTAGTAGAATCCAACCTCGGGGAAGATCAGTTTGGATTCCGTAGAAACACTGGAACACGTGAGGCAATACTGACCTTACGACTTATCTTAGAAGAAAGATTAAGGAAAGGCAAACCTACGTTTCTAGCATTTGTAGACTTAGAGAAAGCTTTTGACAATGTTGACTGGAATACTCTCTTTCAAATTCTAAAGGTGGCAGGGGTAAAATACAGAGGCTATTTACAATTTGTACAGGAACCAGATGGCAGTTATAAGAGTCGAGGGACATGAAAGGGAAGCAGTGGTTGGGAAGGGAGTAAGACAGGGTTGTAGCCTCTCCCCGATGTTGTTCAATCTGTATATTGAGCAAGCAGTGAAGGAAACAAAAGAAAAATTCGGAGTAGGTATTAAAATCCATGGAGAAGAAATAAAAACTTTGAGGTTCGCCGATGACATTGTAATTCTGTCAGAGACAGCAAAGGACTTGGAAGAGCAGTTGAATGGAATGGACAGTGTCTTGAAAGGAGGGTATAAGATGAACATCAACAAAAGCAAAACGAGGATAGTGGAATGTAGTCGAATTAAGTCGGGTGATGCTGAGGGAATTAGATTAGGAAATGAGACACTTAAAGTAGTAAAGAAGTTTTGCTATTTGGGGAGCAAAATAACTGATGATGGTCGAAGTAGAGAGGATATAAAATGTAGACTGCCAATGGCAAGGAAAGCGTTTCTGAAGAAGAGAAATTTGTTAACATCGAGTATAGATTTAAGTGTCAGGAAGTCATTTCTGAAAGTATTTGTATGGAGTGTAGCCATGTATGGAAGTGAAACATGGACGATAAATATTTTGGACAAGAAGAGAATGCTGAAGATTAGATGGGTAGATCACATAACTAATGAGGAAGTATTGAATAGGATCGGGGAGAAGAGAAGTTTGTGGCACAACTTGACCAGAAGACGGGATCGGTTGGTAGGACATGTTCTGAGGCATCAAGGGATCACCAATTTAGTATTGGAGGGCAGCGTGGAGGGTAAAAATCGTAGAGGGAGACCAAGAGATGAATACACTAATCAGATTCAGAAGGATGTAGATTGCAGTAGGTTCTGGGAGATGAAGAAGCTTGCACAGGATAGAGTAGCATGGAGCGCTGCATCAAACCAGTCTCAGGACTGAAGACCACAACAACAACAACAACAACAACAGTTACAAAAAGTCTATCGCACCGTTGGGGCCCTCTCCTTGTTAGAGTGTATGATAATAATCAAAAGTCAAAGAGTAAATTTTCAAAGGGTAAATATTTTTTCTAATTCGCGTAATATTCTTCAAATCAATAAGAGCTGACTACGCATTCTCTAACTTAGCCTAAGCTCTTTCTCAGGGTTCAAGCTATCTTCATATCAAATTTCATCGAAATCGGTTCAGCGGGTTAGTCGAGAAAACATAACGCAGATATTTTCGCATGTATAATAATATGGATAAAACTTTCAGCGAGGATATATTTTTTCCATTATTCGATTTTGATGAAAGACCCTTTGGCCCAAGCTATGCTCGAGTTACCTGTGAAAACTCCATGTAGCAGATTAGCGTGTTCAAATAGAAAAACAGACATACGACGGTTTTAGATAAAACTTTGAATTACGATATCATGTTTCCGTGATCAGATTTTGATTAAATAAAGTCCATCCGGTGCCACAAGTTATACTCAAGGTACCTCCGAAAATCATATGAAGATTCGTCCAGTAAGTTTGGAGATTAGCGTGTTCAAACAGAGAAACAGATATGACAGTTGAAGATTTAACTTTAAATCACTTTTTTTTTCGTGATGTAATGGCAATGAAGTGAAGCCTATAGTATGCCCCAAGCTATTCTCAAGTTATTTGTGGAAAGCGCATGAAAGGTTTTGGAGATTAACTATTCAAAAAGATGGAATCAGACATGACGGCTATAGACAAAACTTTAAATCACGAGATTTTTTTTTTTCGTAATCCACTTTTGATGAAAAAAAGCCTATGCGGTGCCCCAACCTATACTCCGGTTACCTGCGAAAATCTCATGAAAATTCAAGTAGTTTTGGAGAATGGTGTGCTCAAGCAGACAGACAAGAGGGATTTAGCAAAACTTTAAATCACGATATCTTTTTTTTCCTTTCGCTATGGGATTTTGACGAACGAAAACCTTTCGCGGGCTCCAAGCTATGCTTATGTTACCTGCGAAAATCCCATGGAAATTCGTCTAGAAGTTTTGAAGAACTGTGTTCAAACAAACAGACGGGTACGACAGTTTTACAGATTTATTATTAGTATAGAAAGATATTGTGTGTATGATCTTAAGAGTGGAAGGTTTAAGCATCGTGTACAGTAAAGGAGCAAAGACAGAAAACATGTAGACCATGATCATGTAGAGTTACGAGACAGATTGAACCTTCTCCTCTCGTCTGTCACCTCGGAGTTTCCGTAGCTTGAAGCTGCGGCGAATCAATGCACACTTAGCGCCTTGCGGCGCGCGAACTAATCACGCATCGCATTACTCGTCATAAACGTTTGTTAGCAGCTCCATATTATTTCTGTCCGCCGCTTCAGATATACTATCGTGCTAGATAAATTTCGCCAGCGTCACTTTGACCCGCGTCACAGGGTTAAAATAAAATGGTCCTCTATACCACTGATTACTGTCCATCAGCAGTCCATCTATTAGGTTGTACGAAAGTTTGCAGCATTTTCCCGTAAGTTTGATAAACAAAACAGATATACATGACAGCGACTTTAGTCATCAATGATATACTTTCCTTCACTATTTACAAGTCTGCCAACGCTGGGATAACTTTTCGATTCCGAAATCACATGGCTTGGAGGTGAAGAACTCGTCGGGCCATGTTAGGGGCGCATTTTCATCTTGAAAGGAAGTGCCTTGAAGTTTGTTCGATAGAGAGCGGAAAACGTGAAAATCTGAGGGCGCAAGGTTAGATGATTAAGGTGGGTGTGGAATGACTTCCAAACTCAAATCCTGTATGGTGTTTTTTGTCAGTCTAGCGCAGTGGTCAGCAAACTCATTCGTCAAGCCAAATTCCGGTAGTATAGTGACTAAAAAATTTTCTGAAACCTGCAGATGTTTTCTAGAACTATACTTTTAGGAGTCAGTTAATGGCGCTAACATCAAATAAATATAGACATAACAATTAATGATAACTCTGTTTATTGGCAAACAAAATACAATAAACAATGTATGGCAATGCATATTTAATGCGAACAGTGGCCTTGCATTTCTTTGGAAGGTTGGACTAGGTCTGCTTTGCATGTTGATTTTTTTTAACTTGAGGCAGGATTCCAGGTTCTCGCGAAGAAGGCGATTACTCAGTTCGGAGAAAAACGTAGTTTTATTATTTTAGCATTGAGTGGATTTTTAACAAAGGCTAATGACGCTGCTTTTTCTGAACTCCTGAAACCTCTGCCGATATTTCAGCAGACTTGGGAAATCAATTAATATTCCTCTCTCCAAATCTTGTGCCAAAAGAGAACGAAGTTACCTCTTCTAACAGCGAAAAAACTGTTTTGTCATTCCCTGGTAGTTTACGATTCAGCTCATTTAGATTAGCAGTAACGTCTACTACAAACAGAATTTTTCGATACAGTGCCCTTGTGTTGATTCAGGATAGCTAATTCCTTTCTCTAAAAAAATAACGTGCACGTAGTGAGGGAGAGAATACGAAAATTTTGCGCCTGGTATTTGAAGGCACTGCAGGCTGGATAAAACCCAGAAGTAGTGTATAGTAATATACACCGAGGTAACAAAAGTCGTGGGATAATATCGTGTCGGAACCCTTACTGCCCGGTGTAGTGCGGCAACTCAACGGGCTTGGAATCAACAAGTCGTTGGACGTTCCCTGCAGAAATATTGAGCCAAACTGCCTCTGTAGCCATCGATAGTTGCGGAAGTGTTGCTGGTGCAAGATTTTGTGTGCGAACTCACCTCTCGATTATGTCCCATAGATGTCGGGCTATATGGGTCGCCAAATCATTCGCTCGAATTGCCCATAATGTTCTTCAAACCAATCGCGAACAATTGTGACCCAGTGACATGGCTCTTTGCCATCCACAAAAATTCCTTTATTTTTTGGGAACATTAAGTCCATAAATGGCTGCAAATGGTCTCCAGGTAGCCGAACAGAACCATTTGCAGTTAGTGATCGGTTCATTTGGACCAGAGAACCGAGCCCATTCCATGTAAACACAGCCCAAACCATTATGGAGCCACCACCAGCTTACACAGTGCCTTGTTGGCAATGTGGGTCCATGGCTTCGTGAGTTCCGAGCCACACTCGAACCCTATCATCAGCCCACAGTTTTGTTGTCGTCTAGGGTCCACCTGATGTGGTCACGAGCCCAGGAGAAGCGCTGTAGGCGAAGTCGCGCTTTTAAAAAAGGCGCTCACGTTGGTCGTCAACTGCCGTAGACCTTGGACACCAAATTTCGTCGCACTGCCCTGATGGATACGTTCGCCATACGTTCCACACTGATTTCTGCAGTTATTTCATGCAGTGATGCTTGTCTGTCAGCACTGACAACTCTACGCAAACGCTGCTACTCTCGGTCGTTAAGTGAAGACCGTCGGCCACCGCGTTGTCCGTGCCACACTCTTGACTCTGTGGATGTCGTAATAATTAATTCCCTAACGATTTTGAAGTGGAATGTACCATGCCTCTGGCTCCTACAACCATTCCGCGGTCAGAGTGTGTTAATTCCCGTCGCGCGGCTATAATCGCGTCGGAAACTTTTCCACTTGAAACACCTGAGTACAAATGAAAGCTCTGCCAGCGCACTGCCCTTTTATACCTTGCGTACGCGAGATTGCAAATCGCTATCCCATGACTTGTATCACATCAGTGTACATAGAACTCAATATGTTATAGTGGACGGTGAATGTTTATCAGAAGAGAAAGTAACATTGTGTGAGTCCCAAGAGAATGTAATAGGCCGTGTTATGTTCTCATTATACATAAAGTATTCATGAGATAGGAACAGCAGCACTAACACGGTGCTCGCTGATGATTTCTTGTCTACAGGAAAATACTGGCTTTGGGTGGTGGTAAACAAACTCTAAAATACTTGGACAAAAAATTCCCGCTACCGCAACGTATGACAGTCTGCAAACTGGTCTTTGCCAGTTGCACTTGATAACGGCTCAAAAACCGATATCGCCATAGTGGAAATAATTAAAAAACGAAGTCAAATGATGGCAGCGCTATCATTTGAAAAGAATCCCAATCGTTTTTATGCAGAGACAAATTAGTCAGAGGAAAATTTGAAGTGTCGAGTGGTTGTTAACCATTAGTCTCGCTTCTCAGAAAAGAGGAATTTGCCGACTGTGTTTGATAAGCAGTGGCAGCTGCGCGCGCTGGAGGGAGGAGGTGGGTCGAGGCCGGACTTTAAAAACTCGCGGCAGCGCGGGCACGCCGTGGCTGCTGCTGTGTGCGCGGCATGCTACGGGCGCGGCCTGCCAGGGGAGACAATGCCGGCCATTAATAATGCATGCGGCGCGCAGGTGGCGGCTCGGGTCCCACCAGCCGCCCTGTCGCTCGCACCTTATCCGTGATAAAGGGGCACGCGCCCCTCCCAACTCGTCAGCTGTGTTTTGAGAGCAAAACAACTCTGTGCTGCAGGGTTCAGTGTGGGGTCCACTCCTATTCTTTATATAAGTGAATGACCTTTCATGTAACATACAACGACAGAGCTGCTATTTCTGGATGCGACAGACGCCTTATAATTAATCACGTTACAGAGCAACCGGGAAAAGAGATTATTAAAACCGTGATTCATAAAAGTACACTATCCGGAAACATTTAATGTGGCCGTCTGTCAAAAGCTTGAACAACCATCTTTTGCAGTTCGAACGTGCAGGAAGAGTGTCAGTGAGGTTCTGAGGTTGTGGAAGGTACCGAAAGGGATGTGGAGTCATGCCATCTCCAGTGTCGTGGCCAGCTACGCTAGGTTTCTCTGTTGAGGATCCACAGCGCGAACAGCCTGGTCGAGGGGGCCTCGCAGGTTCTCGACTGGGTGTCCAGGGCAGTTTGGTTAAGCCCTCCTGGTGCTCTTCGAACCAAGCATGTACACTGTGAACTGTGTGATACGTTGAACTGTTATGATGGTGGATGACATCATACTGAGAAAATAACTAACTCCATGTTGGGCCTACAGTCTAGAAACGCGCGACCGCTACGGTCGCAGGTTCGAATCCTGCCTCGGGCATGGATGTGTGTGATGTCCTTAGCTTAGTTAGGTTTTAGTAGTTCTAAGTTCTAGGGGACTGATGACCTCAGAAGTTAAGTCCCATGGTGCTCAGAGCCATTTTTGCATGTTGGGGTGGACATGGTCCACAACGATAGAAGCGTACCTGTGTTGATCCGTTGTGCCTTCCAGAATGACGAAATCACGCAGGGAATGCAACGAAAACATTCTCCAGACCATAAAGCTCCCTACTCTACCCAGGACCCTTCCCTTGATCCGACGACCTTCTATCCAACGGAGCATAAAACGTGTAAAAAGGCCACTAGTCGCCACTCACCGTCAATAGACGTCGAGTTGCGGTACTTTGTGCAAATTCCAGCCGTCGTCGCTGATGAACAGCAGTCAGCATAGGTGCATGATCAAGGCGCTTGTGTGGAGTCCACACGGTAGTAGCCCTTGGTTCATCTGGGCTGTCAGTTGCTCAACTGTTACACGTCTATTTCTCCGTACAAGCCTTCACAGCCGTCATTCACCCGTGTCATATATGTCCTGGGTTCTGGAGAGCGCCATTTTGCCATGCACGCTATACTTTAACCATTGCGGCATACGAACGTTTTACTTACTTTGCTGTTTCCGAAATCCTTCCAGCCTTGACCCGAAAGCCAATGATCATGCCCTTTTGGACGTCAGGTAAGTAGCTCCGTTTCCGCATTACGACAATGACTGCCTGTCATGCACGTCCCCCCGACATGCTTTACACATTCCACTGCTGGTGCTGCTGTCTGTCGTCTATGAGTGTTTATTGCACTTTGACGTCAAAAATAGGCGGCGATCACGTTACTGTGATTGGACCGTGTATAAAGAGCTCTGTAAAAGCCCACGTGTCACGCTCAACAGTTCCATTCGCGAGGAGGCAGGATCGCTGTCTTCCCTTCATAGCGGTTCCCCTTTACGGTACTCGCGTTAGGAAATGTCAGCTGTCAGAGGGCATGAGAGCACGGTGAGAGCAAATTCCAAGTTGTTGCGACAAACATTGGCCGTCTCATTGTTGATGTGGCACGTGATTAATCTTGGTAGTTTATACACCAGCGTTGGCGAGAGCTGACGGGCTGTAGTTTGTTCAAGAGTTTCTGATCGCATTTTTAGTGATTGCGGGGAGCAGAGGATGCGAGCTCCGCTTACCGAGGCTAAACACAGCGACAGCCGCAGGTAGAGAGGCGTATCGGGAACAAAATGCGCTTTCCTTACGCAGGTTTGGCACTGCACATGAGATTGTTGGTTTGGCACGGCACTGCTTGACAACGACTTCTTAACGGTTCCGTAAGTAGGTAATGGATTGTTGGATTGCCAGTAAATCATCATCATTACCCCCACCACCACCACCACCACCATCATTATCATCACCTATTGGCCGGTTCCTGCCATCTGCGTCGTAGTTTGGAGTTTGGCATCTTACCTTTTCTGTTCTTCTTCCTGTTTTCCTGTGCCCTTCCACTTTATCTTCAATAGCTGTTTCCAGAATTCCATTTCCTAGTAATATTTGACCAACCAATTCTGCGCTTTCCTTTCGTAATGGGATTTCTTTCTTTCATTACCCTTTCCAAGACTTCACTCGATTTTTTTTCTTTGGAGCTACCATACTTACAAAAGTCCTTTAGTTGATGGTAGTTAGCTGTTGCGAGCATCAGTCTAAATGCTGAGACAAATACACTGCGTATAACACTTATAAGATTTTTGTGATTACAGTATAAACTTTAAGTAGTTGATTGTAGTACTCCAAATTATAATAGAGCAGAGTCCCCCATCTTTGTGAGACTATTACTCCTCTGTTCAGTCAGGTATTAGCTATTACCATCCACCGCCCTCCATTCCTCACGTTCCCTCACCATCATCAGTCAGCAATAGCGCCTAACTGAGCTTTAGAATGAAAACTAACTTTCTGAGTACTTCCCTTTTCAAAATGATGAAAGATAAATGGTATTTAGTTTTTGTACGTGTTTTATTAAATTGTGAACTAATGAGTTAATGAGACGATTGGTACTTCATATTCCTGACAATATTTTTTGTAGAATGATGAACAGTTTTCAGTGCATCACAAGTGCTACTTGCAATGTCTTCTCATAAAAGAAAGCTTAATATCCACATTGACGGTAGACACTTGTTACGAAACAAGCTTCCCCCGCACAACTCCCCTCCTTAGACACACTTGATTCATCACACGCACCACCCTATTTAAAATAAATCAATTTAAAACGTCTGCAGTATACTTAGGCCTACTCCTTGTAAACCACTTGACTGGAGAACTCGTGTTTCTGAAGAGGCAGAAATTGGAAGATTTCAGTTTTGTACCTCACCATTGCCAATAATAATAGTAATAATGCTGTTTAAGACCTACAGCATTGTAGTTGTCATTAGCCTATTATATACTTACTGCTGCATTGTGCCGTCAAATAGTTCGTTTATGGTTGCGAAATGAATAATGAAACAATTTAGGCTGTTCTGAGAACTACCTGCAACTCTGCGAAGGCATTTCCACGAGATTTTAAGCAAATGTGATTGATATATCTCAATTTTATTGTCATAGATGCTTACTATTAAGCACAAAGTTTGCGTGTAGTGGGTGGCCTGTGTGAGACAGAGAAGTGAAACAGTAGTAGTATTTTAAAAATGACTTCGCTGTGTCACCGAAACATACACAGAGGTGACAAAATTCATGGAATGCCTCTTTTAGCCCGGTCTAGCGCAGAAATTCGACGTGGCATGAACTCAACAAGTCGTTGGAAGTACCCTGCAGAAATTTTCAGCTTTGCTGCCTCTATAACCCTCCGTAATTTCGAAGGTTTTACCGGTGCAAGATTTTGTGCACGTACTGGCCTCTTGATATGCCCCATAAATTTTCTGGATGGCCATATCATTCGCTTGAACTGTCCAGAGTGCGCTTCAAACCAGTCGTCAGCAACTGTAGCCCAGTGACAGGGCGCATTTTCAACCATAAAAGAAGCATTGTCGCTTGGGAAGATGGAGTCCAGGAATGGCTGCAAACGGTCTCCAAGTAGCGGAACATAACCAGGACCCAGTCCATTCCATAACAACACAGCCCACGCCATCATGGAGCCACCATCAGCTTGCACAGTGCCTTGCTGACAACTTGTGTCCCAGGCTGCCACACTCGAAAACTACCATCAACTCTTACCAACATAAATCTGGACTCATCTGACGACGTCACAGTTTTCCAGAGTCCAACCGATATGGTCATGGGCCCAGAAAGGCGCTGCGGGCGATGTCATGTTGTTAGTAAAGGCACTCGCGTCGGTCGTCTGCTACCATAGTACATTAACGCCAAGTTCCGCCGCCTTGTCCTACAGGATACGACAGTCGTACGTACCACATTGATTTCTGCGGTTATTTGACGCAGTGTTAATTATCTGTTTGCACTGTTAACTCTATGCAAACGCCGCTGCTCTCGGTCTTTAAGCGAAGACCGTCGGCCACTCCGTTGTCCGTGGTGAGAGGTAAGGCCCGAAATTTGGTTTCTCGGTACACTCTTGACACTGTGGATCGCGGAATACTGAATTCCCTAAGAATTTCTGAAATGGAGTGTCCTACGCGTCTAACTCCAACTACCATTCGGCGTCCAAAGTCTATTAATTCCTGTCGTGCGACCATAATCACGTCGGAAATCTTTTCAACGAATCACGTGAGTACAAATGAAAAGCTTCGCTTTTATACCTTGTGTACCCGATACTACCGCATCTGTATTGCGCCTATCGCTATCCGATGACTTGTCACCTCAGTGAAATTGAACACTTCTGCTTTTACACGCCTTAGGGGATAATTAGCCTCAGGTTATGAATCATTGGTATAGACTATGAATGAAGTACGGAACACGAAGAGAATGCGGCTTACTGAGAATCGGTATCAGACTACGGCGCCGAAAACAACATATGAGAATGCGTCGCGTACATATCTTTGACAATTTATCAGGATACGTGAGTGTGTTGGCTGGAATCGTCACGTCATTAGACTAAGTGAATAAGAAAGGCAAGCTGCATTGCGAGCCTGCAGAGCGGCACTTCCTCTCACGTGGAGCGGGTGGCGGCACGTGGGGCGCCTGCGGACGCTGACCCACATTCCCTGCCACTGCTGCTGCTTCAACGAGCAAAAAGACGTGGCGCGCCCGGGCAACTGAAAAAGAAGCTACGCCACGCCAGGTCCACCTAGCGGCGGCCGGCGCAACTACGTGGCACGCAAGAGCCAGCTTGTTGCCCCAGACTTGGCGCTGGCAGACACAACACGCGACGTATCTCCCACCTCGCGCACGCACAACCTTTATGACTGGCCTGCTTCTTCTTCTTAGGGTACTAATATACTCCTCGGCCGTTCCTCGAATGCAGCTGTCACTATCCCATTTTTCTTGACCCCCCCCCCCCCCCCCCCCATAGACCTTGTTTCCATTTTCATCCCAGGCATGCTCTTGAGTCAGGCAAGGGGTTGCAATGCCACCACTCTTGTTCAACATAATTATGCAGGAAGCACTGGGTGCAGTAAGCGAAGCAGAAGGGGAGTTAAGCGTAGCAATAAAAATTAATGAACTGGCTCTTGCAGATGATGTAACATAATCTCTGAAAGCCTAGATGACATGAAAATACCGTCAAGAATACAAAACAACGGAAGTTGGATTACAGACAAATCATGAGAAACCGAAACTCATGAGAGTAGAAAGAAGTTACAAGACAAAACGGCTGAAACTTTGCGAATTGACAAACACGTGTTCAAAGAAGCTGATCAGCGTATGTCGCGGTTGTAGTGAAAAGCAGAAATGACGAGAAAAAAAAAAATACAAAGTGGCATCCAGAGATGCCAGTCAACAAATTATTGTCATTCTTATTTTTTTCAAGAGGAAAAACGGTTAACAATATGCACTGAAACGCTAGGAATTCCGCGATACGGAGATTAGTAAACAGGCAGGATACGGCGCTGCCGTCGGCAACTCCTATACAAGACAACAAGCGTCTGGCGCTGTTGTTAGATCAGTTACTGCTGTTACAGTGGCAGGTTATCAAGATTTAAGTGAGTTTGAACGTGGTGCTATAGTCGACGCACGTGCGATGGGGGACAGCATCTCCGAGGTAGCGATGAAGTGGGGATTTTCCTGTAGGACCATTTCAGGAGTGTACCGTGAATATCAGGAATCCGGTAAAACATCAAATCTCCGACATCGCTGCTACCGGAAAAAGATTATGCAAGAACGGGATCAACGACGACTGAAGAGAATCGTTCAACCCTTCCGCAAATTGCCGCAGATTTCAACGCTGGGCCATCAACAAGTATCAGCGTGTAAACCATTCCACGAAACGTTACCGATATGGGGTTTCGGAACCGAAGGCCCACTCGTGTACCCTTGATGACTGCACGACACAAAGTTTTACGCCTCGCTTGGGCCCATCAACACCGACATCGGATTGTTGATGACTGGATACATGTTGCCTGGTCGAACGAGTCTCGTTTCAAATTGTATAGAGCTGATGGACGTGTACGGGAATGGAGACAACCTCATGAACCCATGGACCCAGCATGTCAGCAAGGGAGTGTTCAAGTTGGTGAGGGCTTCGTAATGGTGTGCAGTGTGAGCAGTTGGAGTGATATGAGACCCCTGATACGTCTAGATACGACTCTGATAGGTGACAAGTACGTAGCATCCCGTCTGATCACCTGCATCCATTCGTGTCCTCTTGCGCATTCCTACGGACTTGGGCCATTCCAGCAGGACAATGCGACACCCCAAACGTCCAGAATTACTATAGAGTGGCTCCAGAAACACTCTTCTGAGTTTAAACACTTCCGCTGGCCACCAAACTCCCCAGACATGAACATTATTGAGCATATCTGGGATGCCTTGCAACGTGTTGTTCAGAAGAGATTTTCACCCCGTCGTACTGTAACGGATTTATGGACACCCTGCAGGATTCATGATGTCAGTTCCCTCCAGTACTACTTCATACAGTAGTCGAGTCCATGTCAGGTCGTGTTGCGGCACTGCTGATTGCTCGCGGAAGCCCTACACGATATTAGGCCGGTGTACTAGTTTCTTTGGCTCTTCAGTGTGTAAATCTACTATCAGATCAGTATTATTGTGTGGGGCAGAAAAATAGCGGACAGATAAGTATACAGAGGAAAGATAACGGTTTTTTAAAAGAAAATTCCGCGGAAAATATTCGGACCAATTTGTGAGGGAGGAGAATGGCGAAGAAGAACGAACGGAGAGCTCAGAGATGTATACTGGTGTCCCAGGAGGAATGGTCAGTATTCAAGGATATGACAGGAACGATCATTCGAAGCAAAAAGTGTAATGAATATGGTTTCTAAAATGCGTGCCGTAAGAGCCATGAGCAATTAATTTTCCATACTGTGAAAGAAATCTCTTCTACTGCAAATTTTTTACTTTCCATATTTTGGGAGGAGATAGTATGGACCAAAACAAGAAAAAATATCTGATAAAGATGACTTCTAAAACACATTCCTTAAGAGCTGTGGGCACTCGTTCAGTAGAAAAGATATGTTACACAGTAGCGATGATGAACAAGTGCTCATAGCTCTTAAGGTATGCATTTCAGTGCCCATGTTTAGCAGACGTTTTTGCTTCGAATGATCGTTTCTGTCATATCCATGAATTATAACCATACCTCCTGGGGTTGCAGCATAATTAACCAAATGCTGCGGAAGCTGAGACAAGGAGACTGAGATATGCGGCGATGTCTGTGTAAGAGAGGTGGACTCAATATTCGCAAAAAAGTGAGAAAAGAAATCGAAAAAAGATGAAGAGACCAGGTGGCCAAGGATCTGCAAGTGAAGCAGAATCCAGGGCCAGAACGCTGTGCAGGAGGCTAGTTGACGAGGACGAAAGCCGACTTCGTTTGTGGAACCAGGAGAGTAACAGTAACTTTTTCTCCAGAAGCAAAATAAAAAAGTGTGTTAAGGTAACGTTGTTTGGTTACCACGGGAAAGTACGCAGCACGACTGTCTTTCTTGTGTCATTGTTACGAAGATAATAACAATAACATGTCTTTTTTAAATAACACCCTTTATTTTTATTCGGTAATCCAGTGCTTCTCCTTAAGACCGCTCGAAAAAAGTATCATTTACGTAGATGAGTACCTCGTTCTGTTATTTGGGTGGCCAACCCACGTTTATAAAGAAATAAGAAATTTAACTTTAGGGTTTCGGTATTACACAAAAAGAATGCAAGGAACAATGAACAAGTCTTTCATTTACTGAAGGAAGGAAAATTAGGATTTAACGTGCCTTCGACAATGAGGGGGAGAGAGAGAGACAGAGAGAGAGAGAGAGAGAGAGAGAGAGAGAGAGATAGAGGGAGGGGGGGAGGAGGGGAGCACAGCCGTAGGTTGGGGAAGGATAGAGGAAGATATCGTTCGTATCCTTTTCAATGCAATCATCACAGCATTTACCTTAAGAGATTTAGGGGAACCACGCGGAAACTAGATCTTAATCGCCGGAGGGGGATTTAAAACAACGTCATCCCGGAATACGGTCCAGTGTGGAACCACTGCACAACCTCGATCGGGCATCTGTCACTGTGGATACCTTAAACTGGGTTCTGTTTTAGTCACTTGGCAATCTGAAAGAAACGGAAGTTATTTATCTAGATGGACCATGACATGATCTCAAAGTCGACGTATTTTAAGAGAAGACCAAGTAAACTAAAAACTTGGAAATATCCAGACTGGAAAAAAGGAGAATGGCAACTGGACCATGTCTGCATGGATAAGAATTACCACAAGGAAATTTACAATGTGAAAGTACTGAGAGGGACAGATACCGGATCAGATCATTACATGATAAAAATTAAAATTAAATTAACCCCATTAGCAAAGAAAAATTCCCACCAGAAGAAGAAGAGAACCTATGACCCTCATAAACTGATACAAAATGGGGATTATGAAGCACAAACCAGGGATATAAAAATAACAGATGATCTGGAAGAAATAATTCCGAAATTGAAACAAATAGCTGAACAAGTTGCCCCTATAAATCCAAGGAAAAAACACCAGTGGTGGAACGATGAATGTGATGAAGCAGTGTTGGATCGACACCAAGCCTGGTTAAGGCATCAAAATGAAAAAACAGAAAAATCATATTTGGAACTCACAAAACAAAGGAAGACAACACAAAAAATAATAAGGAGAGTTAAACGTCAGTACCAAAAAGATATACTTCTAATGATAGAAACAAATAGTGAAAAAACAAACTCAAGAGACTATTACAAAATATTTGGCAGACAATTACAAAGATATGATCCTCCAACATTAATGTTAAAAGATAAAGATAATAACCTAGCCCATAGCAATAAAATACAGAAATTCTAGCAGAAACATTTAACAAGTTACTAAATTGTGAAGATCCCCCAGAACTTCTTCAGATAAACACAGAAACCCCAATTAAAACACCAGCAGAAAATATAAATCCACCTACAATTAATGAGGTCTACAGAGCTTTGAAAGAACTCAAAAACTACAAAGCAAGTGGAGAAGATCAAACGTTTGCTGAACTTTGGAAATATGCAGCAGAACCAGTAAAGATAGCATTACACCAATGCATGGTAAAAATCTGGAATGAAGAGAAATTACCAGAAAATTGGACTACTGCTATAATACATCCATTACATAAGAAAGGAGAAAAATCAAATCCACACAACTATAGAGGAATTTCCCTTTTGGACTGCACGTATAAGATCATGTCAAGAATACTATACAACCGCTGTAAAGATCAATTAGAACTGGAACTGGGAGAATATCAAGGAGGACTTAGATCCTGGAGAAGCTGCCCAGAACAGATAATCACCTTGAAGTTAGTTATGGATGTCTACAAAAGAAGGCAAAAACAACTAGTCATAACCTTTGTAGATTTCAAAAAGGCGTATGATTGCATCCATAGATCTTCAATGATGAAAATATTAAGGAATTTTGGACTTCATCCTAAATTAATAAAAATGATACAGTTAACCTTAACAAACACCAAATCCAAAGTAAAATTTAGAGGAGAAATATCTGAACCATTTACGATTAAAACAGGGTTGAGACAGGGAGATTGTTTATCACCATTGCTATTCAATTGTGCTCTTGAATATGTAATGAGAGAATGGTACAAGGAAAATCCTATGAATATTAAAATTGGAACTAAGAAAGATAAAATAAACCTAAATTGCTTGGGATTTGCTGATGACCTAGCATTACTAGCTAATAATATTCAGCAAGCCACGAAACAAATAACAAGCTTACAAAATATAGCACAAAAATTAGGACTCCAGATATCATTTGAAAAGACTGAAATAATGGTAACGGATCCACTTGTAATAGATCACATCACAGTGAACAATAGGGAAATTAAAATAGTGAAACAATTTAAATACCTGGGTGAAATTATAACATAAATTGG
Organism: Schistocerca serialis cubense; assembly: GCF_023864345.2. Lineage (NCBI taxonomy): Eukaryota > Metazoa > Arthropoda > Insecta > Orthoptera > Acrididae > Schistocerca > Schistocerca serialis. The sequence continues at coordinate 315,728,311 of NC_064645.1, read as the reverse complement.
ACGAGAAACCTGCATGGCGAGCAAGAACTAATAAAATGATAAAAGCTCAAAAACTAACATGGTCTACGTACAATAAAAAATGTCTATCAATTAAAACAAAATTAAAACATTACAAGACGGTGGTTCAACCAGAGGTTACATACGGAAGTGAAACTCTTTTTAAAGTCACCCAGAAAAACAGAATTGACAAAATTTTAAAAGTAGAGAGAAGAAATGCTAGAACATGCATAAATAAGAAATATCAAAAAGCTGGGCAATGGCGGATAGTTCCAAATGAAGTGGTATACAGAGAACTGGAGCCCATCACTGATACTATACGAAAGAAAAGGATATCTTTTTGTGGTCACATTCTGAGGACACCAGAAACCAGATTATCAAGGAAAATTATTGAGAAACTCTGGAATTTGAAACAACAAGGAGGATGGCTTAAGGAAATAAGAGAGGATATGGAAGAACTGGAAATAACTCTGGATGATTTGCAGAACAAAACGCCAAATTTAAAGAAGTTGAGGGACACAGAAATAAGATTTAAACCAAAAATTGACAAACGACATACAATGAAAAGGGTATTTACAGATAAGGAACGACGAAAAGCATCGGAACGTATGAAGAGATACTGGGCCACTCGGAAGGGGAAAATACCAAAGAAGAGGACCAGAAATGATTGACTGAAGTGGTCCAATGAGGCCGTAAAAGCAGAAGAAGAAGAAGAAGAAGAAGAAGGATCATCATGGTCACTCTGACATATTTCCAGCATTTCGGTTGTTATAAGAGTTATGGTGCACTGAGGTTATATACTGTAGCTGGTTAACAAATTTTTCTTCTTTTGTTTTGTAATGGCTCATTTTTCACGGTATTTAATGGTACTGATTATAGTGAATGCTCAGTGATTACGCTATACAAGTTTTACAATTTCGCCTCTGTGAAGGTAGAATCATCTTCACAGTTGTAATGAAGATTTCTTTCGGTAGTGAAATATGTTTTGGAAGTGACGAATGAGAAAAGTCCACTTCTGTCGTTGTGTTAGTCACAAAGATTGTTTTCGACATGGTAACTGTATCATAGATATCCAGTTATCGGGGTAGATAGCATGTTGTTGGTAAAAGTTTTCTATTACTTAAAAATATTTTTACATCGATAGAAAAACTAAGGTCAGAAATGATAATTTGACTGATGACACCCTCGTCATTATTTTGTGCGAGATTTAGCCTATGCATGTTGTTCGTTTTAGTTTCGTCATCTCTTTTCAAACTAAACAGTTTGGTAAGGAATACGAAACTGCAACTATCATTTTGCACTACTAGTAACTTACAAAGTAGAGATCAGGAGAAAGCGATGTCTCTATCTTTTCTAATCCACGTGTATACAAAACTTCGTGCGACGACTGATAGTTTTTACATTGGACAAACACAACAAAGTTTTAGTATCACATTTAAATAACACGCGAGAGCAACCAATCATGTTTTTAACTACACTTGAAAAATATAGTTCTACGTTGGATACCAAAAGCCCAAACCATGAACATTTTGGAAGAACTAGAAACTTATGCACACACAAATAGATACCCGTATGACATCCTAAACGAATAGACGAACCTCAAACATAAAAATTATCTGGAAAACTTTACTAACATAACAGAAAAAGAAGAGTGATGAACACAACACGATAACAAAAAACAAAAGACAACGTTACAATCACATATCTACATAATGCACAATATCTTTAGCAGAAAATATCTCTGACTACCTAAGATATAATTTACTTGTAAACATAAAGCATCCTTGGAACGATCTGTCATTTTACAACAGTCAAAAAAATAACACTAAATTTCTGTAGAAAGTAAATATGTGACCTATTTTAACAACGTAGTACATAAAAGAACTTTCGTTCTAAGTTGGTATATGGATGTGACTCCATCTAGATGAAAGTGTAATATAGGATAAAATCTCATAGTATTATTATATTGGCAGTGGCACGATCTATAATTTTGTAACTGTAAAAAAATAATACGAATTTTCACTGTTATTCTTCTATAGAAAGTAAAAAAATGCCCTATGTTAACAACATAGTACATAAAACAAATTCCGTTCGAAGATGATTTATGGACGTCACTTCATCTAGGCGCAAGTATAATATAAGATAAAGTCTCAAAGTAGGCCACTGATATATATATATATATATATATATATATATATATATATATATATATATATATATATATATAAACGTAAAGTTAACAGGAACCCTTGATACTTGTCGTGAACATACGTAATCAACAAGAAATAAACAGTTTGCTGCCAATTTGCAGGATGGGTGGCTGAAATTAATGTGTGTCTTGTTTGCGCTACATGATGATGATGATCAGAGGAGGGATCCGGTAAAACCTGGTGCCGCCATATAGCGTGCTCCTCTCGAACAGAAGACGGAAAAATCACTATCAACAGTGTCGCATGCTTTCACTTCGTGAGACACTGAGGAGAGGTTTGAAATTTAATCCAGGACGTTGGCGCAGAGACCGGTGATAAAGGAACTGTACGCCACTACCCCTCCTCCCCTTACCGGCCAAATACTGGCAGTGAAAATTTCATTCACACCACCACCACGATTCGAACCGACGTATCTCCAAGTTGAGCGCCACCGCACAGGCTTGCGTTAGCGACCTCAGCTATGGAGGCGGTAGCGGCTTGAAAAGCGCACACGACACTGCTCCCCCTCGTGTAAAGTGTTAATGGCTACAGGAAGGGCATCCGGCTGATCCACGCTGAACAGAGACGTCCGGCCTAGATTCTACAGTGAAATCGTGATATCAAGAAGAAAAAGAAGGTTGGTTCTGCTGCTCCTCAAGTCTCATGTAAAATGTAATATTCGATATGGAAACAATGGTACTAGTGCGACACATATTTTAGTCATATGCGATGCCACAAAGTGTGTGTGTGTATACACAATTTTTTTCTCTAACAGAATTGTAACTCCACTAGTCTTCAAACTAACATACTCCGTAATGAATGAAATAAATCGTGGGAAGAATGCCAGCATCTTGGGAAACGGAGAACAGGAAACGAAGAAAATTTACGCTTAAATCCAATTAAATTACTGTACGACAGCATTTGTTAATTCTGAGATGTCATATGATTCGAGAGACAGGACGCTTCAGAGGAATTTTTAGTTGGTGACAAAATTTGGAGATTGATCACCGACCGAAGTGTTTGTAATCGGAAGAGGTATCAGAAAGAAAATGGAAATTACCTCGATTGTTCAAGCCGTTTGTGAGGAAGTGATCAGAATATGGGGACGTGTTTAATAGAAATGACAAATCGGAGAACGCTACGTAGGTCTACAATAAAAATCGACTGTCTGATATTTGGTGAGAATATAGGATACTGGCAGACGACATAGAAACTGACAAAACGAAGTCCAAAAAGTGACATAAGATGGCTGGTAACAAATATCATTTGAAAACACTGAACCCATAATACTAAGGAAACAGATGTAACAGAGATCGCATATGCGCCCGTCTCTAATGACCCAGGTGCCGACGGGACGTTGAACTGTAATGTTCCTTCCTTCTTCCTTCGTAGGTGGGCTACATGTTAAGATTTTATAAACGCCCACCAGATGGCTCTATTGAGGTGTGACATTAATATCGTTATAGAGTTAACTTTTGTTTATTTTAAAACATTAGCAGTTCAGAAATTGCTCGAGCAGTCTGTTTACACTGACTGTTTACAGAAACAGTGTTATGGTAAATGGAAATACCACGTGGAGGTTTTCGTGTGATCATGTTTAGTGTTTCGTACCTCAGTCGGTAAAAATTGAATCTTTGTAAGGTCAGTCTGCTGCCGGTCTGTCTGTTAACCCCTTTTTCTCAGGAACGGGTAGAGGTATCAAGCTGAAATTCAGGTCTGCGGTTCCGTGATGGTGTAAAAAATTTCAGCTTCTTAGCCATTGCAGTCAAAAGATATGACCACCTGTGTCACACATTTTGATACTAGCAAAGTCTCACTTCAAAACCTGTACAAGACCTATCTAGATACGTAATTAAGTTTGTACGGAGCTCTCAGAGCACGAGTTCTACTCCCCTTCTTGTACGAACATTTAATACAATTTTTTTGGAGGCCACACTCAAGAATACGGTCTCGAATCGCTTTGTTCAACTTTTGGTAGTCAGTCACCTTCGCAGTACACTGTTTAGAATTGGTGTGGAGAATTTCCTTGTGGTTATGCTTCCGTCAGCGACAAATTTCCTAAAGGTCGGTCGAAATCTGTGGTTGTTTCAAAAAGACATCGCCATTTTGCGCAGCATGGTTGTAGAGGATCTACATATGACTGACTGACTTTGAGGCAAAGGCATCCTTAGTCTATCGAAAATGCTGCACATTCGATTTATCTGTAAAAAAAATCTGTTGACGAAATACTACGCACAATTTGAGCGAATTAATATTTTGCTGAGGTGACATTGTAAAGCCGTCAGATAAAGAACTGCATTTTTAACCATTAGCTGTACAAATAACCCATTATTCTCCACCGGTTTCGGTCACTCAGACAATCATCACTCGAAGACCATCAAATGAAGAATGAAAAATGTAAGTAACGTATTGTACCCACCAAATAAAGTTAATTCAAAGGTTAAAGAGAAATACGAAAGTACTTAAAAAGCCAAATACATTTGTTAGAAAAGAAATTCATGTTTCTATTGGGTATTTCGAAAGTTCTCAACGTCACAATGAATGTACATGCCTATTTACTACGTTCATGACCTTAAATAGCAAGAAATTGATATCACAGTAACACACTACAAAATCTAAAGGCTGTTAAGGAACTGTCACGAAGACTGATCGTAGTTAACTAGAGAACAAGACAGATCACATGTTTAATAAGAACTCCAAAAAATACAATGTAAAATATGCCCTGCCATATTCAGTGGCGATTGCCAACAAAAGTATACGCTGTCAGTTACCAGAAAAGTAGAAGCAATAAAGTATATCTTAGAAAACGTCGTATTTATAGCGTGATTATATTGTCAGCTTATGAAAAACAGTAATATACACGAAACTGAATTGACACCGCTACTCAAGTAGATACACACAAGTAAAGAAACATGTGAAGTGGAACCTAATGCTTTGTGGGTGCAAAATTGTCAACATAAACCTCAGTAACCTAACATATACATTGCGAAAATACATAATTTACCTAAAAGTTTGAACTACAAATATATTTGAAAAACAAGGTAATAAATTGCATTTTATAACTAATGAGGAAGTACTGAATAGAAATGAGGAGACGAGAAATTTGTGGCAGAACTTGACCAAAAGAAGGGATCAGCTGATAGGACACATTCTGAGACTTCAACGGATCACCAGTTTAGTATTTGAGGGGGGTAAAAGTCGTAGAGTGGGACGAAGAAATGAATACAGTAAGAAGATTCAGAAAGATGTAAACTGCAGTAGTTATTCGGAGATGAAGAGGTTTGCACAGGATAGAGCAGCATAGAGAGTTGCATCAAACCAGTTTTTGGACTGAAGACAACAATAACAAGTAATAGCATTAGTTGAACCCATAACTTCTGGGCGCTCGGTTGCGGGTCTACTAACCGCCCCGAGCAACAATACATACATACATACATACATATATATATATACGAGGCCTGTTCAGAAAGTAAGCTCCGATTGATTGCCAAATTGAAACCACAGTGAACATCAGAAATGTTTTACTTGTAACAATTAGCTACACCTTTCAGCTACTTCTCTACGTAGTCGCCGTTCTGACTTAGACTTTTATCATAGCGTTGTACCAACTTTTCAATAGCCTCATCATAGAAGGCAGCCGCTAGTGCTTTCCGCCAATTCTCCACGCTGGCCTACACCTCGTTGTCTGTGTCAAAATGTTGTCTTCAAAGACAGCGGTTCATGTGACCAGAGATGAAACTCAGGGGGAGACAATTGCGGACTGTATTGTGGGTAATCTAACATTTCCATTTGAAAACGATGCAGGAGCATCTTCATTGCCCCTGCAGAATGCGGCTGAGAATTGTCGTGAAGACGAAACAGCACGACAGTTATGTAATGTTAGCTGCATAGCTTCAGGCGAAATTTCTCACCAGGCCCTCGTACTTGGCGGCAGACACTATTTTCTAGACATCTTTACGCACTCACTGCGAGCTCAGAAATGAGAAGAGCGACGTGATGCTAACTGGGGTTGTACTAGAGACACTACCCAACACATCTGTGCAAAGCTTTATCGGATTTTCATAGTCGTTTCCATTTCGCGACCGATCGGAGCTTACTTTCTGAACGCCCCTCGTATATATATATATATATATATATATATATATATATATATATATATATATATATATATATATATGTATTGTTAGTAGACCCGCAACCGAGCGCCTCCCCAGGTGGCGGATAGGGGAATGCCTCCTAGATATAGGTGGTACCGAGGAAATGAAATACTCGGGGCGGACCAAAACTACTAGTAGCGTGTGTTCCCACAGTGGGCGGCTACAAAAGGCGTCTGCTCCACATGTCAGTGGCGGCCTCAACCAACCTCCTGATCTGGAAAGTCAGGTTGTAGTCTGCAGCATGCCATACATCCAACTACTGAACATCATGATGGTACAACGAGAAAAATCTCATTACCCCGGGCCCCAGTCAATAGACTGGGAGCGTCGTGAGCATCGGATTCCGGGGGCTCACGGACATCATGAGAAGAATCGGAGCTTCTCAAACTCCCTCAAGACCAAACGCAAACACTACATCGGCACACTCAACGTGAACACACTGATGAAGACAGGAAAGATGAAACAACTGACAGACACTCTCGAAAAATTTCAAATCAAAATATGTGCACTGCAAGAAACACGATTCACAGACGAAGACCATTTCAACACGGAGAATTTCAGAACATACAAAGGAAAACCATCGAGACAACTGAAAAACCTAAGGCTTTTTGGCACAGGATTTGCAGTACACAGGTCCATCACGGACAGCATAATCGACTTTTCGTCACCAAACGAAAGAATCAGCACCATCACAGTGAAATCAGCCAATAAATCCTACACAATAATAAACGCACATGCACTGACTAATGACTACAACAGGAAAAACCCGGACGAAATTGATGACTTCTGGACGACAATGGAAGAAACTATCAGAAAACTTCCTGCACATAGAGTCAAAATAATACTGGGAGACTTCGACGCTAAACTCGGAAAAGAAAAGATATACAGACATATCACAGGAAAACATACTCCACACAAGGACACCAACAAAAACGGAAAACATCTGATAGACTTTTGAAAAAGCCACGACCTCACCATTTTGTCAACAAAATTCAAGAAACCAACACGAAAACTTACCACATGGAAATTCCCCAGCGGAAAGCAAGAACTACAAATCGACCACGTAATAGTCCAGAAAGACTCACAAAATGAAATTTTGAACATAGACACCCGTAAAGGCTACTTCGACACAGACCACCACCTATTACAGATCAGGATTCGTCTTTTGCCCAAGAAAAAGCTCCAGAAGAACAAAATTGTTAGACCAGATCCAGAATACGTTACTTTAAACCAGACACAAATATTACACAAAATTAAAATGGAGTAAACGACAGACTGGACACAACTTTCACGAAGAATCCGAGAGGCCATGAAACTAGCAAAAGCACCACGCACACGGGAACCACACATGTGACCAAGCTATTGACCAACGAATCAGTGAATGGAAAAAATTTTGTAGCCATAAATCCCAAGAGAATTGGATGAACTTCTTGAAAACACAGAAGCAATCAAGCAAAATCATTCGCAGTGAAAAACGACAGTATGACAAACGGCGACTGACAGAGATCGAATCGGACTTCATGAAGAACAATACAAGAAACTTCTACAGAACGTTCAGAGAGAATATGACCGGATATCAACCACCCAACTTGTGCTTCAGAAGGCCGGATGGAACCCTAGAAACCAATACCAAAAACAATTGTGACATTCTGGCAAAGTACTTTGAAAAACTGCTCAACACGGACCCCACCTATGGAAGAAATGATGACAGAAACGAGCACATACAATCCAGATAGTGAATCTCCAACTCTAGAAGAAGTTAAAGAAATAATCAAGTCACTCAAGAATCGTAGAGCACCAGGAGAAGATGGCAACATCGCGGAAATCTGGAAGTTACAAGACCCAGAACCCACCAAAGACATCCCCAGGATCTTGGAAGACATCTGGAAGACCATGAAAATTCCTGACGACTCGAAAACTGCCCTGATACACCCACCACACAAAAAAGGTGACAAGACTGACCCGAACAACTACAGAGGAATATCCCTACTACCGGTCACATACAAGATCCTCTGTAAAGCTTTACTGAACAGACTAGAATGCCAGACCGACCACTTGATTGGGGAATACCAAGCAGGCTTCCGTAAAGGGCGGTCTTGTGCGGAACAAATTTGGAACCTGAAAATGATTTTACAACACAAACAGAACCTGATCATTACCTTTGTTGACTTCAAAAAGGCGTACGACTCTATCGACCGGAAAACTCTCTTCAAAATTCTAGCAGAATACAAAGTAGACAACAGAACACGGGCTATCATAGAGCAAACTTTAACCAACACGACCTCCAAAGTAAAGTTCTGTGGGGAACTATCAGAGCCATTTGAAATTCGCACAGGTGTCCGACAAGGCGATGGCCTCTCACCTCTCCTTTTCAATCTGGTGTTAGATAAGGTCATAAAAGAATGGGAAACATCACAACAGGGGATAACCTTAGGGAACCTACAGATTAAATGCCTGGCTTTTGCAGACGATTTGGCGATTGTCACGAAAGGTATAAAGGAAACAAAAGACGCTATTGGAAAACTGCACGAAATCGCTTCCAAAACTGGACTACAGATCTCTTACGAAAAGACACAGTTTATGAGCACAAAGAAACTCTCATCTCTCAACACAAAGTATGGCACGATTTACAAAACGGCAAACTTCAAATACCTCGGTGAAACACTGCAAATGAGTGGACATAACAGAGACTCAAACGAAGAAAGAAAGACTGAACTGGACAAGGCATACAAAGTAGTGTGGAATCATTACAACAAGAAGTCTATCTCACAAAAAGCCAAATTACGCCATTATGACACAGTGGTGCTCCCCGAGGCACTATATGCAGCAGAGACCACACTAATCCTAGGGCATACACGTATCAGACAATTAGAAAAAGTAGAACGGAAAATACTTAGGAAAATATTTGGCGCAACTAACAACAGTGGAATATGGATCAAGAAACCTACAGAGGAACTGTACAAACATACGGAGACAATCACAGAAAAGATTAGAAAACGCAGACTACAATTCTATGGACACCTATACAGAATGCCATCACACAGGCTGACCAAACAGATCTTTGACTAGGTAACCACTAGAAACAATAAATGGGTGGCAGAGGTAGAAAACGACCTGAACCAACTCAACATAACAGCAGACACAATAAACGACAGAATAAAATTCAGAAACATAATTAAGAAAAGTAAACTACATGAGATACAATGTGACAAACGAACAGGCATAAAATGGACCGAAGAACGCAAGCAAGATCACAGCCAGAAGATGAAAGAAATATGGACAACCAAAAAGGCAATCAAGATGAAGCCGAAGACACAAAGCCGACAAAAAGCATGGACAGAGGACCGGAAACAGAAAAACAGCAAGCGAATGAGGGAAGTTTGGGCAGCAAGGAAGGCAGCAAAAGGAACTGGCCATGTAGTTTAGTCCAAATGCGCTCTTGAAGGGCAAAACACCAATAATAATAATAATATATGTATTGTTGATATTTTGTCGCCAATAGAACGTTCTTCATCATGATCAAAGGCAAGAGTTTCCTGTTATTATTGATAAATACGAAATTTGTTTTGAATAACAGAAATATGTGTTATATGAATTCGACGAAGTACTGAAGCGATGGTTAATTTAGTTTTGCTTTGCATTTTTTATTTTACTTTTTTGTTGAGGAAATTGCTTTTTCTAGCGCTACAGTATATAGGTTTATACTATAGTGCTGTTTTATTCTTTATTTTTATTACAACATACCCCCTCTTTCACGTCACAAATCAACAGTTTTCGAATAAAACCTGAATTAAACATTGACAATTTCAGTTTCGGTACAAATACTGTTTATTTTTAAGTGTAAGAGAGCAGGATAACTGCGTAGAATAAAAACATTCCATAGATTACCTGGCCCATTACATATCCTCACTCAGTTTCTGGACAGTTCACCACTTCCGATTTTTATGGGAATCTAGTAAGACACTGATCGCATACGTAAAGAAAGCGATCGTTATAAGTAACCCCCTATAGGTATGCAGCACACCTAATGGACAGGTAACGCAGGTGCGACTTTAACTGACCAAAGTTATTACGGAAACTACGGTTATCTACTATTACTTACGATAGTCTACGGTAGCCATCGGTAGTTTTACAACTATAGATACTATACATCACAAGAAGGGCGAATCACTCATGAACAGAAACTTTACGGCCACTGCCCACCACGAGAATGAATCCCACCTGGTGGCGTTGCGCTGTAAGGACAGTGTACAAGTTGTTTAAATAAAGTCACATATTCTTACAGGATGTAGTAGTAGTGAAAATTAGAATAAAAATTGTGATAATAATATAGACGGAAACCAATTCCATGTTGATGTATGTGCCAATCTATGCTCTCATTCCCGCCTGTCTCTGACGAAGAAGCAGACACTATAGGCAGTGCTGCCTATGTTTCTACAGCATCCTCACACATCCTTCAGCCTTTATTCGCAGTGGATCATAAACTACTGTTATTGTCTTTCTGAAAAGAACGCTGGCCAAGAGCGGTGATAATTCAACGCGCAGAAATCGATGATATATAGCTCTTGTTAATGTTCTTGGTAAAGTCCTTCTACAGAAGCATGAAAAGAGTAATTCTGGACAGAATATGTGTGAGAATGTTTGAATATATGGAAGACAATAATTGACTGACTGAAGGAAAGAAAAGAGGACAAAATAAATAAATATAACACAGGAGGCAGTGTACAGCAGACCAGAGTGCAGCAACGTCCTAAATAAAATGGAAGGAACTGCACGAATGAACGAACAGAAAAAAATGACTGTACAGTGAGAAGAAACTGAAGAGATCTTTTTTGAAAAAATACAGAGACAGAACTAGAAGGAAACATAAGGAAAGACATATGTTAAAATATAGTCCACAACTGGCCTTATCCCAACTACGAAGACGAAGAAAAATAAAACATGTCAATATTTCAGACCGCTTTCACGTCACTATTGAAACTCCATATTGTATATTGCTTGCACGAAACGGGATAAAAGCAGGCCGCAACAGAACCGGCACTTATTTCCATTGTGCCGAACGTCTAATCGATCTTCCGATCAACGAAGCTCCGATGTGAGTTACGAGCCTAACGCCGTCCTAGCTAAAAACTACTGTGGCGCAGGATTGACCTGGTATACGGTGGCAACAACGGCGCTACAAGCAGACCGGAATGGTGTGGGTAGCAGGCGTTCGCTGAGTACGCCACAAACTCATCCAAACACGCCACACGCAGCTGCCAGCATTACGCTTATAACGGCACGGAATTACTGCTCACACACACACACACACACACACACACACACAAACAAACAATCTCTCTCTCTCTCTCTCTCTCTCTCTCTCACACACACACACACACACACACACACACACACACACACGGGAGCAATAAACAGATAGAGAGAGAGAGAGAGTAAGAGAGAGAGAGAGAGTTAAAAGGATCTGCGGACTCTGGACAGTTGGGGGAATTGGGGTGAAAGTAGCTGAGAGCGTAGTGATTCACGCGCGCGCAGATGCCAACAACCAGCGCCCCAACGGGCTCCTTAGCATAAAGGTACACGCACCGAACCTTCCGGGCTAAGACTCAGACGTAGATTACACTGTATTAGACATACTACTGGTTCCATAAATTCACAGTGAGGCGAGTGTCAACAATAAAAACATCTCATAAAACAAGAATACATAAGACGTCTTTGCTAAGATAAAACTAATACCCCTTCCACAGATCTTAAGTGAAATAGTGCTCATGGACGTGGAATAAGTCAAAAAAATCTGAAAAATATTTACCTCAAGAGGTAATAAAATACTTAACCCGCCAGCGTATACGAGCGCGCTGGCACGCCGTTTGCGGGGTCCTGGGAAGCATGTAAACATTTATAAAAACGTTTGCACACTTTCAAATGAGATGACACTAAGCGCCGACAGATGTTGTGCACAAATTACGAGGGGCAGGAGGGGGGGGGAGACTCTATTGCCCACAGGATGGGCGTTCGGTCGAGCACATTCGGCCTTGAGTCTCATTTACTGGAGCAGAACTGTTTTCAGTAATGAGTCCCTCTTCGAAATGAGCCCCCATGACAGCGACGACATGTCTGGAGACATGCCGGACAGCCGTGGGATACCAGCCTGACTACTGCCCGCCATACGGCCTGACAAAGAGGAGTGATGATCTGGGGAGCCATTTCAGTTCGTAGCAGGCTCTCTCTGGTTGTCATCCGCAGCACCCTTACAGCACGGCGGTAGGTCGTCGATATTCGGAGTCTCGTTTTGTTGCCCTTCATGGCAAGCTATCCTGGCCTTAGATTTTAGCAAGACAATGCCCGCCCGCACACGGCGAGAGTTTCTACTGCTTGTCGTGGTGCTCGCCAAACCCTAACTTGGCCAGCAACGTCACCGGATCTGTTCCCAATTGAGAATGTTTGGCGCATTATGCGGAAGCCCCTCCAACCAGCTCGGGGGTTTGACGGTCTAACGCGCCAGTTGGACAGAATGGGCACGATATCCCTCATGAGGACATCCAACAACTCTGTCAAACAAGCCTAGCCAAATAACTGCTTGGAAATTATTATCATTTATTTGTCCCGACAGGTACATGACATCTACCGATTTCCGTCACCTTCGGATAATTCCTTCCAGGTGCACTACACAGGTGTCTGTAGGACGTTCTTGAGTTCAAAACCACAAATGACTCGTATTACACAATTTTGAGCATTGTCCGCCTGTTTAGCTGGGTGGTAACGTGCTTGCCTCGCATGTAAGCGTTCCCGGGTTCGATTCCTGGCCGGGTTGGAAATTTTCTTCACTCGTAGACTGGGTGTTGTGTTGTCCTCATCATCATTTCATTCTCATCACCGACACGCAAGTCGCCCAATGTGGCGTCGAGTGTAATAAGACTTGCACTTGGCGGCCGAACTTCCCCAGATGGGGCCTCCTGGCCAACATTACCATACGCTCATTTCATTTTCATTTTTGTGCATTGTATAACCAAAAAGGCACGAATGGACGGTGGTGCCCGACGCGGGGTTAGTCTGTGCAAATCCTGGTAATAGAGAAATTTTCACGCCTAGCTTTTGGCTACAAAGGGTAGGAGAAACAGTTGCCAAAAGTTCCTGATCACCAAAAGCCGTTGGCTAAATTCGAAACCTCTCTGCAAGGTCTCACGGAATTAGTGCATCTGATACCGTTGATTGTTATCTATCCGTCTAATGGGAACATTAAGCTAATCTGCTTTGTTGATGATGTTAGAGAATAGGGCATGTGGTGGTACCAAGGTTCATTCTCTTACTTCTCTAACACGAACAAGACATTGCATGTTATATACATTCGTCGGAGCTGTCCACATTAAACAGTCACACTCAAAATACAAGACATCCGCTTTGGTAAGGGAAAGTCGCCATAGGTTGTCAGATAATTTCTCAGAAAAGAATGTTCTAGCACCAGTTTGTAATGTTGATTCTGAAACTTACCTTCGTTTTATTGTGCCAAGTCAGGATTTTTGATGAACTGAGCTATCATATTTGAAAGATTTAAGTATGGTAATTAGGCATAAATTTCAATCAGGGTCAATATTTCTATAATTATTGATTAATTTTTTCGGCATATGCTAAAACACTAGACACAGTTCTCTGTTATATTAATTTTTCAGACTTTCTCTTTTTTTATTTCGCAGTAGAACCTTCATCTTCACTATCCCTCTTATACGTATGGTAATAGTCAGCCATGGTACTTTCATTTTTCTTTACAGGCACTTCCTCTCTTTTTTTTTAATGTACTCTTCGTTATAATGATCCAGCTTTTCAGCAGAATAGTCAATATATGAGTGCAGGAAGTGAGTTTTACATTCATGTTACAATCTAACTTCTTGAAATACTCCTCGATGGTTTTGACAATATCCTTGTAATTTGAATGTTTTTTATTCTCTAGAAAGTTTCATTAACAAACCTGTAGGCAATCGTGCATCTTTTTCTCTGACATCCACTGCATTCTCAAATTAGCTATCTTCATTAATTTGTGAATTTGAAGACCAAAAAATTCCAGCTTTCAATTTTTCTTGGCTGATGAAGGGAAATTGCAGAGAAAGGTACTTAAGCAGGATCCCTTACAAACTGGCACTTAAGCAGGAGCCCTTACAGACTGCTTCATAAAGCACGATCTGATAGATATGTTGTGGTGAACTAATATTTTCTGTGGGCTACTAACAGTTGGTGCAAGATGATTTTGTCCCAGGCACAAAATATCTCCGATTCGGCCAAGCCCTCACACTCTAATGCGTTTGTGTCGCCCTCCTACTCCACTCACGTAAAAACTACGGCTCTCTCGTGTACCCTGTTTGTTGTCCTAATAAAATTTCTATAAGTGAAAATAAAATAAGCTTCGTTCCATTATAAAAAGGCTAAATACGATAAAAGGAAACTACGAACATTTTTGAAATCAGCATAAAAAATTAATGACGAACACGTTTTTAATCATCTGATGTTATACAGACTGGTACTACCCAGAGCAGTACTGCAGTGTCGAGCTTCCTGCAGTATGTATTTTTCATGGGTGAGATCGTTTTGAACCGTGGTGTTTCCAACTGCTAGCTATGTCTGGTGAGCTGAAAAACTATGCGCTTAGCTTGTCTACGATCACGACAAAAGGTTCTCCAACTGTGGGATTGGACTTGTATATTAAGTAACGGGAACTTACGTGTTGCTGCCTCGTTAGAGTTGTGCGCTTTACCTGTCGTTCATTCGAGATGTGCTACCGCAGTTGCTGGAGACTGGATCTCTCGTTGTGTGGGAAAACGACAGAACACGACCCTACTTCGCTACTGAAATCCACGACTACCTGGATAACAGATTTTTTTTCTTCTTTTTGCAATAAAACCTTCCCGCATATGTGAATGTGTCGTCATGTTGTTGTATATTCCAACTTACAACCACTGTTCCAAGTGACTTTCAGTAGGGTTGTGCATTTACACCACGCTGATGAAGTTCGCTCGCACCAGTGGCGAAACAACCTGACGACGCGGTCACGTATCAAGATCTTCATTGAATATGACGACGGTCGTGGAAGCCTACGCTCGCCCAACAGATACCCTCAGCACAGAATCGAAAGCCGCGTGTCGTTGTCGGCACGGCTACTGAATCTCAGCTTTATTTCCTGTTGGGTTACGCGAAGTCGATGATGAGTGAAACCTCGGTAGATTAAGTGCCTTATGACATTGTTGGCTAGGATATTCCACGGGGTGGTTCAACCGCCAGTCGGAAAAGGGTGCCTTTCGTCCGCTCACGTTGGTCACTTTCCTTGAGGATAGGTATGTGTATTTGTAGAGTAAAGTTACTTTAAATCCGTCTTGATTGCAAATTTCTTTTTTTTTTATTATTCATATGACCGGTTTCGGTTCATTCAGAACCATCTCCAGATCTGTAAAAATAATTATACTAATTTACTATTTCACGAAATCAAATCTTTTTCATCCTATCTAATCAACATCAAATGTACCAGAACGTACCTGATATTTCAGTTACAGGAGTAACCCGTCCAAATCCAGCAACTTTCACGTGCTACGTCACATAAAATTGGTTGGCAGAGTGCACGTCATTTATATTAATTATAACACTATTACCGACAAGTGGCGTCTGGTACATTTGTTACATTCCATTTGCACATACTGTATTCAGTAGATCTTTTTTATATTAAAAATATTTAATTAAAATATGTAGATGTCAAAGCTAAAATCTGTACTTGTCAGGATTAAAAAACAGTAAAATTATCATTTTTATACGATCTAACAGGCATAGGGCGATTTATATATCTATGGTGCTGGTGTGAACTTGTTTTCTTCTACGGTCTGCTTCCGTGGTTCCCGCCACTTTGGTGTTGTGCAGCAGTCCGCTCAGTCGTCTGCTGTCCATCGTCGCGGGCAAGAGGGCCGCACAGGAGGGCCCCGTCAACGACGCCAGGCGTTGCACGCGTCTTCCGGCTTCTCCACCGCGCACCATCTCTCATCCCTCGGCCTGGATCTCCATACGCAAAGTTGTCATCTTAGTAGGTCGTCATAAATGCTAAAATGGCGTTATGATTGAATTCGCTTTGTTCGTTGAGGATTAAATCCGGATCTTTATTTTTGTGGGTGTATATTTCGATCTCTTCTAAAATGTTAAGGAACCGTCCCTTGTGAGCTCTATGCAGGATGTCTAAGTTGTTTTCAATATTCGTGACTGAGTGCTTTGTCGCAGCCATATGCGCCCCAAAAGCTGTTTTGTTTTGAGAGTAGGTGTGCTCCCTGAATCTGGTTTCAAAGTTCCTACCAATCTGCCCTATATATTGTTTACAGCAGTCATTACATTTGATTTTATATACACCTGAATCCTGAAATTTATTCCTACTATTACATATTCTATGCCGGAGCTTCAATTTTAACGTGTTATTTGTTCGGAGTGTAGGTCAAATAATGGATGCATATGTAATGTGATGTTATGATCGTGTTGTATGATGTTGATAAGGGAATAGAAAGGATGAAAACCAGTGACGGCACATAGCTTTCTCCTTCCGAAAAGCACAAATGGGGCCGCCGAGCTTAACGTAACGATCCGAGAAACGGATCACCATTTACTGTTACATGCCCTCACTTCATGAGAATTCGGAATGTTATCAAGGACATTTACACAAAGACTGCTGGTCGAAAACTTTCGTCCCCTCACCGACCAAATACTGGTAGTCGAATTTCATCTATCACCATGATTTCAACCGGCTTATCTCCTAGTCCAGTGAGGACCAGTTTGAACCCACCTGATGGTAATTACCCCCTGAGGGGAAAAATATAATTTTCTGAGGGGTAAAAACATAAGGGTTCAATTGTGATTTAGTAAGTAAACTAAATTATTTTGAAAAGAGCATTACTATTATCACTATTTCGTAAGACTGTAATACTGAAGCCGGCCGAAGTGGCCGTGCGGTTAAAGGCGCTGCAGTCTGGAACCGCAATACCGCTACGGTCGCAGGTTCGAATCCTGCCTCGGGCATGGATGTTTGTGATGTCCTTAGGTTAGTTAGGTTTAACTAGTTCTAAGTTCTAGGGGACTAATGACCTCAGCAGTTGAGTCCCACAGTGCTCAGAGCCATTTTTTTGAACCATGTAATACTGAAAACTTAAGTTACCAAGGATTATAATTTTTTCAGGCACTAGCGTTAATGTGCGAGACGATGTGTTGGAGGTTACTGCTTGTGGATCATCTTCCTCGCACCGTCCACCCGGTACATACTTCGTTCCATGCACCTATGACAGTGAAACTGAGACATAGTCACCAGATTACCTTAAATATCAAATGAAAATGCCTTCGCTGAGTTGGAGGTAGTTCCTACAATGGACCAAAAATTGCTTCATTATTCGCTCCACAACAAGAAACGAACTAACTGACAGCACAACAAAACAGTAACAATGTAACGGCCACTACACTGTTGTAGGGCGCCTAGACTTTATTATTATTAGTAGTAGTGGTGTTACTATTATTAATTTTAATTGCAGTGGTCACACACAAAGCGTTGGCAGTCTGAAGTCTCCCAATTTCAGTCAGTTCAGAAGGAAGGAGTCCAGGAATCAAGTGATTTACAAACGGTAGGCGGAAGTACAGTGCGCACTATTTAATTGGGTTGTTTTTAAGTGGGGGGCGAAAATGTGGATGGAGGAAGTGTGCCTAGAGAGAGAAGTGGTGCAGAGGAATCATATTTTGTAAGAAGTAGGGTTGCCATACGGACATGTCCGCATTTTCCACGATAGCGTCCGCGTACATTAGTACGATTTCTGCTGACGCGACTATGGCGCCATGTCGCGTGTCGCGCGGCCCTTCCCGCCGGAGGTTCGAGTCCTCCCTCGGGCATGGGTGTGTGTTGTTCTTAGCATAAGTTAGTGTGAGTTAGTTTAAGTAATATGTAAGTCTAGAGATCGATGAACTCAGCAGTTTGGTCCCATAGGAATTCACAGACATTTGAACATTTTTTTTGGTCCAAATTTTTAGATTTGAGACTTAAGATTTTTGATTTTTGTTTTCATCTCGTATCGTCAGCAGTCTATCTGCTTTCTAATTCGGTTACTGAATTATATAATTTGTTATTTGCTTGCAAACGATCTCTTATAGGCCGGCCGGAGTGGCCGAGCAGTTGTAGGCGCTACAGTCTGGAACCGCGCGACCACTACGGTCGCAGGTTCGAATTCTGCCTCGGGCATGGAAGTGTGTGATGTCCTTAGGTTAGTTAGGTTTAAGTAGTTCTAAGTTCTAGGGGACTGATGACCTCAGCAGTTAAGTCCCATAGTGCTCAGAGCCATTTGAACCATTTTGATCTGTTATACTAGCAAAACAGAAAATATCGATTTATATTGCTTACAATGGATGTTTAGATTTTATTAGCTTAGAAGTAACTGTGATGTCTACGTTCCTTGGCTCTCATAGTTCGCCTTCTCTCTGCTTTTCACTTAAATGTTTATTTTTGTGTGATACACGTTTCTTTAGTGAACTAGTGTATTCAGCCAGCTGCAGGTTTTCTAAATTAAATATTCTTCACCCAGTAACGAGCAATTAACTGAATTAATAAATAATGCGTGGATTTTCTTTCCAGTGCCAGCCCATAATGCTTTCGTTGAGAGTTGTTCTCCTAATGCGGGCACAGCTGAAACTGTAAATGGATTGCAAAAGTAAACCTTAACTTGTTCTGCAAAAGTTTTTTCAAATATTTTTGTCAGTAAAAGGAACCTTTAAACAAAATTTAGTCCAGTGTACACGTGGGACACGGGCTCTAAATTAATGTAGATGTGTGTGACATTTTTTATTTTGTTTGTTTGCTATGTAATATAGTGATCTGACAACACAAAACTGAATTAATAATATTTTATTCGGCAGCCCTCAAGATATTAGTCGGATAGGTAATCATACTTTCGTATTTAGAATCAAAACCGTCTGAAACTAGTACAGATTACCTGAGCTGTGATACAGGTAATGCTTACATCAATCGTACTCCTTCATAAAAAAAAAAAATCCAGTCATTGCTTTATATGATTGACCTCGGCAATGCTTACCATGTTCTACCTCCTTATCGAGATCAGGGCCAGAACCACCCTGAGAGCATGTTGATCAGTTCCTTTGAGTAAGTCCTCATTTTGCAGTTTCAGAATATGGCAATCCTAATAAGAAGTGTCTATACTAAGTGTGGACGGTTAGGTTTCTTTTTTGTGAAGGAGTTGTAGCTAGAAGACGACATGCAGTGAGAGTTGTAGTTGGGAGATGAGATGCAGTGAGAATTGCTTCATCGTTCTACAGACGGAGGTTGTTAGAAATAAGCAGGAGTAATTGCCTTATTGAATCATTAGTTAGTGGTTTAATAACACACCTACAAGAACTAAATATCCATTGTCTTTTAAATTGAAAGTATTCAAAGAAAACCTTTTTTAGAATGAAATGAACACCCTTAGCTGCTTAGAGGCGTTGACATACGTCATCGGGGACAGATGAAAATGTGTGCCCCGACCGGGACTCGAACCTGGGAACTCCTGCTTACATGGCAGACGCTCTATCCATCTGAGCCACCGAAGACACAGAGGATAGTGCGACTGCAGGGAATTATCTCTGGCACGCATCCCGAAACCTTCTCAACGTATTGTCCCGCACTACATTCGTAGTGCCCCCGCCCATTATACTCATTACTCGCGGCGCGTTGCCGATTCCCGTTAGAGTTCGGGCACTGTTTGTGCATTCGTACAGAAGAAGAAGATGGTCAAATGGCCGGTGAGCCTTAACTATATATTTACTAAGACATGTCCGAAAGAACGGATATCATCTTAGTAAATAAAAACCTTTTTTGTTCTAAAGTTTAGTTGGGGGCTAATGTTGATGATGTTGTGGGGAAAGGGGGAGGGGTTAGTAGCTAATAAGTGGCTGCACTGCAGTCAGTGGTAATGGTTTCAGAAAGGTTGGGAACCACTGTCCTAGTCGAACGTTACTATACAGGTGTGCGTTTGCAACCTCGACTAAGGAGGTGGGTACCGGCAGAGAAACTGCGGAAGTAATGATCGAGGGTTTCTTTGCTGCCTGTCCACTGTACTACAGACGACAGGGATATTGGAAAGATTTTATGCGCCATTGTAAGGCATACATTTAGGATGGTAAGTGTTGCTTTGAACAGTGACTGTGAGCTTAACAAGTTGGTGCTGCAGAGAGTAAGTTACTCAAGTAAATATATAAGTAAATATTCATTTCAAGCCATTTGGTTTGGACTGATGGAAATTTGGCAGACTACGGATTCAGCGGTCTCGAGTTAAATCCCCAATGAGTCCTTTGCTTTTTATCTCTTCGCTGTCACTTCTGTCTCCTTTGGCAACGTTTGTTATTATGAAAAATGTCTGACTGCACCGCAGTTAGAAGTCCACGTTAAACCGTAGGCCTCCGTGTAAATGGCTGGGTAAATCATTTCGAAGGTCGAAGGAAGGCAACGACATTCAACGTTGAACAGGACAGTTGCTACTAAAACACTGTGGCGTTGGAACAAAGCTTCGGATTGATGATAGCTTTGCTTTAGTTTCTTACTCAAAGATTTTGGTTTATGGACCTCCAACCTTGACCCTAAAGGTTTGGGACGTTGGAGCGAGTGGGGTTTTCTTTTCCCTTGTCGATATAATTACGTCGCTTAGTGGACTCGCATGCTTCCCACAACGCCGGCAACGCCCGGAGACGACAGGTTGCGTTCTTCATCGAGTAGACGTTGGAAATGAATTTTTCAGCGATATAATGACCGAGTGAAGAAGCAGCGACTTCTTACAGAGTGAGGGAGCAAGAGACGTGCCGTTCGTTTGTCTACGTGTGTATGAGAGAGAGAGAGAGAGAGAGAGAGAGAGAGAGAGAGAGAGAGAGAGAAAGAGGGGGGAGGAGGGAGGGAGGGAGGGAGAGGGAGAGAAAATGGATAGAGCGGAGCTTGTGTAGCGGCGCGACGCCCGACCGACTGGCGAATGGCGGCGGCGCTCCTGTGATTCCCGCGCCGAGGTGAGGCGAGGCGTGCCGAGCGGCGCCGATCGATGCGGCAGCGGCAGAGCGAGCGCCGGAGCGGCTGCGGCCTGGCTTGGCCTGGGCCGGCGCTCGCCGCACCGCTCACCGCGCTGACCTCCTTCCGCGCTCCGCTCGCAGCCACCTAGTGTAGCTGGCGGCACGCGAGCCCAGGCCGTGTGTATGTGTGTGTGTGTGTGTGTGTGTAAAGGGGCAAACCAGACAGACCGCTGGTGGAGGGGAGAAAGAGGGGCCGGGGCAGAAAGGAAACAGCCGCGTGCGGTGGGGAGGTCGGGCGAAGGTAAGAACAAACATTACTCAGTTATGGGAGGGCGCCCGAAAGGAAACACCGCACGCACGGAAAGCGCGATATGGCGTATTGTTTCAGTTGTTGTCTGGAGCGAATAGTGATGCTAGAATTTCGTCTCTACCTGAGCAGCCCCTCTATCTCTATTCCTCGACAATGATCTGTCTGCATGATGGAACCACTGCGTGAGCTTGAGGTGGAAAGTATACGGGCACGCAAGAGTGAACAGCCTGAGGAAGACGAGAGGGAATGTGATGCGAATACAGAAGTGAGCTCTCAGGAAGCTTTGAAACGATTAGGAAGCGGTGCTAATAGGGAGCCACCTAATGTGCAGTACGCAGTGTTACTAGCCCCGTCAGTGTTGCTGACCGTCTGAAAAATATTCCCGTACCTGAAGACTTCATTGTCAGCTAGTTGCATTTCGCTGATCGCCGTTTACGGTCTCACAGATCACTTCTTTAGCTTCCTCCTTTTTTCTTTTTTAGGGTTCTGTACCTCAGTCGGTAAAAATGGAACCGTTATAGGAACACTTTACTCTCCGTCCGTCTGTGTGTCTGTCTGTCCGTTTGTTGAGACCCCGTTTTTTGCCATGAACGGGTACACAAATTGAAAACTATGCGACAAGCTAAGGTCTATGGTAGCTTGGCACTATAAAAAACTGAAGCTTCTAAGTCAGTGCACTTTAAAGACACGGCTATTTATGTCACCTATTTTTGTAGTCGCACACTCACTCATCAAAACCTACACAGTACTTCCCGTTGACACAGAATCGCGAAGTGTGGCAAGAAGAGAGGTTTTCATAGTACAAATAAAAGAAAAATTCGAAAATTTTTAATTTGAAATTACATCACACAATTTTTTTGTCATTTGTTATTCCATTTCAAAATTAAAATTAAAACATTCTCTAAAGTCGTGGAGTTCCCGAGACCGATATCATGCCAGTATCGAAGTCGATAAAAGGCAAAAATCACCGAGATTCTCGATTCCCGGATGAATGAAGTGTCTATATACGTAATTAAGTTTGTATGGAACCCGCTGAGCGCGAATCCAACACACTCACCAGGCCTTTGTGTGTGCGTGTCAACCAGTCAGAAAAAGAAAAATTCTAGTGAAATGTCCATTCAGACATCATATTCATATTGCAAGCAAGAAACGGATGAGATAGTCCTACCACGGTCGATGTTTTAACTGAATAAAACGAAACGTGTATTGTCAGGAAGTAACACATTACAGTAGCTGCATACATAGTACTGTACTATGGTATTAATAAATCACTTATGCAGCAGCTACAGATGCCATGGATACACAAATGAATAATTTGTACGATATTAGTGGACTGAAATGGTAAGGAGATTTTATGTACCTACTTCGCTCGAACGTCTTGATGTCAGTCACAGTTACAATGTTTACGTAACTGCATTCATGAAAATGTTTTTAGAGCAGCAGATACTATTTTTTCTACAGCTAATCACAACTCTCGTAGCTGCATTCCTGGCACGCGTATTCTTGTCACTTGTCAGCTCCATCTGACACACATACACACACACACAGTTTTTATATTTGCCTGGGACAGCCGTTAACATTATCCAGAAAGAATAAATTAAAATACTGTAGTTCCAGCCCTCCAGTTCCGACCAAGGTTTTCCGGTGGTTTTCTTGGTACTCAGGTGGTTGTCGGAACTGGAAATCCCCTCATAAACATCCGATAAGTTTTCAGTCATAAAACATTTTACTGTATGGTAATCGGGCTAAATCTAAAAAACGCAACATTTTGCAGTGAGTATCTGACAGATGACATGATGCCGTGGACTCTGTTTATTTCATCGGTTTACTCAGGAGATTTTATAGTTAGAACGGTTAGGCTCTGTACTGTTGCGAACTTACACGATTCTGGACTTCGCCTCCGGGTTGGGAGTCGTCGTTGAGTACACAGCGTTCAGTGATTGAGAACACTTCTTCTGCCTATACACACG
Source organism: Schistocerca serialis cubense (assembly GCF_023864345.2). NCBI lineage: Eukaryota > Metazoa > Arthropoda > Insecta > Orthoptera > Acrididae > Schistocerca > Schistocerca serialis. The sequence continues at coordinate 315,704,652 of NC_064645.1, read as the reverse complement.
TTGAGACGTTATCTTGACTCCGTCCCTGTGGCTGGGAGTTCGCGTTTCTCGTACGTAGAACACAGAGAGGAGAAGACAGTATTAGTTTATACTAATCAGAGGACCGTCTTGTGCCGACCTAGTGTTTGAATGAGTTTTTTTTATATTTTGTGGCTGGAGTTCTTCTGTCATCGCAGACATGTACGGGAACCATCATTCCGACGCACCGGACGCAGAGCATACGGTGATATTGCTAATTGCGTCAGCTTATTAGGCCTATGGAGCTAAACAACTGTGATCACGTAAATTTTATTTCCACTGAGGTTGCACACCACTGTAGATAATCTTTGAAGGTAGTGTCTTCTAGTGTTTGGTACGTAGATGATGTCAGTCGTCTCGCGTTATTCATATTAGATGGTGTGGCCATAAAAGGGGCAGATTTGGGCAACTGATCAATCGTATTAGTTAGGGAATTCATTTGAATCCCATTATGTCCATTGGATATTGATATATAAACATTTGTAGTGTAAAGGGGTTTTAATCTACAATAAATGTATAAGCGGAAACAGCATTTATCATTTGGTAGTTACTAGTTCCCTTAATCATTCATTTATGTTTATGTTGTTATTTATATTCTAACATTCTGCGTGGCGTCTGTTTGTTCTAAGTCGCGTCTCCGTACCGCTTTCGCGCAACGACGCTCTGAGCGTGTTTTTTAAGGAATTGACTAGTTTGAACCTGGGACCTGTTGCTGGTAAGGAGACGCCAGACCACACATGACATGTAGAGTTCAGAAGAGTTCAGTGAGACTAGCGATGATATAACTAAATACTTAATGATTTCAGCGTCAGCTCCACTGCACTCCCTGTAAAAGAATCTTAATACTAACTAAATTTAGTGGAAGGGGTTCAAGGCTTTCTTATTTTTAGTTAGCTGGTAAAATAACGTCGAAAAAGCAGTTAAGTTTACCATTGGAAATTTTATTCTACTCACAAAACATTGTTTATTAATTGCACTATTGATAAAAGGAAATGTTTTAATACAGGATGATAAAAACCAACTGCGTTCAACAAAAATGTGAACGAATATTCCCTGAATGGGTTTCCAAGTTCTGCAATGGATCGAAGGATGACCTATGCCATATCACATCTATAATCTAAGTTTAAATTAAGTTTCACAAAAGAGAAAACTATCAAAATGGTCTACAGTGACCCTCAATTATCGTTAATTACTTATCTAACTTGTCGTAAATTACAGTGGCTGATGTGACTTCTCAATAATTATATAACACAAAAATCATCGCGTTTCAGATTATTACTTCAAGTAGCAAATGTGAACACCATGAGATTTAATTGACGATCGACACTAGTATTACGTAAAAAGGGGGTGTAACAGATGAGACTTCTGCAGTTCTGAGTGAAGCTTTATGCGCTGTTATGCGGCATCGCATGCGTTCATTACCTTGTCGTTGGTTAGGCAGCGTCAGTGGGTGGCGGGCGGCGCAGCTCCATACAGCTCGCCATCTCGGAAGCAACTCTCTCCTAACTTCTCCTTACTACAATTTACCGAAGTTGGTTTAAAAAAAAACTATCTGGCTGTGTTTTTATCTGACCAATCAGGGTCTCAATGTTAACCTTAAGCTCCACCTACAAAAATTCTGTCTATCCAATGAGAAACGTTATACTTTTCATGGTGGGGCAATGTTTTCAACGTTTGCAACGTAACAGAGACGCGAAAAAGTCTCACGCTAAAACTTGCAGCTGGTGTGGCCCTTTTAGTGTTATCGTAAGATCTATACAGTTCTTCTGGAGGGCTCTATCTTTTAACATGCGCTGGGGGGTGGTCCTGGCGGTTGGCAGGCGATGTGGGTGTCCGTCCCTTATCATAGGGCCTTCTAGCTTAACACGGTTCTGCTCTCGGCTTCTGTTCTCGTTTCTTCCCTCGGAACTCCGTCTGTTTCACAGTGCGAAGGTATGACATGCATTTAGGCGTTCTTGTGTTAGTCTGTGGTATTCCATTTGCTCACTCGTTGATCGTATTACTTTGGTTAATTTAATGTCACGATTTATTTGGAGCTATGTGACATACTGCTGGATTTGCTTATCATGACAGGGTTTTCATGGAAGGTGTTGGATTTGCCTGACACCTTACATATCACCACCCTTTGAACTTAATTTTTGCACTGAAGTTAGGCAATGATTGAATCGTTGTCCAAGTCAGTCAATAATTATTCCTTTATCTAAATTTTGTTGCCTACTGTTCAGCCACGTTCTTCTAGTTCTATGCTAGTTTGTATTACTAATTTATATTTTTGTATCCTTCCACATTATTCAAAAAATATGTTTATATTGACAAGAGAAGAATATTTTTATCCTATTATCATTATTACTTTTTAATTATTTTCTTTCTTTATTTAAGTGTGGAGTTTGTTTTTTAAGAAGTTTGTTATCGAAAGTGAGGAGTCTTTCACATCGATTTTCTTAGAAATATTTTTTTTATAAATGTAGTAATTAAGTAAAATCTATTCCTAACACATTTTCTAAATATCATGTACAAGTAAAATGTTTTTGTTTCTAGACACTCATTTCAACATTGTTACACTAACAAATAAGAATTATTTCCAAGAATTGCTTTGACAAAGAAATATACATACACAAGTATTGAGATATTATCCTAACAAACGGTACAAATGTTAAGAAAAAGGGAAAACATCCAACAAAATAATTTTTTATTCTTTGTTTTTATAAGGAGAAAATAAGTAAAATATAGTTATTCTTTTATTTTTATGAGGAGAAAATAAGTGGCATATAGTTTTAGTGTTTATTATGCCTTACTTTTGTTCTTTATATACTGTCCATTTCAGAACTAATGACTTATTTTTATCGATAGTCTATTTTTTTTACTTAAGTCCATAGTTAATGACTGTTATTTTGTAGTTTATTAGCTGTCCGGTGTGCTTAACTTATTTAGTTCTTCACAGGTTTCTTTTGCACAATTCCTACATTACATAATTTGATTTCACACATTCACCCAATCCTATGAATGTTTAAGCATGAGGTTGGCGAATGTTTTTGCACGAAGGTGATGGACTTGAGCGAGATGGATGTGGCAAGTATTTGATGTACAGCTTCGTTCGTCGTTCCTTGTTGGTTTTGCAACTGTGTGTTCCTGTTGTGGAGGTCCCATAATGGAATGGAGCTGTGAGTGCAGAATCTCGTGGTTTACTGGCTTTGTATGTGTGAAAGTCATCGTTATGTGTCGCTGAAAGCAGTCGTTTTTCGTTGTGATACTTCGCAGACGACTAGATTACAATAGGATGGGGATTTGGGAAGGTATGTCGTCTATTCTTCACCCATCTTCTTTCTTGGTCTCAATCTAGCGAATCTTCAACTTCTGTTCTTCCTGCTTTTTCTCTGCTTCTTACTTGATTCTTGGTTCTTCTCTGAGCAGGATATGGGAATATTTATTGATAACTAGTCGCTTTGAAGTTCTCCTCTTAGTAACAGTTTGATAAATTGTTTGGGCATGTCATTTCTACTTTGTGGACATTTTCTTCAGTTTCGTGCATCAGCGTGCTGTTTAATAGCAGTAGTGTGACTTTTACACATATTTTTTGCTAGTGGTGGCTTGCCCAAGTGGTCTTCTCGTCGGGCCGTTTTTTGCTCGCTCTGCTGAGTCAGGGCGTTGCGGGGTTTACGAGCGGTGAAAGTCCAGTGTTTGCTTGTCTGTCCCTGCACCGGTCCCTTCAGCAGTAGAATTACAAGTGCCCTTTGTTGGTCTCACTGTCCTTTCCCTTCTCTCGATGCTTCTGCCTTGTAGGAATCGTGACTTGCTAATTACGTCCTTTACTTTCTTGATACTTCTCGCGTTGCAACTTGTGGGTCGTTGCATCTGATCCTTGCTGGAGTTTTTACAATGGTTCTTACAAAAAGTTTTACTTATAATCATCTAACATATGTCTAGTACCTACATTGTTTTACGCCTTCTTAAAAAGCTTTACAAATTTCGGCGCCCTTTCCATTTTACAATTCTAAGATATTTTGAGTCTTAATTTCTACAAGAATCCTCAAATTCGTTTTTTATTCTTGTGTAGTGTCGTGGTGTATAGCATTTTAGTATTTTATGCTGTTAGACCATCTACGCTTTATCCATTCACCTTAATCTATGGTACTATTCGTGTTATTTTTGTTTTTATTCAAACTACTTTCTTTTTCCCACCTTCCTCTCTCTTCATTCTTCTTTTTCCTGATGATCATATCTGCAACATAAACTTGAAATATTGTGCTGATTATTTACCAGTAATAAAATTAATCTTCAAACTTTTTGATATGTCTCACATGGTGAAGTCCTAAGGTTTTGCCTGTTTTTGGGTTCATTAGTTCCACAGCATTATCATGAGCAATTAGGCTAATTATGACAGGTCCTTTGTATGCAGCGTAAAACTTATGTATTTTGTGTTCCTGGTTGCTGGAGAGATGGTGTGTTTTTACAAATACTTTCTGGCCTACTGAGAATGTTCTTTTAATTGCTGTTCTATCTCCTCTTTCTTTTTTTTAATGGCTGCCTTTCTGATGTTGGAGAGTGCTGTTGCTATGGCTTGTTTGTGCTGTCTGCATGGTACAATAGGAAATCTAACATTTTCTCTGGTTATGTTTGGGGGTTCAATATTTTTAAGTACAGTAACTGGAGGTAGTAGTGTAGTGCTATGTGGCATTTCATTTATTACTTCTTGAAAATCTTTAAGGTATATATCCCAAGTGTTGTGTCTTTTGCCTGCATATAATCGGCATAAAGTGCCCATGTCCTTCATAGACCGTCTGCTGGATTTACGCTAGGTTAGTACTTAGATATGTAGATGGGTTTTATTTTGTGTTGTTTTAACGTGTTCTGCCATTGCACTGATTTGTATTGTGGGGCATTATCCGAAAATATTCGTTCCACTCGACCTACTTGTCTGAGAAAATCTTGTCTAAATGCTTTACTTATAGTAAGACCTGTTGCCCATTTTAATGGTGCCAAGGTAACATATTGAGAAGTAAGTTCCAAAACGACAAATATGAAAATATATCCATTTTTTGTGCGTGGGAGGGGCCCTATCAAATCTGTTGCAGCTATTTGTTTTAATTTTTTAGGGATTATTGGAAACATAGGTGGCTTGGTTTGGAAAGTGACGTGTTTAGCCCTCATACATTTTTTGCATTTGACTAATACTGTTCTAATTCGTCTTTCCATATTAGGAAAATGGCTTGTTTGTTTTATTTTTAAAAAGCATTTCTTTGGTCCAAAGTGTCCATTACATAAATATGTATACCATATGTACTTATTAATTAGTTCATCTGGGATATAAATTAACCATTCATTCGTTGCAACATTTCGTCTAAAAAAAAAGACACTGTTTTTTACGAGATAGTGCTGTCGAATGTCTGGAAAATCCTTACTTCTCCACTTGTGTTTGATTCCTAGTATTTCGGGATGCTTGTCCTGTTCTTTGCCTATGTTTTTCAATGCTGTCGTAATGTAGTTTTCGAAAGGTACTTGTTTCATATAGTACATTGTGAACTGGTCTTCTGCTGCTTCCAAACCTATGTTATTGGATGCACCCTGTGGACATCGTGATAAAGCATCTGCTAATACATTCGCTGGTCCTGGTATGTGTGTAATAGTGAAGTCAAATTCTTGTAGTATTAACATCCATTTGACTAACCTCCCATTAGTTAGTTTGGCGGATAACAGAAATTCTAATGCTTTGTGGTCAGTGTATACTTTTGTTTTTCTTCCGAATAGGAAGTATCGAAAACGTTGGAAGCTCCATACAATGGCCAATGCTTCCAGCTCCGTGACTGAATAGTTTTTCTCGCTCTTTGTGAGTACACGACTGGCAAATGCAATTGTTCTATATGCTCTTAGCCCTGCCTGTTCGTATTCTTGGAATAAAACAACTCCTAAACCTGTTTTCGCGCTATCAGTGGCCATACAAAAATTTTGTGTTAGATCAGGATGTGCTGAAATCGGTGGTGTTGTTAGTGCGTTTTTCACTTTTAAAAATTCTTCATTGGCTTGTTGATCCCATACTCATGGCGTGTTTTTTCCAGTCAATGTACATAGGCGTGGTGTTGCGAGAGAGTCGATCCAAATAAATTTTTTATAGAATCCGGTGAGACCTAGAAATCCTCTGAGAGTTTTCTTATTATATGGACTATAGAATTCTTTGATTGCCGTTAGTTTTTCTGGGTCGGGCATTACCCCTCTCTCTGAAATTATGTGTCCTAGAAATTTGACCTCTCGCCTTCCAAATTTGGATTTTGTTATATTTACTGTGACCCCATGCTCTTTCATGATACGTAAAAACTGATTTAATGTGTCGTTGTGATGTTCCCAAGAGGGTTCTGCTATAATCACATCATCAACATAACAAGTAATTTTTTGTAAAATTTCAGGACTGACTATAGTATTAAATCCCCTAATAAACGCTGCTGATGATATGTTTAAACCAAATGGCAATCGTTTAAATTGGTATCATCTACCGAATACGATAAATGCTGTAAATTTTCTACATTCTGGGGCCAATTCTATTTGCCAGAAACTACTCCGTAAATCAATTGATGAAAAATCTTAGCACCGTGGAAGTTTTGTATCAATTCCTCTAATTTTTCTGGGTGATCTGTCTCAGTGATTATGATTGTGTTGATCTGTCTGGAATCAAGCACTAACCTGATGCTCCAATCTCGTTTTTGTACAGTATGGAGCGGGCTGTTATATGTGGAGGTAGCTGGTTCAATAATATCATCATCTAACATTTTAGATATCTCCTGGAATACTTTATTCCTGTAGCTTAATGGGATTGTATAGAGTGGCACTCTAAATGGTTTGTGCTGTTTTACTTGAAACGTCTACTGAAAGTGTTTAATACTGCCAGTCTTAGGTAAAAATACCTCTGCTTTATCTCGTAAAATACCCTCTAATTCTCCTTTACTGTGTTCCGAAATACCTTGAACTTCTTGCAAATTTTCGTCGATTTCTTTATGGACTTCTAAATGAGTTGAGGCGATTCCCCCTTTTGTGCATACCATTCTACTTTTTCATCCTCTTTATCTCGCATCATTCTTAATTGTTTGTTTATAACTGGTATTTCTTCTAATTTTAGCTTTTGCACAAAGAGAAGAGTGGCATTCCCGAATGTTACGCTACCTTTCCCCATATCTATTATCGCTAGTCTCTCATTTAAAAAATCTGTACCTATAATCAAATCTACAGTTAGTTTAGGTATAATCACGAAGTTGGCTTCGATCTTTTGACCTTGACACGAAAGAGTTAACCTTGTTTGTCTCGTAACTTCTGCAGCCTTGTTTCTAATAGGACCTCTTACTTTAATCTTACGTGTTTTCAGAACTGGCAATTCCTCAATTCCTCATTGGCATTACACTGCATGAATAAATTTTCTGAGATCGCGGTCAGTTCACTTCCGCTATCAATTACAATATTGACTGGGATACGCTTTACCATGGCCTTCACAATTGGTTGATTTGAAAGGGTTGGTTCTGTTCTTCTTCTTCTTGCATCAACGAATCCTCCACTGAATCACACATGAGTCTTTTCAGGAATTTCCCTTGTGAATTCGAACTTTCTGTAGGATAAGCTCCGACTTTTATTTCCTCTTCTCTGTTTCTTCCTTCATTTACGCTTTTTTCAACATCCTCTACTTTTTCCTCATCCTCGTATATCTTCTCCTTCTTCGTCGCTACTTCCACATAATCGCATTTAAATGCTCTAATTATCGCTTCATAACTTCCTTCATTATATACGTTGGGTTGTGTGCCCACTAGTAACTTATTTTCAACTTCTGTCGACTGCGCATTATCCTCATTGAATTCGCTTTCCCTGGTTTCCATCTCAAATACTTCGTCCTTTCCTCCTACATTCGTTGTGCATGCCTCTGGTAATTCATCTTCCTCGTCAGTATTCTCCCAATTAATTTCGTCCCAACACGATATTGTTATTTTCCTGTCTTCGTTTTCATCTGGTTCCTGCGGATTTGTTTCTTCCTTCTTCTCTTTCGTGATAAGGTATTTGCTTCTCTGTTCAAGGTGCTGCAATTGTCTTGGGTCGGTGCGTCATTCTCTTTGGCATGGGCGCTTAGCTGTCAATTCGAACGTTTATCGGGGTTTGGTGGTCTTACCTCCACCTCTTCTATCTGTATTCTCTTTTCTTGCTCCGCTTGTTGATATTAGTTTCTTTGTTGATAATTTGTCGGTCTGCTGATTCTCAAATACCCGTTCCGGTTGTCTTTGTTCTCTCTGTAATAGCTGTTGCCGTTCCTGGGTGAATTATAGTTATTGCCGTATTCTCTTCTAAATCTATAACCGTTTCTTTGTTGAAATCTGTTGTCGTTTCTTGGTGCGTAGTTATCACGTGGTTCGTAATTATTGTTTCTTCGTACTGTGTCTTGTGGATTCCACTGCTTTTTGCTTTCGTTTTCACGTGCGCTTCGTCTTTTTCTTGCGTCATCTTCCGAAAATATGAACTCTAGTTCCCTTAGAATACCTTTAAATGCTTCGAAGTCATTGCCTCCGCGACCTACTAATGGTTGCTGGTATTTCAATGGTAACTTCATCGCGCATAATTTAATCAACTCTCCGTCACTGTATGGTACATGTAAGCATTGATTTTTCTTTGCCATTACTTCGAAAAATTTCACGGGACTCTTCTCTCCTGAATTTTCAAAATATGGGTTCTGAAATAATTCGTACTTCACTCTGTTCTCTGCTTCGCTGGACCAATATCGTGAGAGAAACTTTTCTCTGAAATCTTCGTACGATCGGCATGTCGCTGCAACATTCTGCATGGTTTCTGCAACTGTTCCTGACATGTGTGCACATATAAAGTCTAATTTGTGTGCTAGCGCCCAGTGTTCTGGTAATCCTACTCAGAATTGATCAATAAAAGTTCGTGGATGTAATGAGTTTCCTTGTCGAAAGTGTTGAAATTTTCTGACTGTGAGGAAATGATCGTTGTCGTACTTGGTCATAGTTCCATATGAAATTCGCGATTCTTCGCCACTTTTGTTTCTGATCATTTCTCCCGTCGTTCTTTCCTGTTGTGGTAGATCCGTTGGATATTGTCCACTGTAACTTTCGCCTACCCTTGCGTAGTATCGTTGAAGTGGTACGCAATAATTTTCTTCCATCGGTTGTGAACGTGTAGCTGAATGCATTGCACTGTACTCTTCGCGACCTGGCTTTCCATTGTCACGTATTGGTTCGGTATCTTGTCTGGCTAACCTTGTCGCTTCATTACACGATCCAAACTGTCTTGAAACATACATTTGTGGTTCCGCATGTGTTTGGGGTGCCGTTTGTTCATCAAGAATTTGGAAACGTGTTTGTTGCTGTGCAGGCTGTCTGATTTCACGTATGTTACTTTCCGCCTGTGATTGGAATCGCAAATGCCTAATATCTTCGTTAATTGCTTGTTTTTCCGGTGCTGTTACAGATACGGATGTTGTTGTAGACTCAGTGCTTGTTCGATCCTGTTCACTACGCTCTTCAATAGTTTGCATCAACTCTGTTCGCAATTTCTGAAATTGTTGCTTCGTTTGCGCTTCTATTTTGACTATGCGATTATCATATGTTTTCAGCGCTACTTTTGTGATACGTTTGTGTAACACACTGTTTTCAACAATTTCACGCGCTGTATCTGCTGCTTGTCTAGTAATTACGTTTATCTGTTTCTCTAGTTTCTTGACTTCTCCCTGGGTGTTGTTAAGTAATGTTTTGATCTCGTCCTGAGTGTCATTACGCAATGTTTGTACGTCCACTTGTACCTTGTCAATGTCTGTTCTCAATTGATTGTGACCTGTTACTAAGTTTCCTATCACTTCTCGAGATTCTTTTGCCTCGTCTTCAGTATGACATAGGTGTAACTTAATTTTTTTGTTTTGTTCTTTAATCTCACGCATTTGTCTCGTGGTTTCTGCATTCTGAATTTGAATTTGGTTCGCTATTTCTATATTTTGCCTTGTCATGGTTTCCGTACTTTGATGTAATAATTCTGCCAGATTGGTGGGTCCTATTGCGTTTTCTTCCGACGTCCTACGCTCCGTGTTTTCGCCCAAGTGTTGGTTCGCAACCGATTGCATTGAACTGTGCGGTGACACGTTTCTGCTCGAATTCCTTGTACTCTGTGGTGAGGGAGCTCTGATTACTTGTACTATGGGTTCTACGTATTCAAGACGGAAGTTAGAATCTTCATCGACTGTCTCTCTACTTTCCTGCTCCTCTGTCGTATGCTGACATACGTTTTCTATGCCTTGGCGTACATTATCCCCGTTATGGTGCGTTATTTGTCCTATTTCTCGCGATACTGCATCGACTGTTGTACTGTCCTCTATTCTCGGTCCGTCTTCATGCTAGGTCTCTACCTCAATTCGGTCAATGTCTCGATCTGCCATTGCTAATCTTTCCGAATCCCTTATTTTCTGTTTTAAAAGCAATTCACGCGCCCTACTTCGCGTTAACATGCGCTCATACGATCTCACGCGTTTCATAAACTTTTTGTTCACACGACTTGACACTTACTATACCCAAGACAGACAGTCCATTCACTTACTTGTTGGGTCAGAACCAACTTGTCAACGATGTATCCGCCATCTATGCGCTTGCGTTGGAGAGAAAACTTAATTCTAACAATATTAAAATTCATAACTTAATTATGCTATTGTCTCTGCTAGGATGTCACACTTTCTATTGAATACTTTCTTACTATCTATCGCTGCAGCTACTGTTTACAACTATTTATGCCTTATAAAAAAATTATTACGAAATTTTTTTTTAACAGGATACTTTTCTGACCTAGTTGGGCATGTGGTCGACCTTCAATCATGGTATTTTACCATCCTGGCAGGGTCGCCATTCTCTAGCATTCTGCGTGGTGTCTGTTTTAAGTCGTGTCTCCCTACCACTTTCGCGCAACGATGCTATGAGTGTGTTTTTTAGGGAATTGACTAGATTGAACCTGGGACCTGTTGCTGGTAAGGAGACGCCAGACCACACATGACATGTAGAGTTCAGAAGAGTTCAGTGAGACTAGCGATGATATAACTAAATACTTAATGATTTCAGCGTCAGCTCCACTGCACTCCCTGTAAAGGAATCTTAATACTAAATAAATTTAGTGGAAGGGCTTCAAGGCTTTCCTATTTTTAGTTAGCTGGTAAAATAACGTCGAAAAAGCAGTTAAGTTTACCATTGGAAATTTTATTCTACTCACAAAACATTTGTTTATTAATTGCACTATTGATAAAAGGAAATGTTTTAATACAGGATGATAAAAACCAACTGCGTTCAACAAAAATGTGAACGAATATTCCCTGAATGGGTTTCCAAGTTCTGCAATGGATCGAAGGATGACCTATGCCATATCACATTTACAATCTAAGTTTAAATTAAGTTTCACAAAAGAGAAAACTATCAAAATGGTCTACAGTGACCCTCAATTATCTTTAATTACTTATCTAACTTGTCGTAAATTATAGTTGGTTTTAAAAAAAACCATCTGGGTGTGTTTTTATCTGACCAATCACGGTCTCAATGTTAACCTTAAGCTCCACCTACAAAAATTCTGTCTATCCAATGAGAAACGTTATACTTTTCGTGGTGGGGCAATGTTTTCAACGTTTGCAACGTAACAGAGACGCGAAAAAGTCTCACGCTAAAACTTGCAGCTGGTGTGGCCCTTTTAGTGTTATCGTAAGATCTATACTGTTCTTCTGGAGGGCTCTATCTTCTAACATGGGCTGGGGGGTGGTCCTGGTGGTTGGCAGGCGATGGCTTCTAGCTTAACACTGTTCTGCTCTCGGCTTCTGTTCTCGTTTCTTCCCTCGGAACTGCGTCTGTTTCACGGTGCGAAGGTATGACATGCATTTAGGCGTTCTTGTGTTAGTCTGTGGTATTCCATTTGCTCACTCGTTGATCGTATTACTTTGGTTAATTTAATGTCACGATGTATTTGGAGCTATGTGACATACTGCTGGATTTGCTTATCATGACAGGGTTTTCATGGAAGGTGTTGGATTTGCCTGACACCTTACAATATGTTAAAGTGCAAGAAGGAGGAGATAATCACCATTAAGATCTGTTTCAGGGGGGTAGTCAAACAGGGCTGAATCTTCATTTTCGCGTTCAGTATTTCCGTTGCGCACACTCATATTACACCCGCCTGGAGTAGCATCTTGGATGTTGACAGCACGACATCACCTGCAGCACCTCTCCTGGGCTCATGACCATATCAGTCGGACACTAGACGATTGGAAAACCATGACCAGGTCAGATGAATCCCGACTTTAGTTGGTAGGAGCTGATGGTACGTTTCGAATGTGGCTCAGATCTCATGCAGCCATGCACCCAAGTAGTTATCAAGGCATTATGAAAGCTGGTAGTGGCTCCATAATGCTGTGGGCTGTGTTTGGATTGGATGAAGTGGGTTCTGGTCCAATTGAACCCATCATTGACTGGAAACTGCTATGTTCAGCTACCAGGGGACCATTTGTATCCATTCATGGACTTCATGTTCCCAAACATCAGTGGAATTTTTATGGATGGCAATGCACCATGTCACTAGGTCACAATTATTCTGGACAGTTTGAGTGAATGATTTGGCCACCCAGATCAACTACATGAATCCCATCGAAGAGCCGGCCGCGGTGGCCGTGCGGTACTAGGCGCTCCAGTCCGGAGCCGCGCTGCTGCTACGGTCGCAGGTTCGAATCCTGCCTCGGGCATGGGTGTATGTGATATCCTTAGGTTATTAGGTTTAAGTAATTGTAAGTTTAGGGGACTGATGACCTCATCTGTTAACTCCCATAGTGCTTAGAGCCATTTTTGAACCCATCTAAGATTTATGGGACATAATCGAGAGGTCAGTTCTGGCACAAAATTCTGCACCAGGAACACTTCCGCAATCATGATCAGCTACAGAGCCAGAGTGACTCAATATTTCTGCATGGGCTTCCAATAACTAGTTGAGCTGCACTACACCAGGCAAAAAGAGGTCCGACACGATATTAGGAAGTATTCCACGACTTTTTTTACCTACGTGTAATTCAAAATTTGACTACATTCAAGAGTACGTTAAATCTGTACCTCTTCTCTGCGACATACATGCTCTCTCGGCGTTTTCTAGTTGTCTTCCTCCTGTTCAAAAGCGAACCAGTATTTCTGTCATATTGTTAATATTATCCCAGTTTTCCTCATACCTACCTATTTCAGCCATACTTCTTCTATCTCATCTGCTAACGTCAACACATTTTTTTCACTGTTTTCTTGATTAACGAACTCCTACATTTATTATTCCTTATGTAGTGCTGCTTTCATTTCTGGTAGTATGTCATTACAACCATTCAGGAGAAACACAATGAGAAAAATTACTGAACACAACGTTAAAAGGTTGGCATTACTGTAATGCCATAAAATCATTAGTTTACCTATTATTATAGATGCACTAACTCACTCATTTATGGGAAAGCTTTCCCCTATGTGCCAACTGAGAAACTGACTATTGTTAATATTCTTGTTCTTATTAATAGTGTTATTAAGTAAGGCTCATGTACTATACACATTGTAACGTTAATTTACTAATCATCTCAGATTAGATGTACTATAGTGCCTGCCATATGAATTAAATGCACAAATAAATGAATAAAGATGCATTATGTTTCTAGGTCTGTTTCAAATTTTTTTAACATGTATTGTTTTATTACGCATGTAGTTTGGCAGAACCAGTATGAGCCCACTTTTGATATCAAATTGATATCAAATTAATCATAAAAATTAGTTAAAATGATCAATTAATTACGCCCACACACTGATGACATCATGAGTTTTCCCCCATGCAATGCAATGCCGTTAATATTCCAGTCTAAGAAATATATTTCCAGTGCATGACAAACACTCCATAGGTTGCCAGAGGTGTGTGATGCCTGCTGTTAATGAAGTGCAAGCCTGATTATGGTTCAGATATAACAATCCATAAAACGATCATCAGCAACTGAAGATGCATGCAAAGAAATAGCAACATCTTACAAGGAAATAAACACCATGGTCAGTAGCCAGAGGAGATGTAACAGTCATATCGGTTACCATCCCTGGTAATCTTCCTCTTGCACACACGAGTCCTAGTCCGAGGTTAGATTGTATTGCTGACGTGCAGGATAATATGGCCGTTTCGCCTTGACGCCACATCTCTAGAATGCCTCCTCTTTCCGCTATTAAGGTGTGTGTGATTGCATCAGTCCACCCTCCTCCAGAACACGTATTTTTATTGATTTCAATCAGTACTCAGTTGTGGTATTTTTTCTCTAATTTTGTGTATTCTCAGTAAATTTCTATAACTTTCCTAGGTTTTCACGATGTTACATATTTCATCGTGTTTCCCTCAGTTTTACGTATTTTGCATCAGTTTTTCGTGATTATACCAGTTTTTCCTCGAATTTTACCGATTGCGTGCCATTTTTCGTATTTTTTCGACAGTTTTTCCATATGCATATGGTCATGTTGCTGACACACTCGTGTTGTTCGATATTCTACGTGAATATTCGCGCATCTTATACAGCAACCTACAAAAAAATACTAAGACCTCCCCTCTCCCCAATGATCCACATGTATGGATAGGATAATCAAGAAAAGTATAGTAGCCTTTGTGATGTTCGATGAATGATGCAGACGATGGATGTATTGGGACCTTGAAGTCTGGAAAGAATTCCATGTACTGTTCGATTCATCAGAGAACTTTCTGCAGACTCATGCAGTGCTGCACTTGATGAAATCTAAACGTCTGAAAATAATTCTACATGTTCATTTGACTTACACTCCATCTTGTAGGGATCTGCCACATGAAGTTGACATGTGTACAGAGTTAATTTCTGTTGCTGCTTGGATTTTCTTCCATAAGTATATGCTCTTATTGCTTACCAGATGCGTCATTATTTCTGTTTATGCCTTCTGATACGTACCCACAACCCTGTTGGGACACCTACAAACTATAGCTTTTAGGTATCTATTTTTATTACCCCAGTAATAAGTTATTCGTTAGTTGACAGTGTGTCGACTGTAGGTAGCATCTTTAGCCACAAGTATTTCTCCTCTCTCTCTACCTACAGAGTGCGTCTTCCCTGCAGCATAATTTATAGACAAACAGTTTGCAAGTTATTTGCCTGAACAGCAACCATCCACCACCGACAGCCCTACACATGTACACATAGAGACTGGAGTAGGGCCAACAGTGCCATCTGGTGGTGGTGTTGTGAACTAGGTCAGTTGCTCTCCGAACCTCAAGGTGAACTCACAAAATCGGTTATTGCTGCCAATAAATTTGAATTTCCCACTTAATTTGAATTTCCTGACATTTTTTGAATTTCCCACTCAGGCATTTCTCCTGCGAGGAGAGCTTCTGTAAAGTTTGGAAGGTAGGAGACGAGATACTGGCAGAAGTAGAGCTGTGAGACCGGGCGTGAGTCGTGCTTCGGTAGCTCAGATGGTAGAGCACTTGCCCGCGAAAGGCAAAGGTCCCGAGTTCGAGCCTCGGTCGGGCACACAGTTTTAATCTGCTGGGAAGTTTCAACCTCTACGAAGTTGTATTTTTAAAATCACAGCGATTATATATTTTGCTAGTCGTTTTCATGTAACTATTAATCATTTTCTTTTGTAACTGCGTGACAGCATTAGGTTTATACGCACAATCTGAAACTTAGCTCAGGCCATTCTTCTTTAATGATTATATCGCGACACCTGGCTGAAAATGACTTACAAGTTCGTGGCGCCCTCCATCGGTAATGCTGGAATTCAATATGGCGTTGGCCCACCCTTAGTCTTGAAGACAACTTCCACTCTCGCAGGCATACGTTCAATCAGGTGCTGGAAAGTTTCTTGGGGAATGGCAGCCCATTGTTCACGGAGTGCTGCACTGAGAACAGGTATCGATGTCAGTCGATGAGGCCTGGCACGAAGTCGGCGTTCCAAAACATCCCAAAGCTGTTCTATAGGATTCAGGTGTGGACTCTGTGCAGGCCAGTCCATCACAGGGATGTTATTGTCGTGTAACCACTCCGCCACAGGCCGTGCATTATGAACAGGTGCTCGACCGTGTTGAAAGATGCAATCGCCACCCCCGAATTGCTCTTCAACAGTCGGAAGCAAGAAGGTGCTTAAAACATGAGTGTGGGCCTGTGCTGTGATAGTGCCACGCAAAACAACAAGGGGAGCAAGCTCACTCCATGAAAAATACGGCCACACTATAACACCACCATCTCTGAATTTTACTGCTGTCACTACACACACTGGCAGATGATGTTCGCCATAAACAAACCCTGCCATCGGATCGTTACATTGTGTACCGTGTTTCGTCACTCCACACAACGTTTTTCCACTGTTCAGTCGTCCAATGTTTATGCTCCTTACACAAAGCGAAGCGTCGTTTGGCAATTACCGGCGTGATGTGTGGTTTATGAGCAGCTGCTCGACGGCGAAATCCAAGTTTTCTCACCCCCAGCCTAACTGTCATAGTTCTTGTAGTGGATCTTGATGCAGTTTGGAATTCCTGTTTGATGGTCTGGATAGATGTCTGCCTATTGCACATTATGACCCTCTTCAACTGTCGGTTGTCTCTGTCAGTCAACAGACGAGATCAGCCTGTCCGCTTTGATGCTGTACGTGTCCCTTCATGTTTCCACTTCACTTTCACATCGGAAACAGTGGACCTAGGGTTGTTTAGGACTTTGGAAATCTCACGTACAGACGTATGACACAAGTAACATCCAATCACATGGCCACGTTCGAAGTCCGTGAGTTCCACGGAGGGCCCCATTCTGCTCTCTCACGATGTATAATGAGTACTGAGGTCGCTGACATGGAGTACCTGGCAGCGCAATGCACCTAATATGAAAAACATATGTTTTTGGGGGTGTCGGGATACTTTTGATCAACTAGTGAATGTAAAAAGAGATCCCCCAACGACTTTTTAATCAGTGCACGAAAATGTTTATTATGCTCTTAAATGGAACTTTACACATGTAGAAACCAGAAAAACGATTGAAGACAGAGAAGTATTTTCACGCTTTCAAAAGTCTCCTTAAACATTTCGCTGGCACTTTACTTTCAGAAAATTCCCCCAGAACAATACGGACCATCAAATTAGGCATAAACTATTCCTGACTAGATGGTAACAGTCATGGGGCGATTATGAAAATCTTCATCATGAAGATCCTGATGAACTGAAATGTGGTAGGTGTGACATCTGTGACCCCATAATATTATGAGAAAACTAACCTGCGACAAACCAGAATCACGAGCAACATCTTAAGAACCTATGTGCGGACAAGAACAGCTAATAATGTAATATTATTATAATTTTATCGCCGTTATATTTATTCTACAGCTCTTCTGTCTTCGGATGTGCGCTTCCACTTGGGTTAAACTCTTTCACGACGTGGTAAAAGTGAAACATGAGAGGATGTTCTCATTATAAAACATTCAGCATAAAGGCTGATTGCAATTATAGTGGATCTTCCCGAATCTCCTAAATTCAAATCATTTTAGTATAGTCTTTAACAATATTCCATTTCACCCACTACCAATAACTGTAAAAAATAGCTCGCGTACCAAAGATGGTCAGAAAGGAATAATGAATTCCGTCTACGATGGCGTTCTGTAAGAAGGCTGAACATAAATATCTCTACTTGTAGGTAATAACAACCTCCTATCTTAAACAAGATAGTGTTTCTTTCGACTGAATCAATACAAACTTAGTCAGACTTGTAAGTAGGCTGTTTAGGTTTTTTTATTAGTAACGCCACCTTTGTATAAAAATCACTGGCTGTGCTGTGTGCAGTCTGTGGCTAGTTTGCATTGTTGTCTGCCATTGTAGTGTTGGGCAGCGGCAGCTGGATGTGAACAGCGCGCAGCGTTGCGCAGTTGGAGGTGAGCCGCCAGCAGTGGTGAATGTGGGGAGAGAGATGGCGGAGTTTTGTAATTTGTCATGAACTGCTATATATATTATGACTATTGAGGTAAATACATTGGTTGTTCTCTACCAAAATCTTTCATTTGCTAACTATGCCTATCAGTAGTTAGTGCCTTCAGTACTTTGAATCTTTTATTTAGCTGGCAGTAGTGGCGCTCGCTGTATTGCAGTAGCTTGAGTAGCGAAGATTTTTGTGAGGTAAGTGATTTGTGAAAGGTATAGTTTAATGTTAGTCAGGGCCATTCTTTTGTAGGGATTTCTGAAAGTCAGATTGCGTTGCGCTAAAAATATTGTGTGTCAGGTTAAGCACAGTCGTGTATAATTGTTCAAAGGCGACGTTTCATATGTCGACCCTTAGCCGAGGATACCTCACTGGAATCTTCTGATTTTTTTTCTTGTAGTTTGTGTAATTAGTGTAGCTTTTGTTTATTGCCAGCGCGTAATTGTAGAGAGAATTTCCATTGTAGTTTTAGTTTCTCATTGTTGTACAGTAAAACAGTTGTGGCATGCATGTAGATTTGCACCAAGTATTTCGCAGCTGCGCTTGCAATTAAGTAGACATTATTTCCATTACTATGTTATTTTGTTTTGCTCTTCAAATTGTGCTTTTCTGTGTTATTGTGTGAAATATTGTGACAATTATGGCGTGTGAAAAACGTAATACTAGGCTCCAAAGTAAACTGAGAAATGACAGTGAAGACGAAAGCAGTGTGTTAGCGCCACAGAGTAATGAATTAACTAATGTTCAAAGTAGTAATTTGGTAATTGTGCATAGTGAGATGGAGCGGGTTGCAAATAATGGTGTACACAGTGAAACAATTAGTGAACAGGGAAGCATTATCGATCGATCGGTCGGCAACAGCTCGCCTCAGGAATCCGAAATGACAGGAAACAATCTCGCAAATACTGTAGATTCAGGTTTTGGGTCCTCACCGTTTTCTCAAATGAGTCAAGACACATTTTCTGCTTGTCAAAATGTGAATGTTGCCGGTGAAAATGCACTGCCAAAAAGCATAGAGAAACAGATTCCAGACACTAATACATTATTATTGCAATTAATGCAACAAATGGAACAAAATCAGAGACAAATGGGACAAAGGCTTCAAAAGTTAGACACAATGGAACAACACCAGAGACAATCACAGCAACAGTTACACACAGTGGAACAAAATCTTAAAAAGTTAGACACAATGGAACAAAATCTTCACACCATGCTTGAACAAACACGTGAAGATTTAACTACTGAGTTACATAAAATAGAATCGAAATGTCAAAAAGTCTGTAATGACGTAAAAACACAAATTTGTGAGCATTTCCAACCTATTTTTTCGCGTCATGAAAATGCATTACAGAATCACGAAGCAGCCATAAAAGAACTGCAAACTATTGTTCATGAAAATCATGAGACCCTGCAAGCTAAAATTGACTCAGTTGCATCTACCGATTCGGTTACGCAACTTGCAAAAACTCAGGAAAACTTAAAGGACACAGTAGATACTCTGAAAATTGGTTCAGAAAGACACATGGAGGAAATTAGTTCATTATCGGAGAAAGTAGCCGAACTTTCGGATCAGTTCACTAACTTATCTGCAAAGGTAGATGAGGATCTGAATGACACAAGACCTGTAGCCATCACTGACACAGAAGAGTATGAACAAGTTAAGAAATTCAAACAAAATCAGAATCAAATTAATACGCAATACAAAAGAGAAATCCGGGAAGTACAAGATCAGTTGGCACAGGTAATACAAGAATTACGTATTTCAGAGGACACTCGCGCTCCAACATGGGAAGAGGGACTTAGAAATACGGAAAAGCCGCAAAATAATAACACAGGGCATTTCGGAAGTTATGAAGGAATTTGGCAATGTGCACCGAATTTTGAGTGGAACGGCTGACACGACCTAACAATGACCGATATGCGACTCGCCGACATGATGATTTTGACTATAAGCTGTTCATTACTACACGTAAATTCAAAACATTTAAGAATTCCGGCAACGACATTCATCTACAAGCGTGGCTACATCAATTCTCTCATTGTTTTCCTCCCAACTGGTCATTAGAGCACAGATTAGAATTTATGTGTGGCTACTTAGAGAATGAACCAGCTGTGAGAATGCGATCGGTCATTCACGATTGCCACAGTGAAGGAGAATTTTACCATGCCTTCCTCTCAGCATATTGGTCTCAAGCCACACAAGACTGAGTAAAACATGGCATCATAATGATGAAACATTTCGAACAATCTGAATTCTCCAGTCTTGTGAAATATTTTGAAGACATGTTGCACAAGAATCAGTACCTGTCAAACCCATACAGCCCCTCAGAACTCATCCGCATTTGCTTAATCAAATTACCTGGACATTTACGACATATTATTTTAGCAGGACGTTGCAAAGAAGACATTGAGGCTTTTCAGGGACTATTACAAGAACTGGAAATTGACACTGACAATCGGGGAACGCGGAAACAGGAGCACAACAATTACAGGTCACATCTGTCACAATTCCGCGATGAAAGAAATAATAACTGGACACGACAAGGCTATTCTCACAACACATATCGTGAGCAAAACAGACACCACCCGTATGACAACCGTTGGCAGAGTAGTAATAATTACAGGGAAAGATCACCTCTCCGCGGTAGTGACTATCACAGAGACAATCAGAGAAACAGACAATTTGGGAACCAAAATAATTGTTATCAAGGGAGACAGAATAACTTTAGACGCAACGGTCCAGCGCGCAGTTACGATTCAGGGAGAAATTCTCCACCACGTGACCGGCAAGAAAGAAACTATGGAATCTACCGACATGACGACAGACGGTATGATCGTAATGACAGACCTGAACTGCATCAGAACTGGCGGGATTTAAACAGGACAGGGCCCTCTCGTCACGGTGAATTTGTAGAAGTTAGGTCTCCAAATCCCAATAACGACGCTCGCCAACAAAGAGACAATAGGCAATGACTCACACCGCTGGCAGCCACAAAACGTACTTATGAAACTGACGACGCAGTTGCCGTAGCTAGTAATTACGTAAAAATGGAAGACATTAGGGACATCTTACTCCAGGAACACGACGTAAAACATAACAACATTGCATATCCTGTGATTCACATTACTGTAAATGACGTAAAATTTACGGCAGTACTTGACTCTGGCAGTCCAATTTCAATAATTAGTGAAACAGCTTTTAGCAAATGCGACAAATCGAACGATTGCCCCACACTTCCGTTACTTAAGATTAAATTACAAGGTGCAATCTTTGGAAAAAGTGTAGATGTACGCCAACAAACCAATTTAGAATTCTTTTGCCAAAGCCACAGCTTCTCTATGAACTTTCTTATTGTTCCATTATTGTCGACGGAAATTATATTGGGAGTAGACTTTTTGAATGAATACAAAGCAGTCTTAAACTTTCACGATGCTGAAATAAGTTTAGAGAAGGAAGGTAAGTCAAGAGCTTTGAAATTTGAAGATTGGCTCTCAAACCATGACGAAGAAATTAATCGGCTGTACCTTCTGTTGGACAACAGTTCGGAATTTTCTACGGAACTAGACACTAACAATCACTCTGCAAGTACTGACAGGGATGATATCGACGGCATATTTGAAACTAATGAGTTAATTTAGAATAAAATTCAAACAATTGAGAATTGTAATGACACTGATAAGCAGGACCTCTTTGAGATTTTACAAGCACATTCCACAGTTTTTACTCACAAAACAGGAACAATCAATTGATTTCAATACCAATTTCGTGTTCGTGAGCATACTAAATTTTGTGTTAGACCATATGTAATTCCAGCACATTATAGGGACCATGTTAGAACAGAAATACAATCTATGCTTGACGAGGGCATTATTGAGCCTGCAGTAAGCTCATACAACAATCCGTTACATGTTGTTGAGAAGAAAAATGGATCGATCAGGCTTGTCTTAGATTCGAGACAAATCAATAGTATCATTATTCCTGAAACAGACAGGCCGCAGACGATGGAAGAACTTCTTCAAAATTTTAATGGTGTAAAAGTGTTGTCTTCCATTGATCTCAGATCCAGCTTTTATCAGATCGAACTTCATCCAGAATGTAGAAAATACACAGCTTTTCTTTGTTTCGGCGTTTGTTATCAGTTTCGGAAACTTCCTTTTGGTTTGAACATTTCTTCGGCAGCATTCATTCGCGGGCTAAATTCCATATTACCTGAGTTCTTAAAACGTCACATCACCTTATATGTAGACGATATTCTGATAGCAGAAGCCTCATGGGAACAACACAATCGCATCCTCAACAGCGTGTTACATATTTTTGCAGAATCTGGAATTACAGTTAACTTGGAAAAGTCTGAATTCGGTAGGACAAAGGTGAAGTTTTTGGGACATATTATTTCTTCTGAAGGCATTCAGCCGGATCCTGAAAAGTTAGAAGCAATCAGAGCCATTCCAGTTCCATCCACAAAAAGACAAGTCCGCAGTTTTCTAGGTCTCGTAAATTTTTACTGTCGTTTTCTGAATATGCAAATTCTTGTTACACCAAAACTCTGTTCTCTCACTGGAAAAAATACTATTTGGAACTGGGACGAACAAGCACAGTTGGAATTCAATTCTTTGAAAGAAGCGTTACTTCACGCGCCAATATTAGCTCGTCCAGATCTGTCACAAGATTTCTGCCTTAGCATGGATTCTTCTAAAGTCGGTCTTGGTGCCCATTTATTTCAAGAAGCCATAGAAAATGACATTACTGTTCAGAAAACCATTGCTTTTGCTAGCCGAGTGCTAACAAGATCTGAAAAAAATTATTCCGTTACTGAATTAGAAGCTTTAGCTATCGTTTGGGCATTTAACAAATTCCGTTTCTTTCTTTCTGGTAAGCACGTAAAAGTATACAGTGATCATCGTGCATTACAATTTCTTATGTCTTCAAAATTAAATCATGACAGGTTAAAACGTTGGGCATTCTTTCTGCAAGAATTCCGCTTCACAATAGTCTACATTCCCGGCAAGGAGAACATTGTTGCGAACGCGCTGTCACGCGCACCGGCTGGGCTTGAGAAAAGTAACACAGAAGGCAACATTGAGAAAAATTTCAGTATTCTTTACATTCAGAAAGTCGCCTTTGAAATCGTCATCACCACATCTTTAAAGGACATTGCTCATGAACAAGATAAAGATCCGATTTGGAAAGACATCAAAAGTAAATGGCATGAAAAGACACACACTCAGATTCGGCATTATTACCTGGTTAGAAACAACATACTCTTCAAACGCTGCACTGTTGATGACAAGCTATGGGTACTTTGCATTCCAGACGATTTTGTTAATAAGCTCATTTGGTACATTCATTTCAGCTACGCACATTTTGGTCCACGAAAATGTTATCATATTCTTCGAACGACTTGTTATTTTGACAATATGGAAAAGCGAATTCGAAGAGTCTTCTCTATTTGTAAACTTTGACAAAAGGCGAAACCATCTACTATCTCACATCGTGCTCCGCTGTTTCCTATCATTCCTTCTAAATTAAAAGAATTTGCTGCTGTTGATCTCTTGGGACCGCTTGTCAGAACATCTAATGGATTTTCGTACGTTCTAGTCGCTGTTGAACTTACTTCAAAATTTGTTTCTTTCACACCGTTACGTAAAGCCACTGGACGGTCTGTATCCAACGCCTTTGTTAAAAATTTCTTACGTGAAGTTGGACACGTTAGTAAAGTCATTTCAGATAACGGACAGCAATTCAGATCTGCTGTTTGGTCACGCATGCTTCGCAACCATAAAATCAAACCTGTTTTTATTTCATTGTACTCACCACATTGTAACCCCTCTGAACGGATTATGAAAGAAATCAATAAGCTTTGCAGACTTTATTGTCACAGAAAGCATCAGCATTGGGACAGATATTTACACTTATTTCAAAACGTGCTGAATGAAATGCCTCATGATTCCACTGCTTTACCACCTACTCTTGTACTGAAGAATGAAGAACCACCGAACAGAATCAGAGAGCTTGAACCTTTCCCGAATACACGTAAACTTCGACACAAAGAAATAATTGATTTGGCTCTTAAAAATATAAAATCTGCAGCAGACAAAAGGAGAAAACTACACGGTAAAGCAAATGCAAAGAAATTGTATATTGGTCAGAAAGTTCTCATTAAAGCTCATAAGAAGAAACACTTAAGTCACAAATTCTTTCTAGTTTACAATGGACTATACAGAATCCGACGTATACCACATGATAATTGCGTTGAAGTTGAAACTCTGCGTACTAGGAAGAGTAAAGGTTTACACCACATTTCACATGTAAAACCATTTATTGAGAGATAATCTGCTTTTTAACTTAGTCTTTGGTATAAAACTTTTCGCTTAACATTTCTAGTATGCTTTGTCAGACTTAAGAAACTGTTAACATGCAACAATGTTTGAAGTTAAATATCCAGTCTAGAACCTAGGGAACATTTTTAAACAGAAATTACGAATGCATTGTTATAGTGAACAGACGTCACAGTGTTATTGTGTGTGTACATTCTTGCTTGTTAGTTGCACGATTACGTAACGACTATAAGGCTCACATACTTAGAACATTTACCAGTACTGCTAATGAGATTTTAATGCAACATTTTGGTTTACTTGAAATTTGGTGTATCATGAGGCTTCTGCAGAACTTAGCTTTCGGAGGACGATAACTACGACACTTCCACAGAGATTATCTTACAGCAAGACGCACATTTAGCGCTACAGGACACGTATTTGAGTGATTAATTTCGCACTTAAAACATGCATTTTTTAAGATATTTGAAGTACAATGATACAAGGGTTTTCCGTGATATATTTCATTCCATTGCTGTAATCTGTAACACCTGAGGGTATAATTACATTAATCCTCAGGGGGGTACACGCTTACTTCGTGTACCATGTGTTTGGCAAGCACAAGGAGCCCTAGCTAATATGGTATTTGCTTATACAACTTTACACATCGGTACCATATTTCTCTAACACAGAATTACACAGCTATCTGATTATTTACCTGAGAGAGACAAACATTTATTTTACTACATCAGTGACAGACGTTTACGTAATTACACTGTTGGATAACTTCACACTTACAAAATTGTATGTTGTTTGTACTTTGTGAACTGTTCATATTTTTTCGGAACCATTGTGATACTATGAGAGCTTTGAATGATGTATTTGGTATGGGATCATGATTTTTAAAGTGTGTTTGAGGCAGATGACACTTTTGACATGAGCAGAGAATTTTTTTAGGGTTTGAAATTATTGCAGAAAGCTACGACGTTTTTGAGATTTGACTGAGGTGTTATGATATTAGTACGATGACGATGTGTATTATGTTGTTGAGGAATGTTTATTATGCTACGTATTTCTCATGATGAAATATTGAAGAAGTGTCGATGAATATGTATATGTACAATGAGGTAAGGAATAATGAGTAGTAGTTAGGGACTCTGATTTGTGAAAAAGGTTGTTGGAAACCAAGAATCGTACTTTAAGAGTTATGAAATGTGTGTAAATGCGTGAATGTATCACAATGCAGGCGAAAGTTTTTTGCACACTGTTATATTCATAGGATTTTGTTTCTACACATTTGTAACATAAATTTTCGACCTCTGAAATTTTCATATGAGACTGTCACTGTACCGGAAACTGCTGTTGTAAATATTTCCGTAAGAAAGTTAAGTGACCACCTGCATGTAATGCGTTTTGGGCGCCCAGCTGAGAGGTAGAAGTCTGACAAAAGAAAGCCATTAGGTGCAAAAAAAGAAAAGACAAAAAAAAGGACGCCATTATCCTCGCTATTGACATTCCTTTGTAGAAAGCACCGCAAATACGACACGATCATTACTTGGAAAGATACTTACATCTGCACACCTGATTATGACAAGCGTCTTTCTCGAGAATTGAGAGAATTTTTACTGCCTTATGAAATGCCATATGGCTAATGAATGATGTTTCATGCCGTCCTTTGTACACATTTACTCATGTTGTTTAATATCTAGTTTCTAGCGGCACTGCAGCATTGGTTAAAATAATATTTTATAGATGTACTAATATAAATATTTTCTGTCTACAGATCGAGTAAATAATAATTTTTTTAAAAAAATGAGGGAGCACAAAAAGACATTTACCTTCACAGGAACTGCATTCGTAATTTTCTTTTCAAGTACTTGGTAACTTTTTTGGTAGAATAACTTCTTGTGGTGCACCACTTTAATTACTTAGACATTAAGATGTGATTATACATTACCTTTGTCTGCATTGTTATCTTTAGTGTACCATTTTTCCTGCTTGAGCTTTGTCATGCTTAGGTATACATTATAGCATTTACTGCTGCTGTTTGCCAGGCATAGTGCTACTGAATTTTAATTTGTGTTACTCTGCTAAGCCAGATTTATTTTTCTTGTTTGATGCACATTGCCTTATATTAGTTGTAATATTGCAATTGCTTTGCTAATTTCTGTAATGCTGCTTCCTTTGCAAATCTGCATTTTTTTTCATTGCTGTTTGTGTTAATTGTTTTGTGCTGCTGCATTGCCTCGCCCCTTAGTTTAGCATCTGAGCTCAGTAGATTTAAGTTAGCTTAAGAGGGGGTAGACTATATAAGAGAATGAGTTGCGATGAATTGGAAGAAACGCATTGAGAAGTTATACGAAAAAAGTACAGAAAGTAGGTATAGATAGGACCTTTTGCCAATAATGATGAACGAAGGGAGATCTCCACGCAAAATACTGCAGTAAAACAAACCCTGTCCTTTCCTTTTGTGTATCCCACTAAGTGTTTGTGTACCCTTGTGTATTTGTGTTTTTCCTGTCTTCATGTGTTTAGCTGATGTTGTAATGTTGTAGAATTTTTTCTAATACTATGTTATTTACTTTGTAAAGATGTTTAGACATTATTTGTACTGTTTTGTTTTAATGCTCATGTGTGAAGTTGATGTTTCGAAAGTTATTCTGATCTTTTATGTATGTACTTATGTCATAATTCCTGTAACACTGATGTATATGTTATTTCGATTCTTTTGTAAAGCCCATATTACTACAAATGTTATCTGTACTATTATGTTCTTTAATGATGTATTTTGTACCTTTGTAATTGTATTTTCATGTTGTAAATTTATAATTGTATAGACACCAGTTCTTCAAATTAAGTTACATTTCACTGCACACGTTTCTGTTGGTCATAATATATGGACAATATGTGAGAAGTAGGGACTGATAGTGTTTGCACGTGTGTTAATGATTCAGCAAGGGACTGGATAACAGCATTGCTGGTTCTAAGGACAATTCCAGAAACTTTGTGAGTGCACAAGTGGTGGTTTATGGACTTGCTATATTGTCCGCAAGACTCTTAGATGGTGATTGTGCACCTGCACATTTGCAACAGATGGCTGCTGGCTGTCTCTACAAGGACTACAGTGGGTCTGCGTCTTTGCTGACTCACCAGTACCATTATTTCTACAAGGACTGCAGTGGGTCTGCGCCTCTGGTGGCCCACCAATACCGTAATCTCTACCAGGACTACAGTGGGTCTACTCTGTGATGACCTACCTACTAATATTCTTCAAAACTTCGACTGACTCTGCTGTGGGTTTACTCTGTTGTGGCGCATTACCTGTCTGCATGTCGAGAGTCAGCACTGTCTTTCCGTTGGAAGGTCAACACTACTTCTTCAAGACTGCATGGAAATCCACTACTTCTGTGTGCATTTTCTTTTACTGCTCAGACTTTGAGAAAAACACTGCAATTTTACTGTGACGAATGATGAGGACTGTCTTTATGGACTGTGAGAAAATTTTAGCTGTTAACCAACATTGTATCAATAAGTGTGTGCATTTGATATCTTTGTTATTGTAATTATGAAAAATTTTATCAAATCATTATTGGCCACTGCCCAAAACAATTTGTAAAATTTTTTGTGGGGAGCATGGGGGCTATGTAAGTAGGCTGTTTAGGTTTTTTATTGGTAACGCCACCTTTGTATAAAAATCACTGGCTGTGCTGTGTGCAGTCTGTGGCTAGTTTGCATTGTTGTCTGCCATTGTAGTGTTGGGCAGCGGCAGCTGGATGTGAATAGCGCGTAGCGTTGCGCAGTTGGAGGTGAGCCGCCAGCAGTGGTGGATGTGGGGAGAGAGATGGCGGAGTTTTGTAATTTGTCATGAACTGCTATATATATTATGACTATTGAGGTAAATACATTAGTTGTTCTCTACCAAAATCTTTCATTTGCTAACTATGCCTATCAGTAGTTAGTGCCTTCAGTACTTTGAATCTTTTATTTAGCTGGCAGTAGTGGCGCTCACTGTATTGCAGTAGCTTGAGTAGCGAAGATTTTTGTGAGGTAAGTGATTTGTGAAAGGTATAATTTAATGTTAGTCAGGGCCATTCTTTTGTTGGGATTTCTGAAAGTCAGATTGCGTTGCGCTAAAAATATTGTGTGTCAGGTTAAGCACAGTCGTGTATAATTGTTCAAAGGGGACGTTTCAGACTATTACTCATTAACACTCGCTTGTCATTGGTGTGGTCTTCAGTCCGAAGACTCCATTGATACAGCTCTTCACACTACTTGGTCCTGTGTAAGCCTCTTCACCTCCGAATAACCACTGCATGAATGTGTTTACTGTATTCATCTCTTGTACTCCACGATTTTTAGCTGCCACCCCCACCCTCCATTTCCCGCCATTGCTAAACTGGTAATATCTTGATGTCTCACAATGTGTCCTGTCAACCGATCACTGCTTCTAATCAGATTGGGCCACAAATTTCTTAGGCGATCTACCCAAATAACCTTTATCATTCTTCTGAAGCATCACATTTCAAAAGCCTCTGTTCTCTTCTAATCTAATCTTTTTATCGTCTACGTTTCAATTCCATACATGGCTACACTGCGGACAAATGACTGCAGAAAACACTTCCTAATACTTATATTTATATTAAATGTCTTTTTCAGAAATACTTTTCTTATTATAGCCAGCCTGTATTTTATATCCTCTCTATTTTGGCCATCATCAGTTATTTTGCTGCCCAAATAGCAAAATCCATTTACTGTTTTCAGTATTTCATTTCTTAATCTAGTTCCATCAGCATAGCCTGATTTAATCAGACTGCATCCCATTTCTCTTGTTTTGCTTTCGTCGATATTCCTCTTATGATCTCTTCTCAAGACAGTATTCTTCAACTGCTCTTCAAACTCTCTTGCCTCCTCCGACACAACATATGAGAACGTGCTGGACAGTAGTGCCTCCGAACTTTTTATGTAAAAACTTGTAAAGCTTTGCGAATAAAGCAAACATTATTAATATTGTACACCTTTATTCTTGATGTCTACGTATTTATTTCTCAACGTAGTCGCCCAGGCGACGAACACATTTCTCCCAATGTTGTTGACACCGTGACTCTAGAACGTTTGACGTCGTTGACGGAGCCACAGCCTCACTTCGGCATGCACCGGTTCATCACTATCAAAGCGAAGTCCTCGGGTTGTTCTTTAATTATTGGAAACAGATGAAAACCGGATGGGGCAAATCGGGTGATTGATGACAATGAACCCAAGGCGTCGGACTGTTGTAGATGTCGCAGCGCTCGTGTGTGGTCTGGTATTGTCTTGCTCAGGGAGAGGGTGCTTCATGTGTGCACATACATTTTGAATTGGATACTCGATTATAGCACACTGGTTCTCATTCATTGACATAGTTACGTTACACTCCACCATGTTACACGCTACATTTCGAAGCGCTCTAGCGACAGAGGGCTGCAAATATGTAGGCATGAAGAAAGATGTAGACTGTCAATAGCGTTTGTTTTATTTAAAAAACTTAGAGAGTTTTCACATAAAAAATTCAGATGTCTTACTTTTCATCACGCCCACGTACACTGTCTTTCGCAAACCTGAAACTTCTTACTTCTCCCTTCAATTCTTCTGTAAATAATTCGTGTTGTTATGCTTCTACCATGAATTATTAAAGCGATGGTTGGGTAATATTCATACTTGTCTTTCGAATTGCAACTATTACATTATGTTTGGAGAGAATTTCGCTTGTCTCATGCCTCTTGCATACCAGGTGGAATACTTCTACCATGGCTGGCTTTCGCAAGGATCTCAGTAATTATTTGGGAATGCTGTCTGCTCCAGGGGCCTTGTTCCTACTTACGTCTTTCAGAGCTCTATCAAAATCTTCTCGCAGTGTAATATCTCCCAGTTCAACATCACCTACTTCCTGTTCTCTTTCCATAGCACTGTTCTAAATTTGTTTCCGTGATACAGAAGATATGTATATACCTTCCACATTTCAGATTTCCCTTTTTTGCTTAGTACTGGCTTGCCATCTGAGTTCTAGAGGTCCATACAGCTGTTTGTCTCTTATCCAAAGTTCTCTTTAATTTTCCTGTAGGTGGTATGTTTTTTTTTCCCCAATCCTCCATGTTTTTTACAGCCTTTCACTTGACCTCTAGAGATTCCTGCCTAGCCATGTTGTATTTTAGGTCAGTCTCATTTTTTTAAACTATGTATTTCCTTTTACCTGCTTCGTTTACTGCGTTATTACAATTTCTCCTCTCGCCAGTTAAATTTTATATCTCCTGTGCTATCCAAGTACTTCTACTAGGGGCTGTCTTTTTGCCTTTGTGATTCTCTGCTGCCTCCACTGTTACATCCCTCCAAGCAACCCGTTCGTCTCCTATTGTATCCCTTCCTCCTGTTTCAGTTCTGCGTCGTCTAATGCTCCCTTTAAGACTCTCAGCAACCTCTGGTTCTTTCAGTTTGTTCAGATCCTGTCTCCTAAAATTCCCAAATTTTGTATTTTCTTCAGTTTTAATGCTTGTCGTAACCAATAAATTGTAATCAGGGTCCACATCCGCTACTGGAAATGTCCTACAGTGCAAAATCTCGATTCGTATTCTCTGCCTTATCATTATATAATGGCAGAAACCTTCCACTCTCCCCATGTCCCTTGAAATGGTTCAAATGGTTCTATGCACTATTGTCTCTAAGTACTAGGTCATCAGTTCCCTAGACTTTGAACTACTTAACCCTAACTAACCTAAGGACATCACACACATCGATGCCCGAGGTAGGATTCGAACCGGCGACCATAGCAGCAGCGTGGTTCCGGACTGAAGTGCCTAGAACCGCTCGGCCACACGGGCGGCCCATGTCTTTTCCTCGTATACAATCTTCTTTCATGATTCTTAAACCAAGTGTTTGCAATGATTAAATTATGCTGTATACAAAAGTCTACCGGGCAGCTTTCTCTTTCATTCCTTTCCCTGAATCTATTTTCTCTTATTATATTTCCTTCTCGTCCTTTAACTACTATCAAATTCCAGTTACCCATCATCATTAAATTTTCGTCTCTCTTAACTATCTAAATAATTGCCTTTATCTCATCACGTATTCTTTCAGACTCTTCATCACCTGCTGAACTAGCTGGTATATAAACTTGTACTACAGTGGTGGGTGTTGGCTTCTTGTCTATCGTGGCGTTCACTATGCCGTTCACAGTAGCTCACCTGCATTGATGTTTTCTTATTCATTATGAGGCGTACTCCTACAATACCCCTGTTTGATTTTGTGTTGCTAACCTTGAACGGACTTGACCAGACAACCTTCCTGTCATCGCACTTCACTAATTGTCATTATATCTAACTTCAAACTACCTATTCACCTTTTTGAGCCCTCAGATTTATCTAACCGATTAAGGGATCTAACATTCTATGCTCTGATCTGTAGAATGATTGTTTTCGTTTTCCTTTTGATGACATCCTCGTGAGCCGTCCCCCGTCTGAAGATACGAGTGAGGCACTATTTAATGAGGTGCATTAAAATTATAACACCTCAAAAATTTTTATCACAAATAATCACACGAAATTTGTGAAACTTGTGTCACTTCCCGACACCCTGCAGTCTTACACATTATTTACAACGTCAAACGTTGAAGCCATTGTTGTTGTTGTGGTCTTCAGTCCTGAGACTGGTTTGATGCACCTCTCCTTGCTACTCTATTTTGTGCAAGCTTCTTCATCTCCCAATACGTACTGCAGCCTACATCCTTCTGAATCTGTTAAGTCTATTCAGCTCTTGGTCTCCCTCTACGATTTTTACCCTCCACGCTCCCCTCCAATACTAAATTGGTGATACTTTGATGCCTCAGAACATGTCCTACCAACCGATCGCTTTTTCTTGTCAAATTGTGCCACAAACTCCTCTTCTCCCCAATTCTATTCAATACTTCCTCATTAGTTACGTGATCTACCCATCTAATCTTCAGCATTCTTCTGTAGCACCACATTTCAAAGGCTTCTATTCTCTTCTTGTCCAAACTATTTATCGTCCACGTTTCACTTCCATACATGGCTACACTTCATACAAATACTTTCAGAAACGACTTCCTGACATTTAAATTTATACTCGATGTTAACAAATTTCTCTTCTTCAGAAACGCTTTCCTTGCCATTGGCAGTCTACATTTTATATCGTCTCTACTTCGACCATCATCAGTTACTTTGCTTCCCAAATAGCAAAACTCATTTACTTCTTTAAGTGTCTCATTTCCTAATCTAATTCCCTCAGCATCGCCAGACTTAATTCGACTACATTCCATTATCCTAGTTTTGCTTTTGTTGATGTTCATCTTATATCCACCCTTCAAGACACTGTCGATTCCGTTCAATTACTCTTCCAAGTCCTTTGCTGTCTCTGACAGAATTACAATGTCATCGGCGAACCTCAAAGTTTTTATTTCTTCTCCATGGATTTTAATACCTACTCCGAATTTTTCTTTTGTTTCCTTTACCGCTTGCTCAATATATAGATTGAATAACATCGGGGACAGGCTACAACCCTGCCTCACTCCCTTCCCAACCACTGCTTCCCTTTCATGTCCCTCGACTCTTATTACTGCTATCTGGTTTCTGTCAACGCCTCTTTTCTTTGGGATTGGAATTATTATATTCTTCTTGAAGTCTGAGGGTATTTCGCCTCTCTGGCCGCTGCAAATGCTTCTTTAGGAGTCTGCTTCGACTATAGGGAAATCGCTGACGCAATAGCTTCGTTTCAGGATTGAAAAACGGCATACATGCCTCATCCAGAGTAACAATCGACGAAAAGAAAGTCCCATTCATGCCGTTATCACGCGACACATTGCCTGCCAACATGCCACGCACATAGATAGCCTTGTGGTCGTCCGTCAGCATTCGTGGCAACCACACGGAGGACAGTTCTCGCGTTTTCAGGTCCCACGGAAATTCCAGGTCTGAACGCGATGTGTTCCAGACTTGATTCGGCGGTCCTCTAAAACAACTTTCTCCAATCACCCATCAAGTCGTCTGACAGGCTGGTGCGAGGCGAGGTTGAGATTGTCTTGTTTTGTTGTCGCACGACGCTCTGCCCTCTTTCAACTGTCGCACCCACCATCGTACTTCGACACAATCCATGACACCATCACCATATGTCCCACTCAACTGGCGATGATTTTAGTCGGTGTCAAACAGATGCAAACCGAGAAAACGGGTGATTTCTCGCTTTTCTTGTAATGAAAACTTCGCAATTCCTCACTCTCGCCGCCGAGTTATGTGTGCCGTACAGTGCTGCCATCTCTGTCAGGCATTCACGACGAGTGCACGCGCATTTCAAAACAAACCGCATTTTTCTGTTCCCAGTTGTGGTAACTGGCATGCACCTCGTCATCCGAAATATTTTACGCAAGAGGATGTCTTTATCATAAAGCCATACAGTAGAGGTGAATATCCATAAAAAAACAATAATTTATTCTTGCTTTTAGCAGTTTTGCAGTACCAGCATGTCAGATAATGTTCGAAGGCCAGATGAGTCACTCATCCACAGTATCGCTCCTACAACTCCTGGAAATACTGCTGCCCCTCTTCAGGAACCATAAGCTAGTCTCACTTGTTTAGGGGTGAAGATACCTCCTCGTTGGGCTTGCACTTGCAGTACAGCTATCTGTATCGTTGAGGCATGCAAGCCACCCGATCTAGGAAAGGTCCATTGTTCTTGGGTGAACGCTGTGTTACCTACTAATATTTTCAGTCTCCTGGGTAGTGGTGGTATGACGTTCCGTTTAAGCTCTTTGTGTGCATTTGTGCTTATGTATGGTTTCGTCTGACTTTTTGAAAAAAGATGTTATAATTTGCTCTCCTAAGACGTGAATGTACAGTTGAAAACAGGAGTTCTCTTTTTAAAATATCGGAGTCTGTCATTTGTTAGGTACTGCCATCTTGTCGGATCTTGTGATGCATGCGGATGTGGGATTTTCTATTTTCTTTCGGGATACGTGACTCTGGAGATACTTTGATGTGTCAACTTAAATAATACACTAGCTGGATGTAGTCTCCCTGACGAGCCATCTGGATGTAGCGTCCCCGACGAACCATTCAGTATCCATGACCGCCGAGTCATCATGTATCAACGACTTCACTAACGTGCAGCGTGTCAACACCCCGCTCTCCCAGCCGTCGTCAGTGTCCCAGACCTTGGAGCAGCCAGTTCTCACACAAAGTAGCTTCTCATTAGGTATCACGAGGCTGTGTGTTCCCTGTTCTAGTCCTCCCGCCAAGGACAAATCACTGAGAGTAACCGTATTTGAACCCGAGTCCTCTACATAGCAGTCAGACATGATGACCACTTCGCTGCCGAAGTAGATCTCAAACTTAAATGACATCTTGCATTTCTCCTGTGTAAAGGAAAGTTACATTGTTTCAGTAAAATTTCATCTCGAGGAAAAGTGCTCCAGTCTAAAATTTTGTTGTTGCAGCGATCCTTTGTCCGAAGGCTGGTCTAACAATACCACCACTTGCAAAGTAGGTTAGAAATCAGATTAATAATGTTGCTCACGCAGCATATGTTCGCTGTATCGGGCAACAACAAAGTTATTGATTGTGGATGGTATCGTCAGAATGGAAATAATGAAGTTACTGTAAAAAAGTCGTTAATTTTGGCACTTATCGTGAATGGATTCCTACGTAGATTTCGACGAAGTTGTTATGGCTCATCTTGTTGATTCTAGGGTGATTCCACTTTGACTGCTAGAAGGTCCAGATCTGTATTTTAGCAATATTTGAAGACCTAACAAAAGCGTTTTTCAGGAAAGTCTTAATGATCAAACGATCTCAGATCAGAACAATGGTATGGCAGAAGTAATTTTTTGACTAGATGATCACGATCCACATTTTTATTAAACTTCTTGTAAATTCACATATACTTCTTCTTAATTGTCACATCATTAAGAAAACAGTTTTGTATCAATCTTCATATATTTAATTTCCACTTTAACCAAACACAAGTCTTGACAGTTCTTTTACAAAGCCAAATAACAACTTAACTTCTGGAAAGTGAAACAGAGACTGCTCTGTGCGCATTTGCGCAAAAACGGTTACAAGTAAGTCAAAGATTATGACAGTCTCACAGAAATGAATACACACAAGAACCATATCACTGTAATATATCGATACATCGGAGTACCTATACATTAATAAAACCAAATGTGAATATTGTCACAAAAATATGTCTGTTACTTCGCAGAAAAGTAGTATGATATTACTGGTATCGAGAACTGGGGTTGGAGTGCCGTAATGGTCACGTAAATAGAGAACCATTACATTGGTTTGATGCAACTCAGAATGCGTTCTATCAAATGATCCCCTCCTTTAGTCAAAGTTGTGCCACAAATTTCTTTTCTCTCCTGTTCTATACAACACCTCCTCATTAGCTACACGATCTACTCATCTAATGTTCAGCATTTTTCTCTACCACCACATTTCGAAAGCTTCTATTCTTTTCTCGTCTAGACTCTTTATCGTCCATGTTTCACTTCCATGCATGGCTACACCCCAAACAAATACTTTCAGAAAAGACTTCCTAACATTTAAATCTATGTTCGATGTTAACGAATTTCTCTTATTCGGAAATACTTTTCTTGTTTTTGCCAGCATACATTCTATACTGTTCCTACTTCTGCCATCATAAGTTA
Organism: Schistocerca serialis cubense; assembly: GCF_023864345.2. Classification (NCBI taxonomy): domain Eukaryota; kingdom Metazoa; phylum Arthropoda; class Insecta; order Orthoptera; family Acrididae; genus Schistocerca; species Schistocerca serialis. Next base: position 315,668,659 of record NC_064645.1, on the reverse strand, counting down.
TTTTGGTGTCGAAATAGCAAATTTCATCTACTGCTTTTAGAGTCTTATTTGCTAATCCAATGTTCTCAGCATTCGACTATATTCCATTATCCTCTTATTAAAATTAGATAACATCACTTTATTAATCTCTGGTATTCATTTCAACTCACACACCAAATGTGGGCCGAGCTAGCACAGTTATCTTACATTAGTCAAACGCTGTTCGTTATGAACAGTGAAACACAGCAGGGACTTCTCGGAATTTTGTGGTGTACTTAGTTAGTTTTGTATGATAACTGATGATTTGCTGAGGAATTATGTTGTCATATTGTAAGTATCCATGCACTGCAGCCTACAAAAAATTTCTCTACAAACATTATTTTACCTGGTGTTATCCGCTGGGTATTACCCCTATGTCTCAGCAAAGAGGGACGTAAATCTGCGTATAATTACGTGGATGAAGTGTGTGGTATGAGAGTATTCTGATTTATGTTAGGCGTTCTACTATAGGGTGGTTGCAATTAAACTTTCGCTATTTGAGCCAGTGTAGACGGGAAACTATTTACCTTTAGTAGGAATCCTGTTCAGGCTGTGTTCCGCATGTCCTTACAAATGTTTCCACAAAGTCTCGTTGTCCGAAGATCACTCGTTTGTCATAGGCCCCTTTCAAGTAGCGAAATCGGCCTGTATTTGCCGACATAAAGACTGAGGCATTTTAATACATATGTTGTTATATTTCCAGAGCTTACTACAGATTAACGTTTCATTTCGTTGCTACATATGTTGTTCTGTACATTGTTTGTTGTATTGATTATCTATTTGGTCATTATTTTTGCAAGCTTCGGTAGTAGATAGTTTTAAGGGAGTTAATAATTAGGTGGTCAGTTAGGGTGCGATATGTAAAAGAGATGGGAGCAGCGGTAAACCAATCGAGGGAAGACTGGTGGTTTAAAGAAAAAGCTGAGGCTGCAGACGAAGACTAGTCAGGCGAAGTTTCTGCAAACCTCAGTCCCTAGCCCCGACCGGCAACTTCTTCAGTGAAGTAAGTTGCATCCGGTGACGAGAGTTCCGTGTTGTACTCGGCAGAAGTAAAACTTACTTACAGCGAAGTAGCTTCAACAGCCGGTCACGAAGAATAACTCAACTTTGAGAAAGCAATGAAAACTTCGGTTACTTTCGCCGAGTTTGTCTCTGTGGAAACTTCCAATCAGGAGCGCCCGGTGACATTCAGTGATCTTCTCGGCTCCAGACTCGGTAGGCCAGTAAGAGGATTTTCCTAACAGGGAAACTTCGGTGCCTATGAAACTTGGCGAGCAATGCCGACGAAGGAGCAAAGGACACGCGAAATGGAAGCACGACAATGGCTAAACTGAACTTTGCTGCACCTTGCGTGTGTGCTGTTGCGTAGTCATATATGTTAGACCGGCGAGTAACAAGGGACGAGAGATCGGCTGTTTCCGGTGAATGTCGTCAACCCGACGACCATCGATTGCTTGTACACTGTAGCGCTGCCTGGCGGCGGCGGTATGAACGAACAGGCGCGTGTAAACGAGCGGAGTGCCACTACAGACACAGTGCACACAGCAGCTATTACGCCCAAGTGCGCCTGCCTCGTGGCGGCGCTGCGGCCATGGTTATGCAATAACAGCAGTCCGTGAGACAGGGAAGTTGGTAGCAGTTGGGGCAATTCTGCAGCGGTCTGTTATACTTTGCGAATGTACCCGGGTAAATGGAAATATATCACGCAGTTCTACTTCTTTCTCAGCTGCTGTCCAGCTGTAAACATTTCTACATCTACATATACCCTACTCAAGCAACAGTATAGTGAGTGGCAGAGAGTCCTTCGTACACGTATGAGCGGTTACTTTCGTGTATTGATCGAGGGAAAACTGAGATTCTGTGAGCGCCTTAACCTCGCGTATTTTGCTTTTGATCCCTATGCAGTGGTGACTGGCTGCACAATGGTGACTGGCTTCATAATGGTCACACATTCCTCTTGGAATACAAGGTTTCTGAATTTTTCCCAACAGGGTTTGGTGAGAAGTACTTCGTCCTTACTTTTGCAGATTACTAGTTTCAGTCGTTTAAACGGTCATGTTCAGATCTGGACGTTGTTATAAGGCGACAAGTCAGAAATATTTCGGAATGAAATAGCACTGACCAGAAATAGTTATGTAAAAGCTGTGAAGCATATATACCAGAATACATACATGTGGTGTCTAAATCGAGAGAACAAGACACACTCCTTAAGTGTCATAATACAGACGTCTTCTATCTGTGCAACTTTATTTCATATTTATTTTTATTACGCAGTTTGTGAAAGAGCTAAGTGATTGACTTCAAGAAGTGTTCCGGGGATCGGAAGAACTATTGGCTATCAATTGTTTTAAATTACTATTTTAGTATGTCTCTCTTTATAATTATTGTAATCCTTTATACTGTGAAATACAGAAGCAAAATACTCAACAGCCAAGATTGCTAATTTCAGTTTTATTTATGATGACTTGTTTCGGCAAATCGAAGTTGCCTCATTGGATCTTACGCGAATAGACCTCGTCTGTCATCTGTTGTGAGCTTTTGCATTCAGTACAACATGCATGATATTTTATGTAAATCTTCTTGTATTACTGGCATCCCGATGTACCACTTTCTTCATGTGCCTGGTATGATGTGTTACGATTGACACAATGCATTACACATATTATGGAAATTTACTGAAATGTATTTGCATAAGATCCGATGATGGCAACTTAGATTTGCCGAAACCAGTCATCATAAAAAGCATGAAATTATAATTAGCGATCTTGGCTGTTAAAGTTTTCACTTTTGTATTTCATACTATTCTAGATTGCACCCATACTTGAGTGTTATCAAGCATGTGCGAGGTGTGTTCAAAAAGTATCGGGAATTTTTATTTTTTTGCAAAAGAATTTTATTTATTCGCCTACAATAATGTTCCCTCCTTCAAAGTAGTTCCTGTTAATGTTATACACACTTTTGCCAGCGCCTCTTCCAATCCCCGTAAAACTTCTGGAACCCAGTCTTTCGGATAGCACTTTAACTTTTTCATTGTTGTGCGTTTAATCTCATTTTAGCTTATAAAACAGCGGCCCCTTAAGTTTCTCTTTGTTTTTGGAAACAGAAGATAGTCACACTGGCCATACCCGACGAAAATGGAGGTTTGGGCACCATTACAGTATTGTTTTTCGCCAAAAATTTACGAATAAGCAATGAAGTGTGAATAGGTCCATTATCATGGTGCAAAAGCCGTGAAATGTTCCGTCACAAATCCCAGAGTTTTTTTCTAATAACTTCCCGCAAACGGCGTTGAACATGTAGGTAGTTCTCCTTACTGATCGTCTGACCTTTTGGCAAGAACTAACGATGCACTACGCCGTTAAAATCGAAAAAACAGAGAGCATACGCCTCTCATTCGACCTCACTTGCCGAGTTTTTTCGGTCTTGGCGATTCAGAACGCCTCCAGAACGACTATAGCGCATTAGGTTTCGAAGTCGTACTCGTACACCCGTTTCGTCGCCTGTTATGATACGTTTCAGCACTTCTACATTGTCCGCAGCTCGTGGTCGTGCGGTAGCGTTCTCGCTTCCCGCGCCCGGGTTTCCGGGTTCGATTCCCGGCGGGGTCGGGGATTTTCTCTGCCTCGTGATGACTGGGTGTTGTGTGATGTCCTTAGGTTAGTTAGGTTTAAGTAGTTCTAAGTTCTAGGGGACTGATGGCCATAGCTGTAAAGTCCCATAGTGCTCAGAGCCATTTTCGACTTCCATTCACCGCTGTTTTTGCTAGAAGTTCAACTCCTTAAGCACAAATCCTGCTGTCACAAATTTCGTACTCAAAACATCCGAAAAGACTTCGTGGCATGAGGCAGTTGATATGCCAATATCATCAGCAACTTCTCTGATTGTGATTCGGCGATCGACCATAATCATTTCTTTCAGTTTTTTGACGTTTTCATCGGATGTTGATATGCTGGGGCGTTCGGAACGTTCGTCACCCACTTGTTCACGGCTATCTTGGAAACGCTTATACCACTCGTAAACGTTTGTTTTACTCATAGCAGATACCCCAAAAGCAGTGTTCAACATTTGTAAGACTTTGGTATATTTTATTCTACTGTTACAGCAAAATTTAATGCAAATTCTCTTATCCATTTTCAGAACAAATCTATAATCGCCACTCGAAAGCAAACACATGCAACTTTCTTGACAACTGACGACAGACTGCACACCAAATATGTTTACCAGTGTATAGATACGTTTCAGGCATGTTTACCAACACAACAACGAAAAATCATGCGAGTGGTATTAACATACCTCGCATTACAAATTCCCGATACTTTTTGAACATACCTCGTATACTGTCATGCTGTACTGCAGCCTGGTGGCGTTTTCGTAGATTCGTGAGATTAGAAACACAGTATCAGTCTGTTTTCTGCTTGATCCGATTAACTTTGGTTGACACTGTGGCCAAGCATAATGATTGCATCTCATATCATATACGATAACGATATTTGTGCACCATTTTACATACATATATTGTAAATACGACTGTAAAGTACTTTTTCATAAGTCCCCTGCAGAAATATTGAGCCACGCTGTTTCTAAAGTAGTTCATAACTGTGACAGTGTTACCGGTGCGGGATTTTGCGCACGAAATGACCTGCTGATTATGGCCCATAAATGTTCGATGGGATTCATGTCGGGCGATCTGGGTGGCCAAAAGATTCGCTCCAACTGTGCAGAATGCTACTCAATCCAATGATGAACAACTGTGGGCCGTTGACGTGGCGCACTGTCATCCATAAAAATTCCATCGTTGTTTGGGAACATGACATCCATGAATGGCTGCAGATGGTCTCCAAGCAGCCGAACATGACGATTTGCAGTCAATGATCGATTCAGTTGGACCAGAGGACCCAGTCCATTCAATGTACACACCCAACACCACTACGGAGCCGCCGCCACCAGCTTCCACAGTGCCTTGTTGACAGCTTGGGTCCATGGCTTCGTCTGCACCACACCCGAACCCTTCTGTCAGCTCTTATCAACTGAAAACGGGACTCGCCTGACCACGCCACGATTTTACAGTCATCAAGGGTCCAACTGATAAGGTCACGAACCCAGGAGAGGCGCTGCAGGCGATGTCGTGCTGTTAGCAAAGGCACTATCGTCAGCCGCCAGATTCCAGCGCACTGTCCTACCGAATGCGTGTGAAATCTTATGGGACTTAACTGCTAAGGTCATCAGTCCCTAAGCTTACACACTACTTAACCTAAATTATAACACAACACACACCCATGCCCGAGGGAGGACTCGAACCTCCGCCGGGACTAGCCGCACGGTCCATGACGGCGGCGTGATTTCTGCAGTTTTTCATAGTGTTGCAAACCTGCTGCTCTCGGTGGTTAAGTGAAGGCCCTCGGTCACTGCGTTGTCTGTGGAGAGAGGTAATGCCTAAAATTTGATATTCTCGGCACAGTCTTGACACCGTGGATCTTGGAATACTGAGTTTCCGAAACTGAATGTTCCATACATCTACCTCCAACTATCATACCTCGTTCAAAGTTTCTTAATTCCCGTGTTGCGGCCGTAGTCACATCGGAAACATTTTCATATGAATCACCTCAGTACAAATGACGGCTCCACCAATGCATTGTCCTTTTATATCTTTTGTACGCGATACTACCGTCATCTGTATATGTGCATATCGGTATCCCATGACTTTCCTCACCTCCGCGTAGTTCCGCGCAGTTGGCTGAATCTTATCTATGTATTTTTTTTTTTTTTTTTTTTTTTTTTTGCACTGGTATTTCCTTAAGGCTGTTAATACTATAATGGAAGTGTGTCTTGTTCCCTCGATTTAGGCACTGCAAGTTTGTAACTTGATGTGTGCACATACAGGTTTTGCATAATTATTTCTGGGCGTTGCTATTATATTCCGAAATATTTCTGACTTGTAGCTGTATAACAACTTCGAGATCTTGGCCAAATAAATGTTTGGACAAAATCTGCAACAGTCAAGTTCACATACGACCATCCCCATTCTGACTGTGTCAGATAATTCTAACACTTCGTCTTTCTTCCAAGGATTCCTCTTTCAGACACCCAAGCAATTCTGTTTCACTTTCATGTGGGTTACACCGACCTGTTACGATCGTTAACAGCCGCCTCCGCCTTCGTTCGCTGCCTGTTGTCATGCCTACTTGGTAAGGACTTCATATACAGCAACAATACTCCAGAACTAGTGGCATTAGCGTCTCGTAAACGATTTCCTTTACACATGCACTGCACTTCGGCAGAAACCCTCCAACAAATCAAAGTCCTCCATTTGCCTTCACTAACACTCGGTTTACATGATCGGGCCGGCCAATGTGGCCGAGCGGTTCTAGGCGCTTCAGTCTCGAACCGCGCGACCGCTACGTTCGCAGGTTCGAATCCTGCCTCGGGAATGGATTTGTGTGATGTCCTTAGGTTAGTTAGGTTTAAGTAGTTCCAAGTTCTAGGGGACTGATGACCTCAGATGTTAAGTCCCATAGTGCTCAGAGCCATTTGAACCATTTTTTTAAATTTTTTTTTACATGATCGGCTCATTTTATGCCGCTTCCTACAGTTAGCATTATCCGTAAATACTTACAGAACGTGATGTGCTCAAGATGCTCACCACTCATCTTGTAACAGGATACTATCAAATTTCTTTAACTCGCTTTCCTCCATATTTAAATAATACTACCATTCATTACAGCAAGTGTAAATTTCGTCCAAGTAGTTCTCAGTTCCCGTACGACCGTACAAATGATGATACTTTCCTGTTGACAACAGCATCATCTCTCGCTATATACATACAACTACCATTGACGACATGTTAAACAATGACATCATTATCGAGTTCAGTTTACTGTTATTTGTTGACACACACGAAAAGTGTTCTCTGCTCTTTGGAACAAAATACCTAAGTATTTACTTAGCCATACTGAAGCATTACGCTAAATCGTTGTTTTTACACCATAAAGTAGCAGTCCCAAATGGAACAACCACAACAGTTTAAAGGCTGTTGCTTTGGTACGATGGCGAAGCGAGATGTGCTCTTTAGGCAGTTTCCTGTATTACTTCATTAGAATTTCAGACAAGTTCCACATTCCGCCACACACATGCCAATAGTTAAAAATTTCAGAATACATTGAATAAACATTTCACGAATATAGGTTAATGGCGGGTTGGAAGAGTACTGATGCTTCGGGACTGATTCAAGCAGTCTGTACATTTGTTTTACAAACTGCAACAGTCATTTATTCGACTCACTGCGAACTTAGATAATCAGAGTTCGTCTGCTCCTGATCTTGAGATGACTTGACCTGCTGTAGGGGAACTACTATTGCGCAAGACAACAGGAATAATTAAGGATGATAAGGTGATCAGGATTTAAGGTCACATCTAACATGAGTTTATTAGAGGTGCAGCACAAGGTCGGGTTGTGGAAGCTTGGGGAAGGAAATCGGCTATGCCGTTATCAAAGGAACCGTCCAGGCATTTGCCTTAAGCGATTTGGGAAATTCACAGAAAAAAAAATCTGGAATGCTGGAAGGAGAACTGAACCACAACAAATGACAATGTGTATGTGTGTGTGTGTGTGTGTGTGTGTGTGTGTGTGTGTGTGTGTGTGTGTGTGTATGTGAAGTATGCTACACATATCACTAGGTAATATTTTGTACTGCTACCGCGCAAAGGACAACATAACGACACAACCTGTGTACAGTTAAGCATATTTGTCTTGTATACTCCATTTGCCAATATATATGATCAGAGTTACATGCTATTGTGATTGTCAATGTGATTTATAATCAATTGAATGGACGATGCATTTGGAAATTCCTCGACTTTTCCTTTTTTTTATTTTTGGCACCATGTGCAATATGCAGTAAGCGTATATGCATCATGTGTCAAGCCATTATGACCGCTGCTAACTGCCCACAGTGATACCAAATACTATCTGAAGGTGTTGCGGGCATGTGACACACTAAGGTAAATATAAGAGGTTGTGAGGAAAGTATTGAGACTGACTTTTTCTGTAACAAAGTCTTTATTATTTTTTTTTTTTTTTGAACAACAATATTGTCCACTTCAAAATGGCTCCCTTCGGCAGCTATACACAGATAGAATCATTGTTCCCAGTCTTGGTAGCAGAGCTGACGGGCTTCAATTGGTAAGGCCTTGAACATGTTGTTCACATTCTGTTGAATGTTCTCCAGACTCCCAGAATGACGTCATTTTAAAACATTTTTCAAATTTGTGAAAAGAAAAAAGTCAGGGACTCAGATCAGTTCAATGGGGAGGATGTGGAGCAACAGGAATGTTTTCTGAGGTAAAAAATTCCGTGATGGTAGTGGCTGTGTGACACAGGACATTGACATAATGCAGTGCCCACTTGTCTCCAATATCTGGTCTCACTCGATTCACCCTTTTCCTGAGCCTTTTGAAGACATCTTTTGTAAAACACTTGCTTCACAGTTTATCCTAGAAGAACAAATTCTTTGTAAACGATACCCCTACTGTCAAAACAAGCACATGTTCGATGTTTACATATGTTTTTGGAGTTGAGCTTCAATCTTCAAAATGTTGTCAGCCTTCCAAAATGATTTGTGCCAGCGAGAAACTTGTGCTCTTAGTAAGGAATGTTCCCCATAAGACTGTTTGAACTTTTCAGAGGTCGCATTCGCAGATTCCCCAAGTTTGACACAAAACACAATGGCATAACATTGCTCTGAATTCCACTATTCCATTTTCGTAACACACAACAAAAACAAAGCTTCACTGATGGCGCTCTCAAAAATCACGTGAGGGCTGTATGGAGCTGAAACTCGGTCTGAGCATCTGCAATGGATGAATACATCGGTCTACGTAAGTAGAACGACACAGCGTTGCCAGATCGCTCGCAGCGTTGTCAGCCTCATTACTTTTCTCATACACCTGGTATATGTGGAGCACAGACGAATCTGGAATCAAACTAGCGACTAAACGGGCCGCAAATGGAAGAATCCGCTGACATAAGCGACTTTGATAAAGAGTAGATTCTTATGGCCCTGCAACTGGGAACGACCATCTCGGAAACGGTGACGCTCGTCGACTATTCGTATGCTACTATTGTTAGCACCTTTGGAAAGTGGTTGAAGGAGAGTGAAACCATGGGTAGGCGACAAGGTGTTGGACCTCCACGCCTCGTCCCAGTGCGTGGAGGTCGGAGGTTTGTCTGCCCTATAAAGCAGGAAACACTGTTCAGCACACATTTTTGTACATTGGACTCCGCAGTAAACGATCGTTGTGTGTTCCCATGTTGATCCAACTACTCTGTCTGTTACTATTGTAACCGTCACAGGATCATCGAGGTTAGACATGGATTGATGGAAATGTGTCACATGTTCGAATGAATCACATTTCTCGTTACAACAGGTCAGTTGTGGTGTCTGGATACATCGTCATGGTGGCAAAACTTCCACTGCGTCATGGTGGAGTCCGGTTGGGGCACCATTATGCTATGTGGAATATTCATCTGGGCTCCCAAGAGGCCTGTGATAGTAATCGAAGGCACCATGACAGCTGTCGACTACGCGAAAGTTATTGCGCACCAACTGCAGGATAACTGTCCATGTCAGAAGGCTTGATAATGACACTTGACTGAAACCGACCGCCGGCCGCGGTGGTCGTGCGGTTCTAGGCGCTCCAGTCCGGAGCCGCGCTGCTGCTACGGTCGCAGGTTCGAATCCTGCCTCGGGCATGGAGGTGTGTGATGTCCTTAGGTTAGTTAGGTTTAATTAGTCTAAGTTCTAGGAGACTGATGACCACAGCAGTTGAGTCCCATAGTGCTCAGAGCCAATTGAAACTGACCAACAGTCACGAATAAATATTTCATTCAAATAACAGACAGCGACAACAGACCCATGAATTATTATTTTTATCGATATTTGTTTTATGTGTCTGAGGCATAAAGAAAAAAAAATGTTATTTGTGTTCTAATTAATTCAAATACCGCTTTATGTGATAAACCAGATGTCTGAAACGAGGCAGTTTGATCTTATGCATCTACTGAGGTAGCTCGATTGTATCAAAAGGCTGCTTCAAAAGTGTGAAAGAAACAAGTGGAGTAGTATTTGTGTATATCAGGCTTGCTGGAATTAACTCACGGAAGTGGTTGTGGTCTATAGGCAGAATACTGGTTCGGTACATCTTGGTACGCAAGTCTATTCTATGCAGACTATTCATTTCTGCATGACTACAGTAAACTAACCAGCAGTTGACGTTCGTGCATTGACAATACGTGCTCCGTCCACCGCCACCTTCTACCACCGTACGTATAAGTTTTTTAAATTTTTGTCATATTTTATCTATCTTACATTAATTTTTATTATTAGATTCTCTCCCTAATTCTATATTGTACTTACATTTCAGTGTATAAGGTCTGAAAATGTCGTCATTTGATCGAAACCGGCTGCCACTGTTTAATAAATGTTCTATTGAGGTCAAGACTGTCTTAATTTTAATTGTAAAATATTCCATTAAGACCGCTGTTTTATTTTCCACAAAAATGCTTCCAAAATTGCTCCTGCGAACTGCAGTTATTTGAACTTGCTTCTTGTAGTCAAGCCTTGGTCTCCCTTTACCCCTCACACTTATCTCTGTAATCAAATTAACCGTTTAAGTGACTGGTAAATATATACCGGTATATCACTAGAACCACCATGTTTCTTAAACATATAGTTCATTTCTCCTGGTTCATTGGTACGAATATTTATCACCCAATACCTCTTGGTGGAATTACAACGTACCCCTTAAGTGCGAGGTCGCTATTTCAATTTTAGTAAGGCTTATTTGAAAGTGTTGTGTTAACAACTATAAGAGGAGGGTGACAGAAAATGAGTGTCGGGGATGAGCAGAGATCAACGTTCTATTGCATGTATGTATTACATACCATAAAATGAACGTCGGCGACCCCCAAGGAATGTTCAAAACAAAACATTAACTTGCTCTATGGACACCGAATGAAAAAATGACGTGTCACAGTGACCGCAAACGTTCGTACCGTCAAGATCGAAGCCGAACTTCCTGGGAGTTAGAACCCGTGCAGGGCCTTCAGCTAGATATCCACTCTTACAGAATGCATATAGAATCATATTGGTGTAACAGGGTGATGAGTATTGATAGAATGTGGTGGCATACAACCGAATGTGTAACAGTCTGTCGTGGAGCTTATTGTGGAATTGACTATCCTTTAGGGCGTAGCTTCAGATAGTACGATAATATGTTTTATAGGCAGGGAAAAAACAAACGTCCAGAGGCTGAAATTATCCAGTGGTTCCAGGCGGTATGAAATGCAATGTCGTACACTTTTCAGGAGAGATAATTTGTTTTAAGGAGTATGATGGTTATGCATAGACCAGGAATCGAGCAAAAGTAAGTTATTTTAATCAGACATTGGCCAAAAGCAGTGCTCATACCATAATTGTCGTTCTCTTACGCCCATTTTCACACTCTTGTTGCAGTGAGGTAAATATTTCCTATTGCCCTTGCAAGGTTACCCACTCGAGAAAGAATAATAGGGAGCAGAGCGCCTCCAACTTCTCGCAGCACAATAAATAACTTTCCAGCCAATTTACCATCCAGATTAACAGTGGGCATAATTGTATACAAATGCATTAAGGCATTGTTGTTAGTTGATCTTGACACAACTCTCTCGGTAACTCCAGTTTCCAGGGTTCCTTTCATATGCACTTCCTCTTCGGATCGGAGTTGAAAGCAAATTCTCTACTGATCGATGGTATGGGTTTGTTTATCACATCTACAAATTTTCGGGTCGATTCCGCAGTTTTCTGTGTATCGTCAAGTTGACCCTTTCGTTATCTTACGTCTTTCAATTGTGTAGCACTGTTTGATGTTATGCAACAGCCCACTGCTCCTCTTGAAATCACTGTAACCTATGTCGCGTGCAAAGTGATGTGCATAACGTGGTAGATCACTATTATGCACATCCTGTAAATTATATCTGACATCCTTGAAACGCGCAGTTTTTGCCCTCCAGTGAATATCCGTAGTTTTTCTTATGCGCTACATGGGCGTATTGCTGCAGACTTATTCGCAATCTGTTCATAATTGATTTTTGCTATGCTACGGATGATCTTCCATGTACGTAATTATGTTTAGTACCCGCTCCTTGGAAAGAGGTTGTCCTTTACTTCGTTTCGCTGGAGACGGAATTTGTTGCTTCCTGTCCGACAAAGATGAACTACATGGCTCGACAACTGTTTCATTATCGCTTTCACTTGTTAAGCACGTATTGTCTTTGTTTTCCTCATATACACTGTTCGCACAGTTGAGCATGTACGACACCACGCGTTTCACTGACTCATCTGGCAGAAAATTTAATATTTCATCTGCCATTCCTTTCTCACTCTGCGACATTCCTTGGGTTCCTTGCTGACGAAATAGTATCGGCAACTATTGTTGTAGATATAATGCAATATTCGCTTTGTTTACCGTTGTCATTGCTTTGCTTTGCATCAACACCACTACGCCACAATAACACTGTTGTGAGTTACTTGTAGATCATGCAGTTCAAATACGCTACGCAACCTCATGCTGTGCTCACCGTTGAATACCGCATGTCCCGCCCCCTATTACAACGAACAACCAATATTGCTGTTGCATGGTAGACAATATGTGGGGCGTCGAATGCCGTAAACATCATTCGCCTTTTGCCGCCGTTGTGGACAAGCGGTTCTAGGCGCTTCGGTCGCAGGTTCGAATCCTGCCTCGGGCATGGATGTGTGTGATGCCCTTAAGTTAGTTAGGTTTAAGTAGTTCTAAATTCTAGGGGACTGATGGCCTCAGATGTTGAGTCCCATAGTGCTCAGAGCCTTTGAACCATCATTCGCCTTTTGCGACTTCGCACACAAGTTGTTCCTTGTTAGTTAATATCTTTTTTGTCAGTAAGTATTGCAGCATGAACTAAATCGCAAAACGACGTTTTATAAGAAGACAATTCCAGTAGGAGCAATATAATCTTTATTTGCTTCTATCTGCAGATTTCTGCAAAAAAGCTTGCCTGTTTCGGTTCACAATGCCATTTTCAAGTACATCTGAGGGTGTTGTGAATAGTGGATCTTATTTACTTCTTACGTAAGTTAATAACGTTATTTTTGTAAATTGCAATTTTACTTGCGTGTAGGTGGGGTTGACGATCATAAGTCATCAAGGGGTCAATTGTGAGCTGTGTGTTATGAAATAATACTATTATTATCACGTAGTTTTAATAATATGAAATTTTTCATGATTATTGTTAGATGTTGCATGTTCACAGATTTTTCATCTTTGGGAGTCAATGATGGTGTGTTTGTAGCATAGTTATTATATGGTTGAAATTTTTTTGTATGTGTGTTATCTGTTTCTCCTTTCGCGTTGTCAAAAATTTCAATAAAATTTTCTAAGTTGCGATTGTGTTTTAGGTCAGTTTGTTCATTGAGTTCTAAAGGAGTACTATGTATATTTTGAAAGAATTAGATAAACACACACACACACACACACACACAAACACACACACACACACACACACACACACACACACACACACACACACACACACACACACACACGAAAAATTTCCCGAACGAAAATTTCGTATTTTAAAAACCACATGATTATAATAACATTATTTCATAACAGACAGCCACAGTTGGCCCTTGATGCCTCATGATCGTGAATTTTACCTAGACTTAAGTAAAGAAGTAATTTATAAAAATAACGTTATTGGTCATAACCAAGTTGTAAATAAGACTCACTATTCACAGCACCCAAAGGTGCACTTGCAAATGGCGCTGCAAGCCGAAACAGGCAAGCTTGTTGTGCAGAAGTCTCTAAATACAAGCAGCTACTGTAATGACTTCCTACAGTTACAATTCGTTTGTCACTTAAGGGGTAAATTATTCCTTGATGTGTCTGGATGTGTGCTATCAACTATTCACTTCTTTTAATCAATTTGTGCCATAAATTTCATTACTCTCGAATTTTCCTTTTATTATTTATTTTATACGCCTATATAATCTTCAGCATTCTGTTGTGCCACATCTGAAAAGCTTCTAGTCTCTTTTTGTCTAGACTTTTTATTGTTCACGTTTCACATCTGTACAAGGCAACAATCGAGAGAAAAACATTCAGAAAAGAGTTCTTACCACTATCATTATATCCCTCGTAAAATCTGATGCTTGACTGCGAATAAAAGGTAGTTGTCACTTTCGATGAATGTTGACAACGTTAGGCATAATTTCTGAAAAGGAAATCAGAAAAAGGAGAGTCATGTGGTGAACACTGAGTAAGTGTTAGTAAAATGATTAGTATGAAAATAGACAATTTCAAGCAGTTTAACGTTGTGTCCGAACGTGCACGTTACGTTGCCTGATAAGTAGCTTTTAATAGTGAAAATTATAGTGTGAACCAGTCGATCACATGCCGATTAAATGCTTACTGTCGATCTTCCACTCTCAAGGTGCGTTTAAAAGGGCCATATTTTAAGGCGATCGACATTGCTGCAATAGAAGGCGGTTTTGTGGTATGGCTGGGTAATATTGCTGGTGTAGCAGCCTGTTGCAGGTAGTTGCCGACGTATTGCCGAGGATTGCTTGTATTGCCTACCAAGGGCGGAAAACATTTCGTATTGTAGGGTAATATCTATCTCGCTGTAAATGCTTCCCGTCTCGCTGTCACCTTTGTTTCCTACTTCTCTCACCGACAGTTCTGCAGTCACGTGTCTGAGCAAAAACAATACGAGGTGCGGCTAGAAAAAAACCGGACTGATGCTGGAAAAAACATTTATTTACAATTTCATGTTATCTCCTTCAATGTACTCTCCTCCTCGGTCTCTACACCGCCCCATACGAATTTTCCACTGTTCATAGCAATGCTGCAGATCATTTTCGGTAAGTCCATACATTACTTCCGTCGCTTTTTCTTTTACTGCTTCAACAGTCTCAAATCTAGTTCCTTTCAAAGCTGACTTGACTTTAGGGAAAAGAAAAAAGTCACAGGTCGCCAAATCAGGTGAGTAGAGTGGATGATCTAAGATGGGAATGTTGTGTTTTGCCAAAAACGTCTTCACTGACAACGCACTGTGAGCTGGGGCATTGTCTTGGTGAAGGTTCCATGACTTTTTTCTCCACAAATCGTTCCGTTTTCTCCGTACTCGCTCACGTAGGGTAGCCAGGACGCTAATGTAGTAATGCTGATTCACTGTTTGTCCCTCTGGTACCCAATCAATGTGCACAATCCCTTTGATGTCAAAAAAAACAATCATCATTGCCTTGAATTTCGATTTTGACATTCGTGCTTTTTTTTGTCGTGGAGAACCAGGAGTTTTCCAATGCATCGATTGGCGTTTAGTTTCGGGATCGTAAGTAAAAAACCACGATTCATCGCAAGTAATAACATTTTGTAAGAAGGTGGGATCACTTTCAATGTTTTCCAGGATGTCAGAACAAATCATTCTTCGGCGTTCCTTCTGTTCAATTGTGAGACACTTTGGAGCCATTTTTGAACACACTTTGTTCATGTTGAAACTTTCATGAAGAATCTGCCTAACACTTTCCTTGTCGACTCCTGTTAACTCAGACACTGCTCCGATTGTTAAACGGCGATCTTGTCGAACAAGTTTACCGATTTTTTCAATGTTTGCATCAGTTTTTGCTGACAATGGTCTGCCAGTGCGAGTGTCATCACTGGTGTCTTCGCGGCCATCTTTAAATCGTTTAAACCACTCAAACACTTGTGTTCGCGATAAACAATTATCGCCGTACACTTGTTGTAACATTACAAACGTTTCGCTTGCAGATTTTCCTAGTTTGAAACAAAATTTGATGTTAACACGCTGTTCTTTCTGTACACTCAACATTTTCCGACGCACAGACAAAACGTCAACTACTTAAAACAGACGCCACGGGCAGACTGAGTGCAGGAGGCAGATGAAACTCGAGCAGTAGGCGGAGCGAGAGTCACGTGACAGGCCATTGCATTCGTTTTATTGTTTCACCAGTACTAGTCCGGTTTTTTTCTAGCCACACCTCGTAATATCGTTTTGCTTCTGTTCGAAAGGTTTCTCGCATACATATTGCCACATGTTTTGTTGTTGTTCATTGTCGAGAGTTCGTTTTGTATAGCAGTGGCGAAGTGGACAAACGCGAGAACTATGAATTTTATAAATGCAACTCATCTACGACAAGAATTAGGGGACGTCGAAATTAGTGCATACAGGGACCGAAATATGAAAATGAAGTAAGCTGTTGCGGATGATCTGGAAATACATCTACATACATACTCAACAAGCTACCGTACGGCGCATGGCGGAGGGTACCCTGTATCACCATTATTCATTTCCTTTCCTGTCCCACTCGCGGATACAGCGAGGAAAAATGTCTATGCTCATGCCTCGGAATGAGCCCTAATTTCTCGTATCTTATCTTCGTGGTCCTTAAGCAAAATGTATGTTATGCCCAGGCATCTTCGTGATGCTTAAGCAAAATGTATGTTGGCAGCAGTAGATAAATTTTCTCAATAGTGTTTCTCGAAAAGAACGTCGCATTCCCTTCAGCGATTCCCATTTGAGTTCTCGAAGCACCTCCATAACACTACTTACCGGTAACAAATCTACCAGCCCGCCTCGGAATTGCTTCCATGTCTTCCTAATGCGACCTGGCACGGATCCCAAACACTCGAGCATTACTCAAGGACAGGTCGCGTTAGCGTCCTGTATGCAGTCTGATTTACAGATGAAACACACTTTCCCAAAACTCTCGTAATAAACCGACGTCGACGATACGCGTTCCCTGCCACAATCCTCACATTCTTGTTCCACTTCACATCGCTTTGCAGTGTTATGCCCAGATATTCAAAAGATGTGACTGTGTCAAGCAGCGCGATATTAGTACTGTATCTGAACATTACAGGTTTGTTTTCATCTGAATTAACTTACATTTTTCATCACGTTTCATGAAGCATACAAAAATTCCGAAATGTCAGAACCTGTGCCAATTGCGAGGTAAAAGAATTGAATAGGAAGAGTGGAAACACAGGTAGCTCTTTATGGACGTGGTTGGCATTTGATGCCATAGGTTCATATTGTCTCGTGACATACCTGAAGCAGGAACTAATAGTGTAATATATAATTCGTGTTTCAAACTTCCGTTAATGAAATATTTCAATTCTTCATCCAAAGCATTGCGTACTTCTCGTACCATGAGATTTATTGATATATAGTGAACTTTAAAGAAGTACATTAAACTTCTGTACGAATCATCAGTAGCTAAAAGCTGAAGGGTTATCACCAGTCGGGTTGCACCTGGTATTACACTCTTATATTTGATCTTGTACGAGATACAGTAAATGCTTTTCCGACAGTCTGGAGAAGTTCAAGAACGGTTATGTAACCAGCATCAGTTTACTAGTCACATGTTCTGAAGCATTCCGCTTACTTAAAAAAGAACACTTCCACAAAGTCTCATTTTTCTCTTTTTTTCCAGCCTGATTCTTTGTGTGATGTAAAAGCAATAGAGCTAAATTGACTTCCGCTAACTCGTGTTCGTCGATTTTGTGGCAATTGTCCTGCCGCTTGCAAACACTTCTGGCCCGGAGTTGTATTGCACAAACATTGCCGGGCAGTATTGGCCGGTAATGTTGTGGTACATACGGCTGCAATTCGTGTGTCCGCAATGATGCTTCTTGACAACATTGTCGGTATTATTATGGGCACTATGCAGTTTTTATGGCCGTGTAAAATGTGCCTTTAAGGACGATAAATTCGACGGAACTATATCGGTCAGACTCTACAAAGATCTCGCAAGACTGGGGCCATCTGATCGCAGAGTAAACAGCGGGCGCGGACCGAGCTGGCCGATCCCGAATTGGGACAAAGAGTGCTGGAGAAGTTGGGTAGTTCCAGCTCGCAGTGCTGGAGCCGTGCCGACCCCTCCTCTTCCTATTGGACTGAACCAGTGCGGCAGGGGTGTGCTGACTGCCGGCGCCGACGCGTCTGTAGTCGGCCCTCTCCCCTCTCTCTCATTTGGCGCAGTCTTTGGCCTGCCCCTCGTCGACCGTCGTTCCTTCGAGTGCGCGGAATTTCTTTGACAGCAGTTGGCGGCCGATTTTTTTGCCGTCTAGGTTCGCGTTTTACGCCTGCAGCAAATGAAACAGCTGAGCGGCGTGCGGGCACTGACTGTGGGGCTGGCGGGGAGGGTGGAAGGGTGGCGAGCCCGTGTGGTTGCGTCGGCGGCGGCCGCCCCCACCTGTCGAGCGAGCTGTCTGCCCGGGCAGCGCGGCGATCAATAGGCGGGCGGGGACCGGGGAGGGTGAACGCTCTGGCTGTAGGCAGCCAGCGCCGTAGTGCGGCCCGGCCCGGGGCGCCAGACCCGCGGCTGACCTGACCTATGCCGCCGCCGCCTGCGGCCAGAGGCACGTGCCAGTCTCGCTCTTTATTTTTGTTTTGGGTTTTGATTTGAGGCATTACCACACACACATTGCGATAAAGCTATAATCTAGATTTACGATTACGCTTGCGAGGTGCCGGGGCTAGCAGTGCATTTAACACTAAATTCTTCTAGAATCTTCATATGTAAATGGTGATCTAAGGCCCCCCCCCCCTTTTTCTAACTCCGACTTTTGCTGTTGCACGTCGATTAAGAAGAAACGCGAACTGACTGTAATCGACCTTGCAAGTGGAGTAGAAAAGAGTTTGGCACCTGCAATAATTTAATTGCATAGAAATTAATTATGTAAAGGAAAGTTTCATTATCGTAGTGAGAAATGAAAGGGTTGCTCTACCGATTAACAGAATGAAAGTTCTGTCCAAAATAACAATTTGATTTATTACGAAAACAAAAGAAAAGTTCGGAGTAGGTATTAAAATCCATGGAGAAGAAATAAAAACTTCGAGGTTTGCCGATGACATTCTAATTCTGTCAGAGACAGCAAAGGACTTGGAAGAGCAGTTGAACGGAATGGACAGTGTCTTGAAAGGAGGATATAAGATGAACATCAACGAAAGCAAAACGAGGATAATGGAATGTAGTCGAATTAAGTCGGGTGATGCTGAGGGAGTTAGATTAGGGAATGAGACTCTTAAAGCAGTAATTGAGTTTTGCTATTTGGGAAGCAAAAAACTGATGATGGTCGAAATAGAGAGGATATAAAATGTAGACTGCCAATGGCAAGGAAAGCGTTTCTGAAGAAGAGAAATTTGTTAACACTGAGTATTGATTTAAGTGTCAGGAAGTCGTTTCTGAAAGTATTTGTATGGAGTGTAGCCATGTATGGAAGTGAAACGTGGACAATAAATAGTTTAGACAAGAAGAGAATAGAAGCTTTCGAAATGTGATGTTACAGAAGAATGCTGAAGATTAGATGGGTAGATCACATAACTAATGAGGAGGTATTGAATAGAATTGGGGAGAAGAGGAGTTTGTGGCACAACTTGACTAGAAGAAGGGATCGGTTGCTAGGACATGTTCTGAGGCATCAAGGGATCACCAATTTAATACTGGAGGGCAGCGTGGACGGTAAAAATCGTAGAGGGAGACCAAGAGATGAATACACTAACCATATTCAGAAGGATGTAGGCTGCAGTAGGTACTGGGAGATGAGGAAGCTTGCACAGGATAGAGTAGCATGGAGAGCTGCATCAAACCAGTCTCAGGACTGAAGACCACCACCACCACAACAACAACAACGACTAAACTCAAAATGATAAACAAAACACATGAAACATTTACAATACGTCAAATTGGATACTCAGATAAATGCTTTGAAAGTGAAGTTGTCCATAAACTAGATTGTGACATTTATGACCAGGTGGTATGTGGAGCCAATTCCTTGCAACTCAAATCTGAAGAGAAACACCCAGCTAACCCAATATTAATTGCTGTTACAGTAGTGAGAACTCAGACAATGAACACCCAATCAGAACCACATTAGAAAGACGGGAACAGGAGCGCTCTGCTGAGCTCTGATTGGCACATAGCAAAATTCCCTGTTTTGCCGGTGTTGCGGACATACATTACCAAGCTGTCTTCTTAACTGCAAGGACACGATCTGGCGTACTGGAGGCGATGGCTGGTTGCTTCGACGTTCCGTCGTGATGAAGATAATGTCGCGAGTATAGCCTGAAACAAATTCTCCTGGTCTGGTTGTTCCAGACTAAAGACTTCCTAACAACACAAATACGCCTCTGAGGGAGTCAAAGAAGGCTCGCTACACAATCACTGACGGTACAGTGAGTGATTTTAACAAGCGAAGTCACACAGTAACTCCGATACAGTTAACTTTAGCCAAAACTGCTCAAGACGGACAACATAGGCCGCTTGTACGCAGAACACTCAATTGCCAACTGTACTCGGAAAGTTACGTTGAAGTCGAAACTTCAGCAACTTCGTAAAACAGTTACAATTAAATGAAAGTATATTAGACAGCCAACGGAAGGCAGGCTGTCCAGAGCAGCGAGAGCTCAGTCTTGTAACCTACCCCGACCGAAAGGCGAGAGCCGACTCTCTCAAGAGCACCCGTACAAGTGAAACACAGAACATTCCCGCCCCCACGACAGTGGTCGTGGTTAAACGTTCCAATTAGCAACTCGAAAACCGGCGGAAAATTCCACTCTATTGCCGACGCATTACTATTCCACCAATGGAGATACTTGGCGCCAATTTCTGCACCGATTTTGCTACGTCACGGAGCTATCCCCTGAGCAAGCCAATCACAGTTACGATTTTGCAGAAAACGCGGGAATTTGCCCGCCAAGACTGCCTGGGAACACAAGTCATTGCCACGCCTCGCTGGTAGCCCGCCAGAAAGTGTTTTCACTAAGTTTCTGCAAATTAACGGAGTCCTTAGCCCCAGCCGCTCCTTCAGGCCCCTGTGGGCGTGTCGCCCCCGCTCTTATGACAATGTCGGCGTCTGGAAAGCATCCACTCGACTCCCTCACACCTGTTGTCTTCACCCTTTCTAGATCAGCAGTACCCGCCTGTCACCAGACCAGGTGGGTGACGAGAGACGCTGCGTGGGAAGTCCGCGTGTGAAGGAATAGCAACTTTTCACCGCATGCAATTACAGAGGAAAATCGAATTACTCAGAGTAAGATAGAAATATGAGAGGGGGCTCATGCCCCCTCTCACGCTATTATTCACACTTACACATGTGGCAGAGGCTGCGTAGTCTTGTGTCTGCAATAATGGAAATGTTTCTGCATTGTCCACATTCGACACGTAGTCGAGTTAACAGGTTGTTTAATAAGAAAAACAACTGGGCCCTTTCTCAAAGGATGCAAATCGAACATGTCTCCCTTGTTCCATAGTTACTGACTAAGGTAGTGACGAGTCATAAGGACCTGCCCGTAGTGGGAGTGGTGGTTGTACGAGAAGCGTTCTGTAAGTAATGCAACACATTTTTTTCTCAGCCAGTTTGGGTTTATAAAATGCGGAATATGCTGTGGGACATCATCGAATATTCCGACTTCAGCTATTAGGTTCACGAACTTCCGATAGGTGGTGGCCCTGTAGCCTTCATAATGGCGTCTGTAACGCAGGTGCTTTCCAAGCAGGAAGCTATCATTGAGTTTCTTTTGGCGGAAAACCACAGCATCGCAGATATTCGTAGACGCTTGCAGAATTTCTACAAAGACCTGGCAGTGAAGACAAGCACGGTGGGTCGTTGGGTGAGGCGTCTGTTATCATCGCAACGAGGTCGAGCAAAACTGTCCGGTCTCTCACGTGCCAGCCGGCCGCACACTGCTATGACACCTCCTATGTCGAAACGTGCGGACACTCTGATTCGAGATGATCTACACGGATCAGAATCGAACACCACGCTGGACATCTTTGTTGGTAGCGCTGATACACTCGTCCATCACTTGGGGCACTCCAAGGAATCTGTGTCTGCTGAATTCCTTGCCGCCTAACAGAAGACAATAAAGAGCAACAAAGGACCATCTGTGTGCGACTGCTTGCACGTTACGAGGATGATCGAGTTAGTTTCTTGTCGAACATTATCATAGGCGATGAAACATGGGTTTATTACTTCGAACCGGAAACAAAACGGCAGCCCACGGAGTTGCGCGGCTCCACCTCTCCTCCGAACAAAAAGTTCGGTAAAGTTATGGTATCATTCTTCTGGGACTTGAAGGGGTTATTCTGTTTGATGTCCTCCCTCGTGGTGCAACAATCAACTATGAAGTGCACTGTGCTACCCTCAGGAAATTGAAGGAACGGTTTCAGCGGGTTCGTCGCTACGAATATGCAGAAGGAATTCTTCTCCGTGACAGTGCAAGGCCCCACACAAATCTGCGCTCCTGAGAGCATCCACAAAACCTCATTGGACTGTTCTTCTTCGTCCATCCTACAGTCCGGATCTCCCGACTTCCATCTATTTGATCCAATGAAGGATGCACTTTGCGGTGCGGGAAGCAGTACCTGGATGATGGGGAAGTTATCGATGTTGCAAGAAGTTCGGCGGACGTAGACTAGTAAAGCGGTACCATGCGGGCGTACAAGTTCTCCCAGTTAGGTGGCGTAAGGCCGTCGCATTGAACGGAGATTATGTTGAAAAATAGAGTCTTGTAGCCAAAAGAGTAGAGAATAGAATGGTATATTGGAATCCTTAATATCACCAACCAGCTTTCAGGTGAAAAAATGCATTGTATTAGTAATTGATTGTCCCTCGTAGTTAGCGTCGTCCTGCTATGCAAGTTGAGGCACGAAATTGACGCTCTCGGGAGGTGGAGACTGGTGTTCGAAATCAGTGCTGTCTTCCCCCTCTTATGTATGTTTACCTCTCTGGCAAAGCGGTGTCACACCATTATCATTCACTGGTTTCCCCATAACCGAGACCTTTTCTCTCTCTCCTGTGATTTTCCTACAGCTGTCGCCGCATCCCACATATCTGTCGCCATCGGCTTCTATCTTCCCATGCTTCCTCTTCTTCTACTTCTATTTTTCTCATGGACTCCCTTATCCCATCTTACCAGGCAACATTCCTTCTTCGTCTTCTCCTCCTTGCCGGAGGATAGTACATAAAGATCTTCTTTGGCCATCTGTCATCTGTCATTCACATTCTATGTCCACACCAAACGAGCTGCCGTTCTTATATCTGTGACGCTTTCTTGAGTCTCTTGGCATTTCCGTAATTGTAGTATTTCTTACGTTGTCTCGCCGAGATATTCCACATGCTCTCAGTTCGTTTTTATTTTTTCCAATAAGCTCCAAGTGCTCAGATCCACAGCTCGTTTTACGCTGTCTGACTCCTTATCCGAGTGGTCCGAGTGGCTGAATGCCATGCGAGGGGCTCGAGTTCGATTCCCGGCCGAACCGGGACTGGGTGTTGTGTTGTTGTCCTCATCAACATTTCATCATCATCGATACGCAAGTTGCGAAATGGCTTCGAATAGTATATATATATATATATATATATATATATATATATATATATATATATATATATATATATATATATATGACTTGCACCAGGTGACTGAACTCCCCGAATTGGGATTCCCTCCCAAAATATTCCACACGCACAGTACGTGTACACAGCAACTCATCTTCTATGCTTTACATTTTACTCCTTCAGAATACCAAAACACGGGGTTCAGCTACTGCTGCTTCCTTTGGGCTACTCGTTGCTATATTTCCCAATTACTTACTGCGTCCTCCGTTAGGATGCTATCCACAATATTTAATTTTTTTAGATGCCTTGATATTATGGCCGTCTACTGTTAAGTTTCCTACATTTTCTCCACGTATAGGTATCCAGTCTTTTGAAAATTTACTTTCATTCCCCACTCATCACACTTTTCTAATAATTTTCTTGGCACACAGCAAATATGATCTTCTTTGCTAGCCACTACTTAATAACCTGCGAAGTACAAAGTATACAGCAATGATGCTTTGCGATCTGAATGCCCATTCTTGCACATTTTGTACTTCACAGATCTAAGGCTCTCTTGGTGTATTTTCTAACAATTTAGGAGATAATCAGCATCACTGTTTTAATCTTTTTGAAATTCTGAAAGGCTCTGACGAAATTTTATTCTCCATTTTGATTACACGCCCTTGAAACTTATATATGCTGCATATATAGGCACTTCTAAAATATTTATATGAAGACAACAAACACCTAGTGAACTATAAAGTTGTACACATGTTGATGCAAAGCCTTACCACATCATTAAAATTATAACATTGTGAAATGGGCTCTGCCTGAAACCAAATAAAATAAAATAAAGACTAAATTATAACATTAAGAAAGGAGATTAAAATAAGTCACAATACCAGAATACATTTTCTACCCTCAAAAATATTGCTTTTTCGTCGTTTTCTAAAGAAAGAGAAATGTTGGGGCTGTGTAAAGCCAACGCATATTACGTGAGCGTACTGAAAGCTTTTCTAAATAAAACAAACTTTATTAAAATTCTACATCATTACCCTTCATGTCTTCATATTGATTTCTCAACGTAGTCACCCTGCAGACGAACAAATTTCTCCCAACGAGAGACCAGTTTGTTGATACCATCAGTGTAGAATGTTCGATTTTGTTGACGGAGCCACAATCTCACCTCTGCTTGCACCTCTTCATCATTATCAAACTGAAGTCCTGGAAGGTGTTCATTAAGGTTTGGAGACAGATGAAAATCGGATGGGGCTAAGTCGGAACTGTATGGAGGATGATCGATGACAATAACCCGAAGCGTCGGTTTGTTGCAGATATCGCAGCGCTCGTGTGTGATCTGGCATTGGCGCGCTGAAGGAATACATGCTCCATGTGTGGATGAACTCCTCGAATTCGTGCTCTCAGAAACTCGACTTCATTACGCTGTTTCTCACGCACCGACATAGTTACGTTACACACCGCCACCTGACGCGCTAGAATTCGGACTCCTCTAACGGCAGAGGATAGTAACTTGCAACGACCGAGTAACATGCATGACATGTTATACATCAACCGATGCTGATTCAGAATAAAGAGTTCGGAGGCGTTACTTATCAGTTCGATTTTTTTTTTTTTTTTTTTTGAGGTCGTAAATGAACTTTTATGCCTACCCTCGTATGCCCAATTCGGAGAAGTATCAGTGCACGCCTTGGGCTCGATCGTTAGGAAAGCTTTGGACGACACATTTCAAGGTCACTAGATTGGCACAGGATTACGTAAAAAATGTAATGTTTGTGTTGATATAAAAAGAAAAAAAAGGTATTGTATGTGGTCCGATGTAAGAGAAGGTCTGATGGCCCTAATAAGATCAGGTTAAGTGAATAAATAAATAACTAAAATTTCCCCGACCCCCAAGGTCTTGAGACATAACCTCATATTTTACCTTTGGGTTTTGTGAAGGATGCAGCCTACCAGTCCATGGTGCTGGAACTGCAGCAACCACGAGCTCGAAGCAGAGCAGCAATTACGCACGTCAGTGAGGACGTGCTACCCCGGACATGAAAGGAAATGGAACATCGCGTAGAGACTCGTCATTCATGTCAGTGGTTTGTTAGCACAACTGTGAATTGGACATGATTGTGGTCACCTACACGTAAAACCCTGTATGTGTGAAAATGTGAAATCTAATTGAATCTGAAAATAATCAAGAATCAGACACACCCTTGAGATCCAATGCTGAATTTAATGTACACAACGGAATTGCTAATGCTTTAATTTATTGGTCCTGGCAATGAATCTGAAGGTGGGAAATCGACATAATATTCATCATCTAAAGGAAATAGTTGTGAAAATAACCTCAAGAATGAAGTAGCACTATGATTTCTTATAAAAGACACATGAATAATAATGCAACAAAACTCAGTTATGAGGACAAGAACTTTACCAAGATATACATTACTATGAGAACTTCAAACTAAACCACTGAGTTGGCAAAGTAACTGAAAGAGATGGAGTTGCATAAAATTTCTGATCTAATTCTGAGAACTAGGTACAGTAACTTGGCTATGACGATCAGAGTGACTGTTTGCCTGGAAGCAACGCCCAAGAACCTTAAAGATCAGAGGAAGCCCTGAGGAATAAGAGCCAGTGATAGCTATCTTGCAAATGAACTACAGTTGCATCGCTTGCCCTAATATGCCGTAGCTGTAAGCGGTGCTTACCGTACTCTCCAGTGTTCTGTGAGCAGAGTGGACACACATCAACTCTGCTGCTTCAATTTAGCCTCCATTACCTGTCCATGACTTCTGCGCCGGAACTCCTCAACTTCCACGTGTCCCTTCACTCTCTGTGACTGACTGCACGCATCTCCTATTTTTCAAGTCTCCTCCCGGCAGCTTGCCTGAGTCTTACCACCAACAAAACGCGACCACCAATGCTCTTAAAAGTTGTTTTTTTAACTACATTTTGCACCAAAAAGTCAACAAACCAATGACTCAAATTCTTCCCCTCTTTTCTAGAATGCTTCCCGCCTCATGTTACGTCCTCATAACGTCACTTGTGACACTCCAGTAGGTGCTCATTCAGCTACCAGCTAGCCTCGCGTTACAGGCCCTGTGAAATGATAAAAAGCTGCTCTAGCGTCCGTCCGTTAAGTAGGTCAGTTTTGTTTTTTTGAGTTGTTAGGAAAGCCAGGAGATATTTATCTGCCCAGGCATATCACTTAACAACCTTTCAACCCCTACCACCCTCTGACAGAGTTCCGTCTTCTGGAGTGAAAGCGTTTTATCTTGGCTGCCTGCTTATAAATGCGCAATAGCCTGTCCATCTGCTCTCCGTGTGGAAAAGCGACTTCCGTCCCCTGGCAAGGAGGCGGGTATCCTACCTGCTATTTTTTCCCCCTCCGTTTCTGCGAAGGCTGACGCACCTATTGCCCCCATGGCTCATTCCGCTGGGCCTAGCAACCTGTCTCATATTCACAGCACTCCTTACTTCCAAAGTTAGCCCATGAAGCAAATGAATGTACGAAGAACCATGCTGAAATATAAGAGATTAAGAAGACGAAGTGAAATCAGCTCGTACAATCACTGTGATATCATGACTCCTGTTAAACTAATTCAGCTCGCCTCCATTTGTATAATTAAAGGTGAACAAAAGTAAAAAGATGCTAACCGAAGGGCTTGATGTGTTACATAATAGCAGTGTGAGTATGCAACAGTATTAAATTATAGTTAATAGAATGAATGGCACCAAAACAGTGCAAAACGAATGCACACTGTTTTAATGTACACATGTTGTTTCAATGTAGCATAAAGAGGGCTTGATTTGGGGAGGAGACCAAACTGCGAGGTCATCTCTCTTATCGGATTACGGAAGGATGGGGAAGGAAGTCGGCCGTACACTTTCAAAGGAACCATCCCGGCATTTGCCTGAAGCAATTTAGGAAAATCACGGAAAACCTAAATCAGGATGGCCGGACGCAGGAATGCCTCCCGAATGCGAGTTCACTGTGCTAACCATTGCGCCACCTCGCTCGGTGTAGCAAAAGAAAGTTGATATATTGTAAGGGACAGATATAGTATAAGGGGCCTAAATTATCTTAGCTGGAATATATGAATCCCAATACAAAGATAACTGACCACAAGTTATAGTGAGCATATAAACAATGTTTTTGTTGTTGTTATTGTGATCTTCAGTCTGAAGACTCCTTCCATGCAGCTGTACTAGTTTATCCTGTGCAAGCCTCTTCGTCACTGACCGAGCCAGGTGGCACAGTGGTTAGCACACTGGACTCGCATTCAGCAGGACAACATTTCAAATCCCCCTCTGGCCATCCAGATTTAGTTTTTCCGTGATTTCTTTGAATCGCTCCTGGCAAATGCCAGAACGGTTCCTTTCAAAGGGCACAACCTATTTTCTTCCCCATTCTTGAAGCAATCCGAGGTTATGCTCCATCTGCAATGATCTCATTGTCTACGGGTCATTAAATCCTCATTGTCCTTTCTTCTTAACCTTCGAATAACCGCTGCAACCTACATTCATTTGAACCTGCTCACTGTATTCAGGCGTTGCTATCCGTCTACAACTTTTACTCCCCACTTTCATCCATTTTCAAATTAACGATTCCATGAGGCTCAACATGTATCCAATCAATCTATCCTTTTTTTATCAGATAGTTCCATAAGTTTTATCCCATAATTCGAATCAATATATGCACATTCGTTGTTCTCTCTACCCATCATATCTTCAGCTTTCTTTTACTATTTTTACAAACAGTAGTGACCGGCGCTCTTTTCCAGGCATGCATGACTGTTTCCAGTGATTGTTCGGTAAACATACAGCCTGATATAGGTAAATTGTTGTCGTATATAGGAAATACATACGAGTACACTGAGGTGACGAAAGACATGGGACAGCGATAGGCAAAATACAGGTGGAGGAAGGAGTGTGTGAAATCTTATGGGGCTTAACTGCTAAGGTCATCAGTCCCTAAGCTTACACACTACTTAACATAAATTATCCTAAGGACAAACACACACACACCCATGCCCGAGGGAGGACTCGAACCTCCGCCGGGACCAGCCGCACAGTCCATGACTATAGCGCCTCAGACCGCTCGGCTAATCCCGCGCCGCACGGGTGGAGGAAGTTCAAATGGTTCAAATGGCTCTGAGCACTATGGGACTTAACATCTGAGGTCATCAGTCCCCTAGAACTTAGAACTACTTAAACCTAACCAACCTAAGGACACCAGACACATCCATGCCCGAGGCAGGATTCGAACCTGCGAGCGTAGCGGTCGCGCGGTTCCAGACTGACGCGCCTAGAACCGCTCGGCCACTCTGGCCGGCGTGGAGGAAGTATCGCGTACACAAGGTATGAGATAAAAGGGCAGTGCATTGGTGAAGCTGTCATTTATATTCATGTGATTTATATGAAAGGCTTTCCGACGTGATTACGGTCGCACGACCGGAATTAGCAGACTTTGAACACGGAATATTAGTTGGGGCTATATGCATGGGACATTCCATTTCGGAAATCGTTTGGGAATTCAGTAGAACCACAGTGTCAGGGGTGTGTCGAGAATACCCAATGTCGGCAGTACCTCTCACAAAGGGCAACGTAGAGGCCGACGGCCTTCAGTTAACGACCTAGAACAGTGGTGCTTGCGTAGAATTGTCAGTGGTAACAGACAAGCAACTCTGCATGAAATAACCGCAGAATGTGGGATGTGCGACATTGCGGCGAAATCTGGCGTTAATAGGCTATGGCAGCAGACGACCGATACGAATGCCTTTGCTAACAGGACGACATCGCCTGCAGCGCCTTTCTGGGCTCGTGACCGTATCGGTTGGAACCTAGATGACTGGAAAACCGTGGCCTGGTCAGATGAACCCAGATGTAAGTTGCAAAGAGCTGATGATATGGTTCGAGTGTGGCGTAGACACCACGAAGCCGCAGACCCAAGTTTTGGACAAGGGACTGTGCAAGCTGGTGGTGGCTCCACAATGGTGTGGGCTGTTTTACATGGAATGAATTAGGTGCCCTGGTCCAACTAAAACGATCATTGACTGGAAATGGTTATGTTCGGCTATAACGAGACCATTTTCAGCCATGCATGGACTTCTTGTTCCCAAACAAACATGTCATGTCACTGGGCCACAATTGTTCACCACTGGTTTGAAGAACATTCTGGACAATTCGAACGAATGACTTGGTCACCCTGATTGCCCGACACGAATCCTATTGAACATTTATACAACATAACCTAGAGGTCAGTTCGTGCACAAAATCCTGCAGCGCCAACACATTCACAATTATGGCGGCTTTAAAGGCAGCATGGCTTAATATTTTGCAAGGTACTTCCAACGACTTGTTGAGTCCATGCCTCGTCGAGTTGCTACACTACAGCGGACGAAAAGAGGTCCGACGCTATTTTAGGAGGTATCCCATGACTTACATTTCCTCAGTGTAAAATGCCTTCATTAACTAACTGTTCTCAGTAATATCATTATCATTTCAGTCTAATATCCAACAGCGAGGTACGAACCCGCTGCTTTCCAAGTCCTGGACATTAGTAGTGAGCCGTATCAGCGCTGGTCCACTAGACGGAGAATCTGGACATGCAAATCCTTCTGGATATTCAAGTGAGTACATGTATAACGCCTGCTGGACGCGACAGGACAATAATCGGTAACTGGTCTTTCGTCTCATTTAAAAACGCAACAGCGCGGTTGGGCGTGGATATGAAGTGCTCTCCTCCGGAATACGAATGCGGTACCACCTGAAGGCCACGCCGACTACCAGCACGGCAGACGAGATTGCAGCACCGGATGGCAGTGCCGCCTTTTCCCCCGCTGGACGCTCGTGCAAAGGCCGCGCGCTGAATTATTCATTGCGGAGCGGCGTGAGCGGCTGACCAGCGCCAGGCGCAGTCACACCGCGGCCCTCCCGGCTCCGGAACTGCCCCCCGCGATCGCAGCTCCGAGCGGCGCTAGCCACCTCCACGCGCCGCCTGCCTGTTGTGGGTGGTGGGGGCAAGGGGGGGGGGGGGCGGCAGTGCCAGCCAGCCGGCGCGCGAGAGGAAGTGTCGGCGTTCCGCGCCGCGCAGGGGGCCCGGACGGTGTTTGCGAGGGCCGCGGGCGCGCGTCCTGTTTGAAGAGGCAATTTCCTAGTCCGCCTCCGGGAATCGATACAGCGACCCCGCGTGTATGCGCTCGCGTTAATTACGCCGCGCGGCGCGCCGCTCGCGTGAATGGCCGGTGTGTGCGCGCGCGCGGGCTGCAGGCAGCTGCACTGCGGCGAGGTCTGCCGGCTGCACGTGTTAACTGCGGCTCGCTCTCGTAAAGCACATAAAGCTTTCCCTGTGCCCGCCGGCCAGGACGGGCGCCGCGTGTGAGCCGGTGTTATCCCTCAGTTTACGATACCTTTCCAAGTTCATCTGCCCTTCTGCAGCTACGTTACTGCCGGAGTATAAATAGCTGCGTCGCTTGTCGGTACGGCTCTTCTGAGTATTTAAGGAACATGCCACCGATAGCGTGCGAATCCTGATTTGGAACGCAAAGTATTGCCCTGCATTATTAATTGAAATTTCAGTCTGCATCGCCATATTGTGATTGCAACTTCCGGGTCGGCGACAGATCATTCGAAACAGTAAGTGCCGTAAAATACTTACGTGTAACTGTACTACACAGTCCAGCCATATTAATGTCACCACCTCGCAAGAGCCTAGATAACCATATTTTGAAGCGAAGACCGCTGCGAGATGTGCAGGAAGGGGGCGAATGAGGTTCTGGAAGCTACCGATAGGGATATGGAGCCATACTGACTCCAGCGCCGTGGCCAGTTACGCTAGGTTTCACGGCTGAGTATCCATGAAGTGAACGGCTCGATCGAGGGGGTCCCACATTCTCGACTAGTTTTAAATCCGGAGAGTTTGGTGGCCAGAGGAAAACTGTAAACTCATCCTGCTGTTCTTCGAACCACACACGTACACTGCGACCTTTGTGACACTTTGCATTGTCCTGCTGGTAGATGCCATCTTGGCGAGGAAAAACAAACTGAATGTAGGTGTGGCCATGCTTGTGTTGATCCAGAATGACTAGATCAGCCAGGGAATTCCACATTCCCCAGATCGTAATCCATGCAGGGTGTTTGCTTTTAGACGTTTCACGTGGTACACGCCAACGGCCGGCCGTCTGTTCGACAGAGCGTAAAACCTGATTAATCTGAAAAGGCCACTTGTCGCCACTCAGATGATGTCCAGTTACTGTAGTGGTGTACAAATTCCAGACTCTTTCGCCGATGAATACCAGTTAAGCACGGATACATGGCCCGCTGCTTGCTGCGGAGGTCCATACGCAGCAACGTGCGCTAAACAGTCGTTGAGGTTGGTAGTCCCTTCTTTCATATGGGCTGTCAGCCCGTGGTGCACCACAGCTGCATCGGCGTCCGTTTTGGCTAGCGCCATTTTGCCATGCTCTGTATACTTTAACCACAGCAACAAGTGTATAGTTTACAAACTTAGCCATTTCGGAAATGTTTCCAGTTGGCCCGAAGGGCAAAGATCATCAGATAAATAGTTCTGTCTGTGCGTGACGATAATGAGTGTGCTCTTGTCTGCATCCTTCCCCCCTCCCTAACCCGCTGCCACCCGTCGTCGGTGAGTGGTTATTGCACGTCGACGTCGAACATATGCAGTGGACATTTTAATGTCAGCAGACCGTTATGAACACGTTCAAGGTTTTAAATACCTAGGAAGTAGGGTAGAAAGCGACTTAAGGAGCAGAACAGAAACTTAAACTAGGATAGCAATGGCGTGAGTGGCATTTTGTAAGAAAAGGACAGTTTCCTGTAGCGATTTGGATACATATTTGAGGAGAAGACTAATAAAATGTTTTGTATGGTGTGTTCTCCTGTGTGGTGCTGAAAGGTGTACAATGAGAAAGAAAGTGAGAGCAAGACTGCAGGCTTTTGAATTGTCGACATGGCGGAGCGTGGAGAAAATAAGTTTGATAGATAGAGTGAAAATGAGGTGCTGAGAAAAGAGGGAGAGCAATTACTGAATGTAATAAAAAGTAGGAAAGAACTGGATTGGATATACCTCGTCAGCCTAAAACGTTTGGAGACTGGATTAATACAGACCAGAGAAAGGTGAAGGTGGCGGTTTTAATGCTTCAGGTGCTCTACATAATCTCTCCTCCCAGTTGAGTGCAACGCGCAGAACGTTCATACAACGATCTGAAACCGTCAGAAAAGTCTTTCTTTGGAATGATGTTGAAATCGCGCGTCACATTGGCTACAGCAAGAAGAAACACAGAAGACATTAATACCATAAAAATATCTAAGTGAGATTTGCATTACGATTCTACGCACGCTCTATTCTGGACAGAGGTTTAACCAATACACAAAGCTGTGCGATAATCATTTAACATAGTAACTGCGTCTGCTGCTTGCAAACGGCCGAACTAGAGCACGTGGTGCATTTTGACTCAAACTGTTGTGCTGCTTTGTAGAAAGCGCACGAAAGAACAGATATTCTTGCAGAAATTGTAGCTCATTAAACAAGCAAACTGTTAAAATAAAGCCTATTGCGGTGCCTTGGTGGTACTGTATCGTTAAACTAGTGCCTGCTGGCTGCACGCGACTCCGCCTAGGCATCAGTGAATGACTGTCTCTGAAATGGGACGTTTCTAAAGTGCTCAACAAAGGTGATCGGATGGCACCAAGGGTGTTAGCGAACTCGATGGTCTTAGGGACGCTTTGCCGTTTTATTCACGCATATGTCAATGTCGCATACCCCCAGCCCTTCCCCGCCCCTCCTCCCTCCACCCCCCCCCCAATCATCACACCACAGGGGGGAGGGGGGGGGGCGTGAAACAGGAGGACTAAAAAAGTAAATCAACGACCCAAGGAAAGTGGTGGTTTCACTAACCCCTTTATGTCATCCCCTGAGACCTTATCGTGTTCATTCTGAGCGGCGGTGTATCTGAATTGTTTTCCTCGATCACTCATTACAAAACCGCGTGATTTCGACGTTGGAAATCGCGATTCTGACCTCCATCGCATCGGCGTCAAAAGAAGGGCTGATCGTGGGTAAGGGGAGGTGTGACACACCCACGGTGGCGCTGGACAGAATTGTGGTGAAGTTTAGTGCCAGTGTGGCACAATTAACCCACCTTAATAAGTCATGTGAACTTCCGATCTCTGGCATTTATTTCGCTAGCTAGTGTCGACACCACGCTCTCTGAAGCGTCGTCGAACCCGAGGGTGGCGTCGTCGGGCGTCAAGCTTTTTCATCGTTACAGGGAAAGGTTGCAGGTACCTTTGAGCCAAATTTCAAACTTCTGTGTGGCAATGGGAGACAGTTACAGGGTTTCGAAAAAGTGATCCTTTAATTGTGTTGCGCAGTGTACTTGTCCCAGGAGGAATGGTCAATGCACAAGGATATGACAGGAACAATCACTCGAAGAAAAAAAAGTCTAATAAGCATGTGTTCTAAAATGCATAGCTTAAAAGCTACGAGCAGTTCTTAATCTTCGATTGCGTGAAACAGATCTCTTCTACTGGAAGCTCTTTGCTTTCCATACTTAGGTAAGAGGTAGTACGGACCAAAAGAAGAAAAAAGTTGGGTAGTAAACACGGCTTCTAAAATGCTTACCTTTAGCGATATCATCATTTGTTCACTTGAAGAAATGTGATTCACAGTAGCGAAGATGAACAAGTGTTCGTAACTCTTAAGATGTGCACTTTACGAGGTCTATTCAAAAAATTCCGGAAGATTCGTAATTTCGCGCCAATGGTATTTTGGAGCGAGATGCTGCTGGTATCCCTGCACACGTCTGTTTAATGTATAATTGCCTGAAGTTTCATTGTTGTATGTCAGTTATTGTTGTGTGGTGTGCTGAGTAAAACGTTGTGTCGCATAATTCACTAATTTCGACGTGGCAGAGTTAGAGGAGCAACGTGTCTGCATTAAATTTTGCGTGAAACTCGAGAAAATTATACAGAGACACACCAAATGATGCAGGAAGTCTACGGCGATGAGTGCTTAAGCCGTACTCGGTGTTACGAATGGTTCACACAGTTTAAAAATGGCCGGACCAAAGTTAAATATGGCCCCCGTTTTCAGGACGCTCTTCGATGTCTACCGACGACGCTCATGTCAGGAACGTCAACGAAATTGTGTGTGCCAATCGAAGAGTGAGTGTCCCAGAAGTTGCAGAAGTATGTAACGTTTCAGTTGAATCGTGTCATGAAGTCCTGATACAGCATCTTGCAGTGCTTCGTGTGGCTGCCGAGTTCATCACACGGCTCATGAGTCAAGACCAGGAAGACCTTCGCCTCGCAATCTGTAAAGAGCTTTTGGATCCCGCAAATGAGATGTTCCGTAAGAGAATCATAACTCATGATGAGACGTGGGTCTACGGTTATGATGTTGAGATCAAGGGTCAGCCTTCACAATGGGTCGGGAAAGGTTCTCCAAGATAAAAAAAAAGCTAGCCAGGTCAGGTCAAAAGACGAAGCCATGCTTATAGTTTTGTTTGACTGAAGGATTAGTTCAGCATGAATTCCTGCCACAAGGACAAACTGCTAATCGGTGGTACTATCGGGACGTGTTGCGACCCCGCCAGAAAATGTGGGACGCAAACGGCCTGAAATGTGGCGAGACAGTTCATGGCTTCCGCATCACGATAACGCGCCCGTACATTCATCCCTGTGCGTGACTATTACACAAAAAAAGAAAATCACTGTACTGCCTCATCATCCACACCTGGCCCCTGCAGACTTCTTTTCATTTCCAAAGTTGAAAACCCTCTTGAAAGGACGAAGATTTGCAACGATAGACGAGGTAAAAGAAAATTCACGGACGGCACTTCGCGCTATCCAGCAAGAGGCGTACCGAGACTGCTTGCCGAAGTGGAAACGGCGTTGGGAGCGGTGTATCAATTGTGGAGGAGAGTATTTCGGAGACTATGCACAATAAGTAAAAGGTAAGCGTAGAAAAATTTTGAGGGCAAAGTTCCGGAATTTTCATGAATAGACCTCGTAGAGGCCATTTTTACTGGACATTTTTTCTTCTTTCGCCCCGTACTACCACGTTCCAAAATATGGAAAGTAAAGAGTCTGCAGTAGAATAGATTCATTGTACAGTACGGAAGCTGACGTAGTGCTCATAGCTCTGCTGTATGCATTTTAGAGCCAATATTTACTAGAGGTGTTTTCTTCAAATGATCGCACCTGTCCTATCCGTGAATGTTGAGCGTTCGTCATTGGACAACTGTATAATTGTAGTAAGCTCATTGTTGTTGCTGTGGTCTCCAGTTACGCTACTCTATCCTAGGCTAGTCTCTCGATCTGTGGTAACTACTAAAATCTACATCCTTCTGAACCTGCTTAATCGTCCTGAAAGATTCAGCAACTAAGTTTATATTTAAGATAATTCTCGTTTATTGTTCCGTCTCAGTTGCACATTTTAAATTAGATTACACGTTTCGATCACTCTAGATCATCTTCAGATCTATGTAGTTGTGTCAGCAATCTGTCTTGTTTACTCGGAACGACATATCACAGTGTGGTTCTGAATAGACAAGACAGGTTGCTGACGCAACTACATAGATCTTAAAGACGATCCAGAGTGGTCGAAACATGTAATCTAATTTAAAACGTGCAGCTGAGACGGAACAATAAATGAGAATTATCTTAAGTATCTGCTTAATTTATTCGAGCCTTGGTAACCCTCTACAACTTCCACGCCGACACTTCCCTTCATCATCAAATTAACGATTTCTTGATGCCTCAGCATGTATCCTGTCAGCCGATCCCCTTTCTTAGTTTCTGCGGTAAATTGTTACCCCCCAATTCA
The DNA here is from genome assembly GCF_023864345.2 of Schistocerca serialis cubense. Classification (NCBI taxonomy): domain Eukaryota; kingdom Metazoa; phylum Arthropoda; class Insecta; order Orthoptera; family Acrididae; genus Schistocerca; species Schistocerca serialis. Next base: position 315,632,361 of record NC_064645.1, on the reverse strand, counting down.
ATTCAATACCTCCACGTTAGTTATTCGAACTACAAATGTAATCTTTGGCATTCACCACATTTCAAAAGCTTCGGTTCTCTTCTTGTCTATGACGGGATGTTAAATTCTAATCTCACTCCCTTCTTCTTGTCTCAACTGTTTCTCGTCTACGTTTCACTTCCGTACGAGGCTTACTCCAGGCAAATACCTCCATGAAAGACTTTCATAACACTTAAATTTATATTCGTTGTTGGCAGATTCCTCTTTTTCGGAAACGCTTTTCTTGGTGTTGTTAGTGTACTTTTTACACCCTCTCTACTTTGGCCATCAAGTTAGTTTGCTGCTCAAATATCATGACCCACCTACTACTTTTAGTGTCCCATTTCCTACTCTAATTCCCTCAGCGTCGCTTCTTTATTTGCACCAAGTTGTATTACCCTTGTTTTACTATTGATGGTGTTTATCTTTTAACTTCTTTTCACGACGGCATCCATCCCGCTTAGCTGCTCTTCCAAACATTTAGTTGATGCTTAAGTTCGTTGCGTTTTTTTTTCTCATAAGTTTAATAAACATAACGGATACACATATCTGAGACTTAAGTCATCAGTAAGGTGTTCTCCTTCACGGTTTACAACAGTCTGCCAACGCTGGGGCAACTTTTCGAATCACCGGCTGTAGAAATCACGTAGTTTTGAGGCGAGACATGTTCGGAGCGCAGTTTCATCCGTAAAGGAAGTTCCTTGAATGCTGTTAGATAGAGAGCAGAAAAGGCGAAAATCTGAGGGTACAAGATCTGGTGAATTAAGGTGAGTGCGGAATGACTTCGAAACCCAACTCCAGTGTAGTGTTTTTTGTCAGTCTAGCAGAATGAGAGCGGTCGTTATTACGGAGTAGCGTCACTTCACGGAGTCCTCTTGTTTGTTGTTCTTGGAGTGCGTCTGCAAGACGTCTCAGTTGTTGACAATAAATGCCTGCAGTGATGGTTACACCTCGCGAAGCAATTAGTAGTACACCAAACCGCCGCTGTTCCACCAGATGCATAACATTATCTGTTGTGGATGCGCGCAGGACTTTGTACGGGAAGTTGCTGCTTTATTTGGGCTCAACCATTTCTTTCTTTTACCTATGTTAGCATAAAGATACCATTTCTCGTCGCCAATAACGATACAGGATAGGAATAGTCGGTGTTGTTCACGAGACGATTGACGACGCGCAAGCGGAGATGCACAACATTTGGCCGCCCGCTGAATTTAATGATTTTGGTTTACGGCATGCGGTACCCATACACCGGATTTTTTTAACCTTTCCAATCGCTTGCAAATAACGCACAATGGTAGAATGATCAAAGTTCGTCGCATGTGGCAGTTATCGAGTACAGTGACTCGTATAGTTGTGGACTAATGCGCTTTAAACGATCATCAGCAAACCCCTAAGATCTTCCTGAACGTGGAGAATCATTAATGTCAGAACGATCCTTCTTAAAACGATAAAACTATTTTCTTCCCATGTTGTCTCCAGTGGTGTTATCCTTACACACGACGCAAATGTTCCTGGCTGCCTCAGCTGCTGTGTGAACCCAAACAGAAGACTATGTCGGAAATGTTCCGATTTCTCCACTTGACACTTCATTTTCTAGTGTCCACATATCCACTCACTATCTCCAAATGACAAAATAACATTATGTGAACTGAAATAGTAATAGTGAACTACGAATAAAAAATGACAATAGTTAAATAAACTCATAGCAACCGGAATACCAACAAGCTAAGCAAAGACTACGAATTTATGCAGCAACTCCGCCGTCTCAGACAAAATTACACTGTCAGAAACTAACCCAAAAATTTTATTTGTTCTCACTGATCGTTAATTCCTTTTCCAGATTTCTCCATAGTTCCCTTCACAGTTTGCACGATGTAAAGTTATAACAGCGGGGACAGGCTGCAACCCCGCCCGTAAATTCATTAGACCTTGTAAAAATGACATTGTTAATGTCACTGTATTATCTTGTTGCTTCTTTGATTTGATCAGTTGATGGAAAAGCGTAACGTCAAGTATTTTTGTCCGCAGCTCGTGGTCGTGCGGTAGCGTTCTCGCTTCCCACGCCCGGGTTCCCGGGTCCGATTCCCGGCGGCGTCAGGGATTTTCTCTGCCTCGTGATGACTGGGTGTTGTGTGATGTCCTTAGGTTAAGTTAGGTTTAAGTAGTTCTAAGTTCTAGGGGACTGATGACCATAGATGTTAAGTCCCATGGTGCTCAGAGCCATTTGAACCATGTATTTTTATGTTTACGCTTAAGTTTCATTTTAAAAGTTTAACTATTTTTATCTCCCATGTATAAAGTAACAATAATTTAATTTCGTTTCATGTATGTCTCTTTGTGCGAAGTCATTTTAAATAAACAAATGAAGGAAGCTCGGTCCCTTCGAATCGTTATGCAGTGTCTTACCACTGTTTCGCTTGATGACACGAAGGTATTGCTAAATTTTATTATTCCAATATGCGTCAGGTAACAAATTGAAACTGATGTACTGTACCAACCAAAAGACGAACAGCGTCATGCAGAACAGAGTTCCACTACCGAAACACAAGGGGTACTACTGTAGTGTTATCGTGGCATTCACAAAGTCCGTTTAGGTTTGTACAGACAGTACAGCCTGGGATAAATGCTTGCAATAGCCTATTAACGGAGAGTAGTATGCGCTATTCGGTGTTATCCTGAACGCCTGTTTAGCATTGTATAGAGCTCTCATCTCATCTTCTCAGTCGGTCATTTTCGCTCTGTTTAATAAGAGACAGATGTCGCGCTTATGTAAAAATGTCCCTTTGTATTCACCGGCGTACGCCCTCGAGCGTTTGTCAATGCTGATATTGTTCTTTCGGAATGTAAACAAACGCGGAGGGCTTAACTGGCAGCGGCACGCGGAGCTGCCAATGTAGTTCCGTCAATCGCCGCCCGATGGCAGCACGCGGCCGCCTTCCGGCGGCCGCCATCATTGTATTAACAAGCCACGCCTCCTGTCCCCACCAAGTACTCTCGTTGCTATGACGACGGTAGCTCACGCCATCTTACTCCGACGTGGGTCCACTCTCCCCCTCCCCTCCCCCATCACGCCCTCCTTCACCAACCCCCGGACGTTATCCCGTTGCCTTTGGAGCCAGCTTTTTGGTGAGACTCGTGTAAACAGATTTCCCTTTGGGAGGGATTCATTGAGCTCATGGTGAGGAGAGGTGGAGGTCAGGGACGTGCAGAGAGACTTAAATTTACCACAGAAGGTCAACGCTACGTGCCCCGGGATAGCAACTCATTATTCAAAAGAGGCAGCGGTTTCAGCTGGAGTCGTTCGTGGAAGCAGCGTAGGAGGAAAGAGACAGGTGCCGCGCGTCACAATGGCGTTGCCAGCCTTTAGTATACGGTAGTACTCGTAGCGGCTCTATGTTCTAAGAACTCACTTACCAAATGCTCATTGCACAGAACCGTTTGCGCAGCAGACGGAAAACTTGATTGTTCATTTTATTTTAGGCCCGCTAACAGAAATTACGAAAATACTCTGAGACATAGAAATAAAAACAAACGCATGTACCCAGCGTGTTTAGACTCTGAGGCAGAGAAGAATCAACTAAATTCTTTATTTAAATGAAATTTTTGACGAGATATAAAATTAATTATTCTTGTGGGCTCTAAGACACAATAGAAGAGATCCGTTTCACAGTAGCGAAGATGAACAAGTGCTCATAGCTCTTAAGTTGTGCACTTGTTTTCGTCCACACCACCAGCTCTCAAAATATGGAAAGCAAAGAGCTTGCAATAGAAGAGCTTTGTTTCACAGTAACAAAGATTAAGCGGTGATCAGATCTCTTAAGGTGTGCTTTTAGAGCCCCTGTTTACTGGACCATTTTGCTTAGAATTATCGTTCCTGTCATATCCCTGAATACTGACCATCCCTCCTGGGACACCCTGAACATGTTTCAGTGGCGAACTCTGTTTCTTTCGGATGGAGAAATGCAGCAAATAGGGCGTATATTCCTCGGCAACATAAACTCCGCGGATCATCTCTTGTATGAAGTACTTCCCAGTGAGATAAATTGCTTTGGATTAGCTACAACGATCAGAATACATCAGATATTGTCTCTGCAGGAGTAATAAATCATTCCTGAGTGACTTTTATTTCACTGCATTACTACATGCTGCATCTCTGTACGTACCTGTGGAACTACGGCCACTTTTTATTCAGTACCTCACAGTTTGGATTCGAAAAGGGTTGCTCGAATGAGAAAGCTGTTTATAAATTTACTCAGCAAATATTACACGCCTTAAATAATGAAATTGTCAGGTGACATTCTTTTTTCTATGTCATGCGGTTTGATTTTGTGTATCGTGACCCTTTCGTAAGAGAAGCGTAAGTTATATGAATCTGATGAGTGTACGGACACCAAGTTCGAATCATACTTAACAAAACAATGGAAAAATTTGTGCTGAAAGATGCAATTAATATTGGAAGAAGAGAATTTTTGGCGATAGTATTCACGACGGGAATTGCATAGTTTTATTGCTCCCATTGCTAATACACACTGACGAGCCAAAACATTATGACCATCTGCTTAATAACTTAGTGTTCTATATTTGAAATGCAAAACGTAACCGATTCTGCGTATCGTGGATTCTCTCCACGCACAAGTCGATTCCTTAAACAGCGGGCCGCTGCTTTATGTACGCGGTTGCGAGGTGCCGGGGCTAGCAGTGTTTTTAACACTAAATTTTTCTAGAATCTTCATATCGAAATGATGCTCTAAGCCCCCCCCCCCCCCTTTTCTAATTCCGACTTCTGCTGTTGCACATGGATTAAGAAGGAACGCGAACTGACTGTAATCGACCCTGCAAGTGGAGTAGAAAAGAGTTTGGCACCTGCAATAATTTAATTGGATAGAAATTAATTTGATAAAGGAAAGTTTCATTAACGCAGTGAGAAATGAAAGGGTTGCTCTACCGATTAACAAAATGAAAGTTCTGTCCAAAATAACAATTTGATTTATTATGACTAAACTCAAAATAATAAACAAAACACATGAAACATTTACAATACGCCAAACTGGATATTCAAATAAATACTGTGAAAGTGAAGTTGTCCATAAACCAGATTGTGACGTTTATGACCAAGTGGTATGTGGAGCCAATTCTTTGCAACTCAGATCTTAAGAGCCAACGCAACATTAATTGCTGCTACAGTAGTGAGAACTCAGACAGTAAACACCCAAGACAGAACCACGTAAGAAAAGACGGGAACAGGCGCGCTGTGCTGAGCTCTGATTGTCACATAGCAAAATTCCCTGATTTGCCGGTGCTGCGGACATACATTACATTACCAAGCTGTCTTCTTAACTGCAAGGACACGATCTGGCGTACTGGAGGCGATGGCTGGTTGCTTCGACGTCCCGTCGTGGTGATGATAAAGTCGCGAGTATAGCCCGTAACAAATTCTCCTGGTCTGGTTGTTCCAGACTAAAGACTTCCTAGCAACACAAATACGCCTCTGAGGGAGTCGAAGAAGGCTCGCTACACAATCACTGACGGTACAGTGAGTGATTTTAACAAGCGAAGTCACACAGTAACTCCGATACAGTTAACTTTTGCCAGAACTGCTCAAGACGGACAACATAGGCCGCTTGTACACAGAACACTCAATTGCCAACTGTACTCGGAAAGTTACGTTGAAGTCGAAACTTCAGCAACTTCGTAAAACAGTTACAATTAAATGAAAGTATATTAGACAGCCAACGGAAGGCAGGCTGTCCAGAGCAGCGAGAGCTCTGTCTTGTAACCTACCCCGACCGAAAGGCGAGAGCCGACTCTCTCAAGAGCACCCGTACAAGCCAAACACAGAACATTCCCGCCCCCACGATAGTGGCCGTGGTTAAACGTTCCAATCAGCAACTCGAAAACCGGCGGAAAATTCCACTCTATCGCTGAAGCACTACTATTCCACCAATGGACACCTGGCGCCAATTTCTGCGCCGATTTCACTACGTCACGGAGCTATCCCCTGAGCAAGCCAATCACAGTTATGATTTTTGCAGAAAACGCGGGAATTTGCCCGCCAAGACTGCCTGGGAACACAAGTCATTGCCACGCCTCGCTGGTAGCCCGCCAGAAAGTGTTTTCACTAAGTTTCTGCGAATTAACAGAGTCCTTAGCCCCAGCCGCTCCTTCAGGCCCCTGTGGGCGTGTCGCCCCCGCTCTTATGACAATGTCGGCGTCTGGAAAGCATCCAATCGACTCCCTCACACCAGTCGTCTTATCCCTTTCAAGATCAGCAGTACCCGCCTGTCGTTGGACCACCTGAGTGACGAGAGACGCTGCGTGGGAAGTCCGCGTGTGAAGCAATAGCAACTTCTCACCACATGCAATTAGAGAGTAAAATAGAGTTCTCAATACTAGCCTTGTAATGACAATACTCGACCATACTTCCCCAAATGGAATTACTGAAACTAAGATATAAATATGAGAGGGGGCAAGTCACTGTGTGCATCTAAAGGTATGCCACCTCTCAAGGTGATGGCGCCTGATAACAACCCAAATGGGTTCAGTTGGATTAACATCAAGTGAATTTCGTGGCCAAGATATCTTCGTGAATACATTATCATGCTCCTCAAACCACTGTAGCACGGTTCTGGCTTTGAGACACGGACAGTTATCCTGCTGGAAGATGACATCGCCGGCGGGGAAGACATCAAGCACGAAGAAGTGGAGGTGGTCCACACTTGTTAGCGTGTCTTCGATTACCACCATAGGTCCCACGCCAGCGCAGCAGAATGTCTCCCAAAGCATAATACTGCTCCCACCAGCCTGAGGCATTGGCGCGGTGCACGTTTCTAACCACCGTACGCGTGGATGACGGCGTTTGTGGAGACGACCATCGAGCTGGAAAGCAAAAACATGATGCATCCGACGAGGCGACACGTTTCCATTAATCGACGATCGAATCCCGATGACCTCATGCCCACTGCAACCATAATTGACGATGTCGTTGGGTCAACATTTGAACTCGTAGGGGGCATTTGCTGCGGAGCCCCATTTTCAACAGTGTACGATGAACGGTGTGCTCCGAAGCACTTGTGCGTGCACCAGGATTGTGCTCTGAATGTCCAACCACTTATAGCCCAGTAATAGCTACGCTGTGGTTCTATCGCTGTCCATAGATGCTCACTACAGTAGCACCCGAACATTTGACCAGCTACACCGTTTTCAAGATACTCGTTCACAGGCTCAGGGCAATAGTAATATTACGTATTTAAAAGTCGCTTATGTCAGTAGATTTCCCCATTTGCGACCTGTGTCCTCGCCAGAACGATTTCGCATCCGTCTTTGACCCACTTATATACTTTCCTTACTGCATCATCGTGTCACATGCATTAGTTAGTTAGCACTATTTGCAGACGTCATAAGCGCTATAATCAGATCTCTTAAAGAGAAGGCCACAGAAGAAATTCTCAACAGTGTGTCTCAAAGAAATATTAAGTATTGCTCTGAAAAGGGACTCTCCTTTAATTTTGAGAAGCACAGCTGATCCATTTCTCGATAGCAAATAGAATTATAGAAATAATCAACGTCGCACATGAACCGGGGTCAGCAAATATGGAAGGACGTTTATTAACTTTTCTTTGCCGTTAGTTGCTAGCTTTGAGTACAAATAAAACAACATCCAACATATTTCCATAGATTAATGTCTTCTGGTATAATTTTCTGGGATAACTAATCACTTCGAAAGTACTGATTGTGCAAAGGCGAGCAGTGAGAATAGTATCTGATGTATGCCCACTATCATCCTGTAACCGCTTCTTGATGGAGTCAGGCATTTTAACCGTTCATCCACAACATGTGTATTTGCTCATTACATTTACCGCAAAATTTTATTTTTTATTTACTCATAGTATGGCTTTACAAGTGCAAATACAAACATTTAGATGATTAAAATAGGTAGGTTACGTGAAAAAAAGTACACGATGTAGTCGAATATTACAAATACTAATATAAATATAACAAACGCCAGTATATTTAATGTTCATCGGGACAGCCACTCAATAGCAGCTGGCCTCGATAAAATCCCTCCACTTTCCAGGAAATCCATGCAACTGGAGTCGTATACAATACGTAGCAACGTTTTTTCAGCAGATTCACTGTCACACGTTGGGTTGTCAGTGGTATTCCACTTGTGCATCATGAATGCATTGCAAAGTATTCATCACAATTTGACAAGATTCCTGATGTCAACAGCTACAACATTAGAAAAAGAACTGACCTTTTTACTGATTACTTCAACTGCCAGCGGCTCAAAAAAGTGTTCCATATGCACCCACAAAATTCAGTGACCATTTGCCCAATAACATAAAACGTCTAACAGGTAAGAGAAAAAATTTAAATGTAGGCTAAAATTATTTCTGTTTGGAAATAATAATGAATAGGAAAATAGGAATGCGGGTAAGCTACTACAAACAGCATAGTGAACGCATTATTGTGGCCAAGATAGATACGAAGCCCACACCTACTACAGTAGTACAAGTTTATATGCCAACTAGCTCTGCAGATGACGAAGAAATTGAAGAAATGTATGATGAAATAAAAGAAATTATTCAGATTGTGAAGGGAGACGAAAATTTAATAGTCATGGGTGACTGGAATTCGAGTGTAGGAAAAGGGAGAGAAGGAAACATAGTAGGTGAATATGGATTGGGGGACAGAAATGAAAGAGGAAGCCGCCTGGTAGAATTTTGCACAGAGCATAACATAATCATAACTAACACTTGGTTTAAGAATCATGAAAGAAGGTTGTATACATGGAAGAACCCTGGAGATACTAAAAGGTATCAGATAGATTATATAATGGTAAGACAGAGATTTAGGAACCAGGTTTTAAATTGTAAGACATTTCCAGGGGCAGATGTGGACTCTGACCACAGTCTATTGGTTATGACCTGTAGACTAAAACTGAAGAAACTGCAAAAAGGTGGGAATTTAAGGAGATGGGACCTGGATAAACTAAAAGAACCAGAGGTTGTACAGAGATTCAGGGAGAGCATAAGGGAGCAATTGACAGGAATGGGGGAAATAAATACAGTAGAAGAAGAATGGGTAGCTTTGAGGGATGAAGTAGTGAAGGCAGCAGAGGATCAAGTAGGTAAAAAGACGAGGGCTAGTAGAAATCCTTGGGTAACAGAAGAAATATTGAATTTAATTGATGAAAGGAGAAAATATAAAAATGCAGTAAGTGAAACAGGTAAAAAGGAATACAAACGTCTCAAAAATGAGATCGACAGGAAGTGCAAAATGGCTAAGCAGGGATGGCTAGAGGACAAATGTGAGGATGTAGAGGCCTATCTCACTAGGGGTAAGATAGATACCGCCTACAGGAAAATTAAAGAGACCTTTGGAGATAAGAGAACGACTTGTATGAATATCAAGAGCTCAGATGGAAACCCAGTTCTAAGCAAAGAAGGGAAAGCAGAAAGGTGGAAGGAGTATATAGATGGTCTATACAAGGGCGATGTACTTGAGGACAATATTATGGAAATGGAAGAGGATGTAGATGAAGATGAAATGGGAGATATGATACTGCGTGAAGAGTTTGACAGAGCACTGAAAGACCTGAGTCGAAACAAAGCCCCCGGAGTAGACAATATTCCATTGGAACTACTGACGGCCGTTGGAGAGCCAGTCCTGACAAAACTCTACCATCTGGTGAGGAAGATGTATGAGACAGGCGAAATACCCTCAGACTTCAAGAAGAATATAATAATTCCAATCCCAAAGAAAGCAGGTGTTGACAGATGTGAAAATTACCGAACTATCAGCTTAATAAGTCACAGCTGCAAAATACTAACACGAATTCTTTACAGACGAATGGAAAAACTAGTAGAAGCCAACCTCGGGGAAGATCAGTTTGGATTCCGTAGAAACACTGGAACACGTGAGGCAATACTGACCTTACGACTTATCTTGGAAGAAAGATTAAGGAAAGGCAAACCTACGTTTCTAGCATTTGTAGACTTAGAGAAAGCTTTTGACAATGTTGACTGGAATAGTCTCTTTCAAATTGTAAAGGTGGCGGGGGTAAAATACAGGGAGCGAAAGGCTATTTACAATTTGTACAGAAACCAGATGGCAGTTATAAGAGTCGAAGGGCATGAAAGGGAAGCAGTGGTTGGGAAGGGAGTAAGACAGGGTTGTAGCCTCTCCCCGATGTTGTTCAATCTGTATATTGAGCAAGCAGTAAAGGAAACAAAAGAAAAATTCGGAGTAGGTATTAAAATTCATGGAGAAGAAATAAAAACTTTGAGGTTCGCCGATGACATTGTAATTCTGTCAGAGACAGCAAAGGACTTGGAAGAGCAGTTGAATGGAATGGACAGTGTCTTGAAAGGAAGATATAAAATGAACATCAACAAAAGCAAAACAAGGATAATGGAATGTAGTCTAAGTCGGGTGATGCTGAGGGAATTAGATTAGGAAATGAGGCACTTAAAGTAGTAAAGGAGTTTTGCTATTTGGGGAGCAAAATAACTGATGATGGTCGAAGTAGAGAGGATATAAAATGTAGGCTGGCAATGGCAAGGAAAGCGTTTCTGAAGAAGAGAAATTTGTTAACATTGAGTATAGATTTAAATGTCAGGAAGTCATTTCTGAAAGTATTTGTATGGAGTGTAGCCATGTATGGAAGTGAAACATGGACGATAAATAGTTTGGACAAGAAGAGAATAGAAGCTTTCGAAATGTGGTGCTACAGAAGAATGCTGAAGATTAGATGGGTAGATCACATAACTAATGAGGAAGTATTGAATAGGATTGGGGAGAAGAGAAGTTTGTGGCGCAACTTGACCAGAAGAAGGGATCGGTTGGTAGGACATGTTCTGAGGCATCAAGGGATCACCAATTTAGTATTGGAGGGCAGCGTGGAGGGTAAAAATCGTAGAGGGAGACCAAGAGATGAATACACTAAGCAGATTCAGAAGGATGTAGGTTGCAGTAGGTACTGGGAGATGAAAAAGCTTGCACAGGATAGAGTAGCATGGAGAGCTGCATCAAACCAGTCTCAGGACTGAAGACCACAACAACAACAACATTGGAACTCTTTCTGTTCCACAGACAAATTTTTAGTTAAAAGCTGGTAGCATACCTAGGTATAAAAAGTAAAGAAATGCAGGTTGCGTGAGTAGTATTAGAGACTAACATGTTCATTGTCGTCGAATTTAAGCAAGTGTGCTGTTCAGTAAAATGTAAATGGCCAGCATGAATGAGACTCACAGACAAATCGTTTATGGTTCCTCTAAAGTGATTCGTTGCAAAACATTTCAGTTTAGATAAAAATCGTGGAAATGATCAGCGAAACATGTAACCAACTGTTACATTATCTCTTCGTGAACTTATGCCATTTCTCGGTTACATATAATTATACGCGGGTAATGCTATGTTACTATATGTGTTTTCGTTCTTACTGCCTGGAAAATACCTGTAGAATTTTTGGGGTCGCTATGTAGCAAAGAATATGGAGTTTGTCTAGAGGTGTTGATCGTAGCACCCCGTAGTTGTACTACAGGTGTGACACAGGAAGAATTGTGCCACACCGGGCATGAGCATTCTGCAGGATACTAGCACGAGCAAAGAGCGGATATAAGCAGGATATTTCCGTTGGAACGACAGCCGTTTGCAGCTGCTGTCGTTACGTACAATCGCCTCCTGTTTTATGTTCTCGTATTGATCCTGGAGAGTTAGGCCATACGATCGACAATAATTCCCAACCAACGATGGTTGCTGTTTTAAGGCAGTCTGTAACGCTCCGTCGTGCTATAAGCATTTTCTGACTTCTTAGTAGCGCAGGTTGGTCGGGACGATGCTCAAAATCAGCACTTTCATCGTTGTTAGTCTATTCATGTCTCCATTTCAGATGATCACTATTGAAAGCACTTGGTATAATTATACGAGGCGTGTTTTGTAAGTAAGTACCGTTTTGAAATTAAAAAAAGACGTGTTAAGGTATCTGAATAATTGTATTTTTACATGAAAGCGTGTACCTTAATCTACGCACTGACGCCATTACAGTCTGATTCTTCCTTGTTTACGTTGTGTACTGAGTGTTTAGCATGCCTCCGCTAATCGTTGAGTCCCGCCGACGGTGAAGTCCGGGCTGTTATAAGATTTCTTAGTGCTAAAGGCCTAAAAGCGATCGATATTCATCGTGAGATCTGTGCAGTTTATGGAGAAAACATTATGAGTGATGGAATGGTGAGAAAGTGGGTGAGAGCATTTAAAGTTGGCCGCACAAATGTGCATAATGAACAACGGAGTGGGCGTCCTTTGGTCGTTAATGAAAGTTTGGTGCAGGAAGTGGACAATAAGGTGAGAGAAAACAGACGCTTTACGATTTCCTCCTTGCGGGATCACTTTCCTAATGTTTCTCGTAGTGTTTTGTATGGCATTGTGACCGAGCACTCGAATTACCGAAAATTATGCGCACGTTGGGTAGCGAAAATGTTGACGGATCTGCACAAAACCAAACGTTTAGATAGTGCATTGACTTTCCTTGAGCGATACCACAACGACGGTGATGATTTCTTAAGCCAGGTTGTTACGGGCGATGAAACATGGGTGGCCTACGTCACACCAGAATCAACGCAGCAGTCCACGGAAGTTGTGTGATATCTGCAATTTCTTTTTTGCAATTTGCAGTGGAGTGTTGTGTCCAATAACATTATCTGCAATGTATCACCATTTATGATTGCTATTTACGGTTTTGTGGCAATTCGTTACAATTTTGTCAGTTTTCTTCTAGTATTCCCCAGGCGCACAACGCCCATCACTATTTACAGTTTTGGGGCAATTCGTTAAAATTTTGCCGATTTTCTCCCAGTATTCCAAAGGCACACATTTTCCACCACTACTTTTTGTTTTGGGGCAATTCGTTACCACTTTCTCAATTTTCTCCCAGTATTCCATAAATACCCACTTTTCAAGAAGACACGCACTAATATGCTGATAGTTTCGCTTCTAACGATCAGTGCTGTGCAACAGATACACTCTTGCTACTTTTTGACAGTAAAGAACGCAAAGAAAACTTAACTTCGTCTGAACAGACTGTGAAGGCACAACGGTACCGACCGGTCACCGTGTCATCTTCAGGCCACAGGTGTCACTGGATGCGGATATGGAGGGGCATGTGGTCAGCACACCGCTCTCCCAGCCATATGTCAGTTTAAGAGACCAGAGCCGCTACTTCTCAATCAAGTAGCTCCTCAGTTCGCCTCACTAAGGGCTGAGTACACCCGGCTTGGCAGAAGCGCGCGGTAGACCCACACCTGTGCTGCTACTACCACCACTGCGGATAGGATTGTAATAGTATAAGCATGCACTTTATTTAAAACTAACAAAAAATATCTTCCCTGATCTCCTGTATAAGTGTGCATGACCTCTGCACTGCCCTGCAGAAATATGGACAAAAACATGTTTTCCAAGCCCATGGTGTAGAGGATGCTCTGCACAACAGACAATCAATCTGCTTTCCAAAGCAGCCCATATGTTTAGGGCAAAAAATGGGTTTTGCAATGCATTCTACATCATTTTGTTTCGAGGTATTTTAGCGTAATTTCCAACAGCTCCAACAAAATATCGTGGTCGTCCCATACAACAGAATATAGATCGCGAGGAGTGAACCAGAGATTGCTAAACTCTTAAAAGAAGAAGAACAAGAAGAAGAAGCAGTGGCAAACAGATAGCCTGTATTACAACTGAAAGTGGCGAAATATTGCTGCGTACTACTGTTTTTCCCAAATTTTCCAGTTCAATTATGCAGTAATACCTCTCCCTATACTGCTATTGCATTTCTTTAAGATTTCTCCTATCCTAGTATCTACTTCTGCCTTATGTACCCAGTCCATTTTAGATCGATTACTCACAGATGTCTTTCACGGTAGCCACTGTTTCCAGCAAGAGTGTGGTAGAACAGCATTGGATTTCTTCCCCTGTGAATGCACAGTATGCTGTATCCAGTAGCAACTCTGAATCTCTCTGTACCAGTCACCGATCCTCTGCAATTCGTTGCAGTCTACTGGCACTGTTATCTTCTTCTTATAGACAACTGAACCTCCTGTAACCAGCCTTTGCATATGATGATACAGAATGTATACTGCAGAATGGCCGTCCCTTATAAAAAACGAAGTAAACCACAACCATTCTATTATTTACATATCAGTGCTATTCTGCCTGCTCTCTCTTTCTTACAAAAGCAGTTCATTACCTACCTTTAATTCAATTTCTAGCCTATGATCTACTTTTTTTCCTGCAGCACAACGTACATCTACGAAATTCGAATTAGTACCCTGCCCCCCCCCCCCCCCACTCCATCCATCCAACTTGCCCACCCTGGACCAACTGGTTGGTCACCCCTCCCTTCCAGCTCCTCAAACATATTTGGCAAATAGCAACTGGTGGGGGTATATAACCCACTAGTCCATCCATCAAGATAGCTGCCATAATAATGTTGCTGTTGCCAATACATATCATTTGATCACCAACATGTTTAAATGTGCTAATGTCAGGGTAGCATTAGATGGTGAGTTCGAAGTTATACTATATGTAGAAAATGTAAAGCGAAGTATGAAGGTGAGGCTCGTTCAAATAGAGTGGGAGTAACTGTAAAGCTATCTGGCATATATTCAGGATATGTTGACAATCAGTTACAGCCTATTCCATCTCAACATTCATGTCTTTGACAGGAAGAACAGCAGCAGCACTGTCAATGTATCAGTAGCTAGTCAACGCGTTTGGAGGTGCTACCTGAAAATTAACAGCCCAGCTCATTGGAGTATGTGTTTCTAAAGAAATGTCTGTTGTGAACACATGAGGGTTTTTTCGACAATACTGTAAAGTGTCTATTGGAATGTGAAGTTCATGACGATGATATCGAGTTAGTAACTGTGTAAACTTCGTAAATTATTGCCACACAGCGATTGCAGATGATGTGGAATAAAAAAAGAATGACTATGTTTTAAGATGCAATATGTGGATAGGCTTGTCGCTGTGTCAGAGCATTTTTATATATACGAGATGAAACTTTATACATTTATCAGAAGTTGCAGTATGTGTTTAATTCCATCACACATATTATTATTTTTCCTTGGGAATAGATGTGACTTAGCAGAGGTTAATACCATGCTCTTTAGGCAGAAAGTTGTGTATCAGGGTACTTTTATAAGATGTCTACCTAATCGTAAATCTCTCTGTATGTCTCTCACGTCCGAAGTATCAGTGGGCTAGTGTGTATTCCCACATGCCATAGTACTGCCGCATTGTAGTACCGGAACGCTTCGAATAAGTTGTGGGAAATATGCTAAAGAGAGACTGCATACATTATCCTTACCATTGTATGCGCGCGCCAACACCAGTACTAATGTGGCGTCAATAAATGAGCCAGGTGTATCCCTCTACTGCTGCAGAATAATTAAGTTATGACAGCAATGCTACATATACGTTTTATACTCTAAATCTCTAATTGGGACTGTATTAAGTCTGTTCGATACATTGGCTCTTTTCTTAAGACCTGTGGAGTAATATTGTTCGTATGAACCTGTCCTAATTCGATAATCTCTATATTTGACGGTATTGTGGCGACAAAATGCTTCTCCTTCTATAATATTCGGTAGAATTTAATACAGTTAGACGGTCCTCTAGAGGGTTAAAGCGTGAAAAATCCGTTCGATAGCTACACTATGTGATCACAAGTATCCGGACACTTGGCTGAAAATGACTTACAAATTCTTGGCACCCTCCATCGGTAATGCTGGAATTCAGTATGGTGTTGGCCCACCTTTAGCCCTGAAGACAACTTCCACTCTCGCAGGCATACGTTCAATCAGGTGCTGGAAGGTTTCTTGGGGAGTGGCAGCTCATTCTTCACGTAGTGCTGCACTGAGGAGAGGTATCGATGTCGGTCGGTGAGGCCTGGCACGACTTTGGCGTTCCAGAACATCCCAAAGGTGTTCTATAGGATTCAGGTCAGGACTCTGAGCAGACCAGTCCATTACAGGGATGTTATTGCCGTGTCACCACTCCGCCATATGCCGTGCATTATGAACAGGTGTTCGATCGCGTTGAAATATGCAACGCCACCCCCGTATTGCGCTTCAACAGTGGGAAGCAAGAAGGTGCTTAAAACATTAATGTAGGCCTGTGCTGTAATAGTGCCACGCAAAACAACAAGGGGTGCAAGCCCCCTTCCATGAAAACACGACCACACCATAACACCACCGCATTCGAATTTTACTATTGGCACTACAGTCGCTGGTAAATTACGTTCACCGGGCATTCGCCATACCCACACCCTGCCATCGGATCGCCAAATTGTGTACTGTGTTTCGTCACTCCACACAACGTTTTTACACTGCTCAATCGTCCAATGTTTACGCTCCTTACACCAAGCGAGGCGTCGTTTGGCATTTACCGGTGTGATGTGTGGCCTATGAGCAGCCGCTCGCCGGCGAAATCCAAGTTTTCTCACCTTCCGCCTAAATGTCATAGTACTTGCAGTGGATAGTGCTACAGTCTGGAATTCCTGTTTGATGGTCTGGATAGATGTCTGCCTATTACACATTACGACCCTCTTCAACTGTTGGTGGTTTCTGTCAGTCAACAGACAAGGTCGGCCTGTACGTGTCCCTTCACGTTTTCACTTCACTATCACATCGGAAACAGTGGACCTAGGGATGTTTAAGTACGGAAATCTCGCGTACAGACGTATGACCCGAGTGAAACCCAATCACCTGACCATGTCCGAAGTCCGTGATATCCACGGAGCACCCCATTCTGCTCTCTCACGATGTTTAATGACTACTGATGTCGCTGATATGGAGTACCTGGCAGTAGGTGGCAGCACAATTCACCTAATATGAAAAACGTATGTTTTTGGGGGTGTCTGGATACTTTTGATAACATAATGTATAAACTGTAATTTAAAACCATATTCATTAGCCGAGGAAGATGTAAAGGTTGCTACTGCACATGTATCAGGCCCCATTTTAGAACGGTTACCAGTAACTTTGTTCACCCCTGGGTTTGAGATCTAACATATAATTTGTTTACAGGTCTTGAACACATATTGGGTCGGCCGGAGTGGCCGAGCGGTTCTGGGCGCTACAGTCTGGAGCCGAGCGACCGCTACGGTCGCAGGTTCGAATCCTGCCTCGGGCATGGATGTGTGTGATGTCCTTATGTTAGTTAGGTTAATTAGTTCTAAGTTCTAGGCGACTAATGACTTCAGAAGTTAAGTGGCATAGTGCTCAGAGCCAGTCAACAGATATTGGAAACATGGTGACAAGTGCATGCTTCAACACAAATCCAGATGCTAGCCAAGTATGCAGGTTGCGCTGTTCTATTTGACCATGAACGGTACCTGTGCAGTGTTCTTAATACTTTGTGTCAGTCGTGGTCAGAACAAGGTTCTGTGTAGTTGTGGGTGCAGTATGTCGGAGCTAAGTGAATTCAAAGTACTAAACTCCTCCCGAACAAGCCATGAAGGCCCAACGGTACCGTCCGGCCGCCGTGCCATCCTCAGCCCATAGGCGTCACTGGATGCGGATATGGAGAGGCATGTGGTCAGCACATCGCTCTCTCGGCCGTATGAGGTGAACTGAACGTCAGAAAATTGTTGGTGCGCGCATTGAGGGTCCTTCTGTATCCAAGGGAGCCGAAGTGTTTGCTGGCCAAGGTGGTCGAGCGGTTCTAAACGCTACAGTCTGGAACCGCGTGTGTGATGTCCGTAGGTTAGTTAGGTTTAAGTAGTTCTAAGTTCTAGGTGACTGATGACCTTAGAAGTTAAGTCCCATAGTGCTCAGAGCCATCTGAACCATTTTTGAACCGAAGTGTTTGGTGTTTCAAGAGACATAATATTGAAGATTTATTCCGCATACAGGGAAAGCGAGAAAAACATCATGCGTTAAGTCAACCTATTCAGCTTCAAAACGACACGAAGAGAGCTCCATAAGCAGAGAACTGCAGGGCGAGCTAGACTATCAAAACGACTCATCAGTGGTGCACATGCACGTAACAGGAAAACGTGATACAGAAGATATAAAACCTTGACTGTGGTGAAATGGAAGAAAAGTCATTTGGTCGGATGAATTTTGTTTCACAGTTTCCAACCTCTGGCCGAGTTTCGTCCCAAGAGTGAAACAAGGCAGGCGTTTGGTTATAGTATCGTAGTATTCGATATACACCGTGGTTATTCTGCAAGATTGCATTACGGCCAAGGATCATGCGACAATTTTGGCTCATCAGGTCCATCCCATGTTACAATACCTGTTCCCCAATGGTGACACTGTGATCCAAACAACAGGACCCCTGTTCACACAGCTTGGATCCTCCAGAATTGTTTTTGTGAGCACAAAGATGAATTGCCGGATTTCAACTGACCGTTACAGCAAAGATCTCAATATTATCGATCCTTTGGGATGTACTTTGGAGAGAAGTGTGAGTGATCGCTATCCACCTCCATCATTGTTACCTGAACTTGCCAGTATTTTGCAAGAAGAATGATGTAAGATTCCTGCGAAAATAATACAGGACCTGTATTTATCCATTCCGAGACGACTTGAAGCTGTTTTAAATGCGAATGTGTGCATGACCACACTACTAATGTGTTTCGTACACCATGTTAAGCATGGCAATGTGTTATGTTTGTGGTGTTTCCATATTTTTTCCAGCCCTAGTATTTTTACTCTACAATTGGGTGGCCACTCTTATCTTTGTTTACAATTACATTACTGTTTACCTGGTAGTCTTCTTCTTGCAACCAGAAGTTACGGTTCAATAATAGGTAGTCACACATATCGATTTTGTTAAAAATCATCACAATCTTGAAATGGCGGTGAAATTGCTATGCGTTAAAAACAGTGACCACAAGGAAAAGTGCAAACTTTCAATCAATTTGCTACCTGAAAGAAAACTGTTTGGCTTAAAGATAATGAATTAGATGCTGTTCTGACACCCACTGAAGATTCCTTGTAATTAATGCGAAATGCATCTGGGTGCACAAGGTTACATAAAAGAAACTTAACGTGCAGCGTGCAAAAGGCGTTTTTCTTTTGAACTACTGTAATTCAATCCAGTAAGGCTTGACAAACACTTAGTTGTACAAAAATATTATCGTTTGATCCAGAACAGTTGCATGAGAGGAGCTCTATATTTTTATGTTGCATTTCCTTAACAAAAAACCATTGCTGCTTTTATACGTAGCTCCCTCTCTCTCCTCTCTCTCCCCTTCTCGGCATACGTAAATGCAATCACTTCTAATTGTACATTACGACACACCCTAAGGAAAATACACATTCACTCCAGCACATCCTCGAACAGTGAAGAACGAACAAGAATGCCTTTGTCCTCGATGGAAGCTTGCAAACCATGCTAATATCTGAGTACCGTGACTCCTCATTGTCTGAGGCCGCATTCGCATCAAAGAATGTCGGCAGAGAAAACTACCATAGCAGATGCCACAGCAGACGGATAGAGGTCGACCAGTGAGTTCAGAGATAACAGCAAAAGTTACTTGTGAGTAGTTGACATGTAAGAAACCGAATATATGGAAGTTGGGAAAGATAATACACGACTTTCGACATTACAGGTGTCAGAATTATGTTGGACGCCCTGTATACACCGTATAAAGTATCTAGCTCATTCATAGTTCGTGTGAGACAGCAATTGGACAGGAAAACTATTAATTCTCTGTATGTCCATCGTTTCAGAGATGGTTGCGGGCTCGACTATTCGGCACAGGATGTCAAATCAAACACTTTTCAGCTGTATAATTTCCAAACCGTTATTTTGTTTGACTACCAGTTTCGGCGATTTCATACACCATCTTCAGGATCCCTGACCGACCTGTAGGAAGATTCCAACCTCCGTCGAAATAGGGGCCGGCATTCGTATCTGTAGATTTCTTCTTGATACAGCGCATCCAACCAGTCGCCAGACGGTGGTTGAAGTGATCGCTGTATGAGGCAGAAATCTACAGTTACCAGTATTTGAATGTTGGTCCCTTCTTTGACTGGAACCGAGGTTCGAATCTTCTACACGTCGGTCAGGGGACCTGAAGATGGCGTAGTAAATCGCCGAAACTTGTAGCCAAATAAAATAATAGTTTGGAAATTAGACGGCTGAAGATGTTTGATTTGACTCTATTAATTGAAGAGAAGACATAGGAGATTTATGAAGCTAAGCCATTTATTTGTTGTGACTGATGGCATTTTGTGATCTGTCAGGTTTTCTCGGCGTGATTAATTAATTTAGTGCTTTTGGGTGCACCACCAATCTGTTAATTCCATTTCATGCACATTGTTTTGCTGACCGAACCAGTCATCTTCTTGGGGTGCTGCAAGCTGTTTTGTTACATGTACTCGCTGCCTGGACTCCAGCCAGGTTGTGAAGTATTGCTGGGTACTCAGATTGTGAAAATGAATGGGAGTTGTAGTCAAAATGAAGAATGCCTGAAGAAGAGACTGAGCCTGAGAAAGAAAAGCAGAAGCGAGAATCACTTATCTGCCTTACACTGGCCCAGTATCTGGAAAGATCAGTAGACCTCTACAGAATCATTGCTTCCAGTGTATTTTTCTCCCATTAACAAAGATAAAAACTCTTCTTTATAACGTTAAAGACTGTCTAGGTCTCCAAAAGTTGAATGTGTACCACTGTCCATGTGAATGTGGTATGTCTTAGGGGGGAATATGTGGCAGACTTTTATAATAATCAAGAGGAGGTGCACGGAGAATCAGTGGCACACCCATCTGAAACAACCAAGAAAGAAAATGAATTATCTCCAAATACTGCCTCAAATATAATCAACAAATTTATTTTATGACGAGACCACTGTGGTAGGATAGCAGTGAGAATTCTACTCAACATAATGATCTTATCTCAAGGTCACTTTCGGTGTCAGATTACACCTAAGGCGATTGGGCTCGTTATCTTCAAGGTCACAGGAATCCCCACCCCAACCTCATCCCTGCCTGTATTCCCTGCACCTTAGACAATAAAGGTATGTATAGAGATCACCCTTATTTGCCCATGCCTCTGGGGCAAGCGTGCAACTAAAAGTTGATGGTAAAATGAAGCTAGCACATGCTGCAGTCACCCACGTCCACCCATGCCTCCGGATCAATAGGATGGCGTGAAACCTCTCCCATTCCCCTCTGCTCTCTCCAAGCCAATAAGAAACAAGCGTCCCCTACCCCCCCCCCCCCCTCCTACCGCCAATTTATTACTAGGGCATAGGGCAATCGGGTGAGTGAGGGTTGTCATTTGAGGCCTGTTCACCATAGCAAGAGGATCACTTTTGTTTGGGACCAGAACAAGGATACCTCTTTTATAAATAATAATAACAAATTAATTTTTGGATTATTAACAATAATTTTTAACCCCTCCTCTCTCCCTTTTCTCTCTAGAACTAATTCATAAGCCTAGTCGTATGTACACCATATTGAAAGGATTGGGTTTGTTTGTATTGTTTTGTAAATAATAACACTGATATAACAAATCAATTAGTGGATTATCAACAATGATTTTTCAAAGTTTTTTTAAAAAATCCGTTTTCTTAAATTTATGGTTTATTAACAATAATTTTCAAAGTTAGTTTGCAATAAATTATTTTTTTACTTTAAAGATGACTTATAGACATTTATACATTTTTAAACTAATATTAGTTGGTACAGAGGTACTTGTTATATACAGAAAGAGATATTAACTTACACTAACAATAGTATAGAAAGAATATATATACTCCGTTTCCCACTGAATCGTTACTTTTTCTGACTGGCTTTTACATACTATTCTATATCATTTAACCCATTTTTGCAAAATCAATTTTTCTATACTATCTTCTTTGTATATTACAATATATACAACAGATCGCAAATTAAACTAAATGGTACGACTAGCAGCTGGTTACGAAGACCACACACACAGACATGTACATAAGTAAACATTTTCTCTTCGACAAAATGTATACAATTCACATGTACACATAGTGTGCAGTCAATCAACAATGCATGCATATGTATACACACATCTGTTAGAGACGGTCCTTACTACTATTCTGCATACATTTTCATAGATTTACACTATTTACAAGAAAATTCCCATCCATTCTCAAGCACAGAAGTGAATAGTGTAGGAAAAGGAGGGTTCTAATCCCATCCTCATACATAAACCGTTCATCTAGGTATGACAGAAGAACTTTCAGCTTCAATACACAGTGTACCACGGGGCCACTCAATCAAATGGCTACTTAGTTCACCATATGCAGAGTGTAATGTCTCTTGCAGCGATCTCTCCACGATATTTTCAGGAATTTTATAAATTATATAACTCAGTACATATCTCGAAATATCTCTTCTTATCTTACCGATTCCTAAACTTTAATATACGATGATTATCAATGCAAAGTGGTTTCAAGCCCTATTATTCCTTGGAGCGTCCATTTACTCCATGGAATAGCTTATCTGCTATCTATGTTTTCTCTTATGGAAAAGAATGAAGATCTTGCCGATTAGCCGTGAAAGAAGGAGGATGTAGATGTATGTATTGTTGAGCTAGTCGCCATCTTGATGAGATTCTGTATGAGAAGGAATTTAATACATGAACTAAAGTAAGTGTGTTCGCGTATTATTTAACTGATTATTATTGACAGTGTCTGCTTACTACGCTGTGTTGCACGGGATCAGTGGGGAACGTCTGATTTACACTGGACGAACCTGCCGTTTTGTAAGCTCAAGATATCCAGTTACTTCAAATAAATAGGCTAACACGGTCTTACCAGCAGATCTCCGGTCTTCCCCATGTGATCACCGAAAGTTAATAATTATTACAAATATTTTCAGGAGATCGACTGACAATTTTCGTCGCACCGAGACTTCGAAATTGCTTCACTGCCTTATGGAATTTAAGTTAAGCTCAATTTAATCAGGATAGAACAGTAGTGAACTGTGTGAATGTGATAAGCCTGCTTTGTGAATGAAAATTCCCTTAATATACGCATGTTTTTACTATCCTGATCAGTGAAGCTAAATCAGGCCGGTGTGAGAGAGGTTTTTTAAATTTTTGATCCCGCAAAAATATTAAAAGAGGATGAGACTGTCGAGCAGGCACTCCTTGTTTTCATCAGTCGTGAGAGCCACGAGGCTGCATGACGCGCACCCTTAGCCTGTATTTGCATGCCACCTGCGTCAATACAGTTTCATCTTCGATCGGGCTGATAACCTTCTTGTTTTGAGGTGTTGTGCCATAAGGATTATCGGGAACATATCCAGACGTGTTGAATGCGTCCAAGAACACCTTACTACTTCATATGGATCACAGCTTTTCATCCAGTAGATGAAATTGCGCGTGTGTAACTGTGCATCAGCGAAGTTTATGTTTCATAAACTCATAGTGAAATCAGTACATGTGGAGAATGGAAAGGCCCAGTATCCAAATACCAACATGGACTGTTACGAAATCTTAGCCATAATCACAGAGACTAACCCTTGACTGAAGATTATGACTCACAATTAGGCCTGGTCACATAATCCTGTACGCCATTACATCCCTCCCAGCAGTATCTAATTGAATTTCCCCATGGTTTCTTAAAATGTACGTGTTTTTTTGTTTTGAAAACTGAGTTATTAATTAACTGAAAAAAGTCTTTTTCAAAATCACACATCGTGAGAGCTCTCTTTTCGGTACTGAAATGTATATGCTCCTTCAGCCAGTGTCACTGGTTCAAGGTGATGGCATGGGTGACTCCAATAAGTTTCATCCCCAAATTGACACACTGCTTGAGGTTACTGTAGTGTATAATGTGTCTCTGTCTATTTTCCACAGTGTTTGTGTCCATATATAGTCTAGCACATTCCCCTGAATTAGGGATGTTGAACTTCTGCCTCTCATCAGCAGCTTGGGGATGGAACCATTACGCAGGACTAGACATACCGGACACAGCAGCAAGTTGCTGTGCTGTCATGCAAATTAGTAGGCTATGCCAGGTCCGTCCTCAGGACACATCCTACACCAGAATCCGCAGCCACATATTGTAACGTGTCTCACGGTGACCTTATGACAGAGATTGTTGCACGGTCTGTCAGTATAAGTTGTTTATATCTAAGTATAAAGGTGGTTTGATAAATCTGGTAGAAAAGCAAGAAAAATGTTTGTCTCGTAAACAATTCACCTTACTTCTCGACATAGTCTCCTTTGAGGGATATACAGTTGGCCCAGCGAACTTTAAGCTTTTTCATCCCATCGTAAAAATAGCTTCTGTCCAGTTCTGCAAAATACTCGTTGACTGGAACTATCACTTCCTCATTTGATGAAAATTTCTTCTCATCAAGCCAAAGTTTCAAGTTAGAGAACAGGAGGCAGTCACTTGGGAATAAGTCTGGTAAACAGGGTGTACGAGGAACCAATTTAAAGACCATTTCATGCACTTTCGCCATTGTTATAGTTGATGTGTGGGAAGGTGCATTATCCTGGTGAAAGGTAACTTCTTTGGGTGCCAGCCTTAGTCTGTTTTCAGCCAACGCAAGTTTCGGATGATCCAACACTGAAGCATAATATGATCCAGTTATGGTTCCGTCTTTTTCCAAGTGCTCTATGAGGATTACTACTTGGGAATCTCAAAAAACAGTTTTGACTTGGGCGCGTATGACCCCAGTTGTCTTTTGCGCCCTAAAGCAAGACGAAAACAAAACTAAACTAAACCAAAAAACAGTAGCCATCACCTTCCCAGTTAACAAAATGGTATCTTCCTTCTTCAGTACACTTTCACCAGGTTTTGTCCATTATTTTGACTCTGGTGTGTAATGATGGATCCATGTTTTATCATCAGTCACAAATCGGCGCAAAAAGTCTTATGGATTGCGATTAAACATAGCTAGATATTATGTTGAAACGTTTTGCTAGATGCACTTCTGCTCGACTGTGAGCAATCCCGATACTCACCTCGCACATAGGTTCTTCAAATCCAATTCTCCATACAGGCTGTTATGCAACAGCTCAGTTGAGATGCCTACAGCCCCGAAATCTCACTAATTTTTATTCAGCGGCCTTGGATTACCATATCATGGATTTCGTCAATGGTTTCCCTTGTGGTGACCTCAACTGCACGGCCAGAGCGTGATTCGTCTTCAGTGCTTGTCTGACCATGCTTAAATTCGTAAATTCAAAAGTAAATGGTCTTGAATGGTGGTGCTGTGTCCGTGTGAACTTCGTCCAGTTTTGTTTTGATTTGTATGACAGTACAACCATACAATTCAAAATGTTTAATAACAGCATTATACTTGGTTTTCTCCATTTTCAGTTGCATTTAACACACTGACCAATTCAGATGGCTGTCAATAATGAACTGTACACTGTACAATGGTGAAATTCTTTATACTATCCTTGGAATAATCAAGCTTACCAACCATGAAGGCGCAACAGAAATGTTACATTCTTTCACGGTTATTCACCAGACTCATCACACCACAACTCGTATAGGATGTATCTGAACTGGTCTGATGCCTATTCCCCTCCTCACTCATTCTTGCACATACTGGTAAGTTCCTCGCGAATCCTGCGTTCGAAGAAAAGGAGAATGTCAACATTGGTCAATAGTTCGATGCTGACACGTGTTCTTTTTTACACTGCATCCCACCAAAGCCCTGGCACGGTACAATAAAAGGCCGGATTCACAGTGTATGTGTCCATGTATACACTGTAATTTCTCAGAAATATCTGCGAGCAGACATACATGTATGTTTATGTATAGCCTAGGATGTGTAACTAAAAATGGTTCAAATGGCTCTGAGCACTATGGGACTCAACTGCTGAGGTCATTAGTCCACTAGAACTTAGAACTAGTTAAACCTAACTAACCTAAGGACATCACAAACATCCATGCCCGAGGCAGGATTCGAACCTGCGACCGTAGCGGTCTTGCGGTTCCAGACTGCAGCGCCTTTAACCGCACGGCCACTTCGGCCGGCGATGTGTAACTCCTGCCAAACATTCACTGTATGCTCATACCGCACATCCATTAAGGCAGTGCCCGTAAGTTGACTGGTGACTGTGGCTGTGTCAGGCAATGCGGTTTCATTGAGTCTTTCCTTCGATTGCAGGTATTTGTAAGGAAGTCTCCTTTCTTTGTCGTTAGTTGAAACATTGCAGCATTGTGATAGTCAGCTCTAGTGACATGCATGTCTTCGTGATACATTGTCTCAACAAATTTCTGAAGGAACACATGCAAAAAAAAGTAATGAATCCAGGAATCAGAGCGCTATTTTTAGCATTATTCGCTTGTAAAATGAAATTTATATTTGCACAGTTTCAGGTATGATACGGACTGTATCATCTCTCAAGCTGCAGTCACCCAAGAGCTGAACGAGAAAGTCGGCATCACGCTCTTTCAAATTATGGAGAAAAACGCATATGTATCATGGCAGTTGGTATTTCAAGTTGCCTGTATTGTGTGTTGTGCCGCAGAATTTCTCTTTTATACGACAGTAGTCTCCACTTGGAGATTCCGCTTTCTGTCCAGTGGCAGCCCACAAATATGACAGTCAACTGTCTTCTTGTGTAAGGCATCGTTTACCTACGATTCAGTTGTCAGAATGTTGTTGGCGATAAATTGCATCAACATGCCACACAAGCTTAGCGAACTCAGTGAGAAACCATCTCGAAAGATTATCCCTGACCAATGGAAACAAATGACTATGACTCGAGCTATATGAGTATACAACTTGATACGCTGCCACATATGGTATGTGCCGCTCTGTGAATGGGTCACCTCCACAATGCCCCAAATTAGCTAGGAGGCACTTGAAATCGGCACATGGTGGTGGGTGCTCTTAAACTTTAAGAACCTGTTTGCCACAGTAGGCCTTTCCACACGTACCAGTTCCTGCCTAGAGCAATCAATCAGATGTCGTCCTAGGTACTCACTCTTTGTAAAGACGTTGAGGCGTCTGTGACAAAAATGCCTTACACCATTATGTTTTGACAATTAGGAGTATAGTGGGCTGGA
The DNA here is from genome assembly GCF_023864345.2 of Schistocerca serialis cubense. Taxonomy (NCBI): domain Eukaryota; kingdom Metazoa; phylum Arthropoda; class Insecta; order Orthoptera; family Acrididae; genus Schistocerca; species Schistocerca serialis. The sequence goes on along the minus strand of NC_064645.1, from coordinate 315,605,318 downwards.
CATGATTTTAATCCAGACATAGAGTGGCGGCTCACCCTCAGAGAATAACAACAATTCTACATTTAGGAGTGCTGACCGTCTGCTACGGAAAAACAGAGTGGTTGACTAATTTATGCTTTGCCTTTTTTCTTTTGTTCTGCGCGGTGTGCTCTCTCCGTTCTCCTGCCTTGCATTCATCTACTGCAAGGCTGTACATGAACTGAATAATCCAGATTCTGCTTTTCAGTCTGTAGTAGGTCATGAAGTTTAATGGGGAATGAGATGCCTTTGGAGTTCTAATGTTCGCAAACATTAGATGTATTGTATGTTCTCGTACACTACATAGTTCAATTAATTTCCATCAGAAGTCAGAAGTGACCATGTAAAGCAAAATTCATCGTCCTCATATAGATTCTGGGCATTAATACAGGTGGCAATAGCCCTCGCAAGATGGATGAAACTGGACCGCCCCCCCCCCCCCTCCCAATTACTGGGGCATAAAGAAACGAACGTGCGTCGGGGTGGACTACAAGACTGATTGCCTTATCAAACCCTCTTTCCTGCATTTCAGAAATAAAGTCTAGTATGAAGCTCATGGGAAGAGTTCTGAACCAATCTACAATTGAGTCACTCCGCAATATCACACTAGTATACCCCAAACTGTAGACAATGATCTTTTCATCAACACCGTTGCCACCCTCTTTCAGCGGGTGTGTGAGCTCACAGCACTTAATGGCAGGAAACCAAGAGGCATCGACGATTCTGGGGAGCTTCTTTTTCCAAAACAGGTTGACATGCGTTAAGGAAAGTGACAGAGTCGTGGTAGCCTGCAGTAGACTTGTCTATGCATGCTTGGGAGATCCAGTTCCCAAAATTGCAAGCAGCTACAAAGTTGTTCGAAGTAGACATGAGTCTAACCTGGTGCTTATTAACAGAAAGGGGCAGAGGACTGCTGCTGATTCTAGGGTGATGTCAACGTCATGGCCGATGCTGAGGCGCTGCCGGGCACAGTGAATGCCTCATCAAAGGGTCAGGGTGATAAGAACTCAGTACTGATGGGCACTGCGAATGCTTCCAGGCTGAGCTGAACGCATCAGTGAGCCATGTTGTTGGCACCAGCCTGCCTCCAGGTGGTTGCACTACTTCTGAAAAATAAGAAAATGAAATGATATTGATAAGTATCATGTTGTTGTTGTTGTGGTCTTCAGTCATGAGACTGGTTTGATGCAGCTCTCCATGCTACTCTATCCTGTGCAAGCTTCCTCATCTCCCAGTACCTACTGCAGCCTACATCCTTCTGAATCTGCTTAGTGTATTCATCTCTTGGTCTCCCTCAACGATTTTTACCCTCCACGCTGCCCTCCAATACTAAATTGGTGATCCCTCGATGTCTCAGAACATGTCCTACCAACCGATCCCTTCTTCTAGTCAAGTTGTGCCACAAGCTCCTCTTCTCCCCAATTCTATTCAATACCTCCTCATTAGTTACGTGATCAACCCATCTAATCTTCAGCATTCTTCTGTAGCACCACATTTCGATAGCTTCTATTCTCTTCTTTTCTAAGCTATTTATCGTCCACGTTTCACTTCCATACATGGCTACACTCCATACAAATACTTTCAGAAACGACTTCCTGACATTTAAATCTATACTCAATGTTAACAAATTTTTCTTCTTCAGAAACGCTTTCCTTGCCATTGCCAGTCTACATTTTATATCTTCTCTACTTCGACCATCATCAGATATTTTGCTCCCCAAATAGAAAAACTCCTTTACTACTTTAAGTGTCTCATTTCCTAATCTAATTACCTCAGCGTCACCCGACTTAATTCGACTACATTCCATTATCCTCGTTTTGCTTTTGTTGATTTTCACCTTATACCCTCCTTTTAAGACACTGCCCATTCCGTTCAACTGCTCTTCCAAGTCCTTTGCTGTCTCTGACAGAATTACAACGTCATCGGCGAACCTCAAAGTTTTTATTTCTTCTCCGTGGATTTAAATACCTACTCCGAACTTTTCTTTTGTTTCCTTTATTGCTTGCTCAATATACAGATTGAATAACACCGGGGATAGGCTACAACCCTGTCTCACTCCCTTCCCAACCACTGCTTCCCTTTCATACCCCTCGACTCTTATAACTGCCATCTGGTTTCTGTACAAATTGTAAATAGCCTTTCGCTCTCTGTATTTTACCCCTGCCACCTTCAGAATTTGAAAGAGAGTATGCCAATCAACATTGTCAAAAACTTTCTCTAAGTCTACAAATGCTAGAAACGTAGGATTGCCTTTCCTTAATCTTTCTTCCAAGATAAGTCGTAGGGTCAGTATTGCCTCACGTGTTCCAACATTTCTACGGAATCCAAGCTGATCTTCCCCGAGGTCGGCTTCTATCAGTTTTTCCATTCGTCTGTAAAGAATTCGCGTTAGTATTTTGCGGCTGTGACTTATTAAACCGATAGTTCGGTAATAGTGAAATAAGCCTCTACATCCTTACATTTGTCCTCTAGCCATCCCTGCTTAGACATTTTGCATTTCCTGTCGATATCATTTTTGAGACGTTTGTATTCCTTTTTGCCTGCTTCATTTACTGCGTTTTTATATTTTCTCCTTTCATCAATTAAATTCGATATTTCTTCTGTTACCCAAGGGTTTCTACTAGCCCTCGTCTTTTTACCTATTTGATCCTCTGCTGCCTTCACTATTTCATCCCTCAAAGCTACCCATTCTTCTTCTACTGCATTTCTTTCTCCCATTCCTGTCAATTGTTCCCTTATGCTCTCCCTGAAACTCTGTACAATCTCTGGTTCTTTCAGTTTATCCAGGTCCCATCTCCTTAAATTCCCACCTTTTTGCAGTTTCTTCAGTTTTAATCTACAGTTCATAACCAATAGATTGTGGTCGAAGTCCAAATCTGCCCCTTGAAATGTCTTAGAATTTAAAACCTGGTTCCTAAATCTCTGTCTTACCATTGTATAATCTATCTGATACCTTTTAGTATCTCCAGGGTTCTTCCATGTATACAACCTTCTTTCATGATTGTTAAACCAAGTATTAGCTATGATTAAGTTATGCTCTGCGCAAAATTCTACCAGGCAGCTTCCTCTTTCATTTCTTAGCCCCAATCCATATTCACCTACTATGTTTCTTTCTCTCCCTTTTCCTACTGACGAATTTCAGTCACCCATGACTATTAAATTTTCGTCTCCCTTCACTACCTGAATAATTTCTTTTATCTCATCATACATTTCATCAATTTCTTCGTCATCTGCAGAGCTAGCTGGCTTATAAACTTGTACTACTGTAGTAGGCGTGGGCTTCGTGTCTATCTTGGCCATAATAATGCGTTCACTATGCTGTTTGTAGTAGCTTAGCCGTACACCTATTTTTTTATTCATTATTAAACCTACTCCTGCATTACCCCTATTTGATTTTGTATTTATAACCCTGTATTCACCTGACCAGAAGTCTTGTTCCTCCTGTCACCGAACTTCACTAATTCCCACTATATCTAACTTTAACCTATCCATTTCCCTTTTTAAATTTTCTAACCTACCTGCCCGATTGAGGGATCTGACATTCCACTCTCCGATCCGTAGAACGCTAGTTTTCTTTTTCCTGATAACAACGTCCTCTTGAGTAGTCCCCGCCCGGAGATCCGAATGGGGGACTATTTTACCTCCGGAATATTTTACCCAAGAAGACGCCATCATCATTTAATCATACAGTAAAGCTGCATGCCCTCGGGAAAAATTACGGCTGTAGTTTCCCCTTGCTTTCAGCCGTTCGCAGTTCCAGAACAGCAAGGCCATTTTGGTTAGTGTTACAAGGCCAGATCAGTCAATCATCCAGACTGTTGCCCCTGCAACTACTGAAAAGGCTGCTGCCCCTCTTCAGGAACCACACGTTTGTCTGGCCTCGCAACAGATACCCCTCCGTTGTGGTTGCACCTACGGTACGGCTATCTGTATCGCTGAGGCACGTAAGCCTCCCCACCAACGGCAAGGTCCATGGTTCATGTGTGTAACGATACCAAAGAGACATATGTAGATGTCGATAGTAATAAATTCTAGTACTTACGTAGCAGTTCGTCGGCGTCCATATTGTTGAAAAACATGGTTGTCATCTTGTCATCAGTTGGATTACTGCCTCTTAGCAGTGTTTTCAGATCATAATCATCCTTTACAATAGTATCTTCTAGTGCATCTACTCACAAAAATATCTCATAAGCAGTGCATGCACATTTGTAAAAAATTATTATTATTGTTGTTATTATTGTAGAAGAGAAAATGAGTACTACTGCTACTTAACGTTTCCGCCCCTCGACGACTGCCATTGTTCCCACGAGCTCGCGCTGGAGAGAGCCATTTGGTTCTTTCAGCCGTGTCCACGCAGCTTGAGGGTTGACTCAGTTCCCCATAGTTATATCGTTATTGACGTCCGCCCCGATAGCTGAGTGGTCAGCGCGACGGAATGTCATACCCAACGGCCTGGGTTCGATTCCAGGCTGGGTCGGAGATTTTCTCCGCTCAGGGACTGGGTGTTGTTTGTCTTCATCATATTTCATCCCCATCCGGCGCGCAGGTCGCCCAGTGTGGCGTCGAATGTAACAAGACCTGCACCAAGGCGGCCGGACCTGCCACGCAGGGGCCTCCCGGTCAGTGACGCCAAACGCTCATTACCATTTTCCATATCGGTATTGTCAGCACCTAGAAAGAAACAAGATCGTCTGGCTGCGAACAAACGTGAGTTAATATTGTAGAAGCATAAGAAGAAATATAAATTATTATGTATGTACGTGTTCGTTAATAGCAGGGATTAATCCCTGTGAATTCATACCACAAAAAGGCATTGGGTAAATCTCAGAAATTTGTGTCATGTTAGCGGCATCTATCCTGCAACACATCTATATAATAATTTCCTCTTCTGTTAGAACAAAACAACAACATTTGATAAGAATCGTATTTATGCGTAAGTATAGAACACTCCCCCATGAATTACAAATACAATTTACGTTCTAGAGTGTCTATAGGACGAGTCAAGTCGTGGGAGCTTACGCTGGGGATCTCATCAACCCTTGGTATTTCTGTAAATAAAGAACATGAGAAATGATACCATGTAAGTAACATGCACACTGAGTATGAGAGGGGTACTATACATCTAATTTTTTTACCCACCTTGATGTGCAGCTGATCTTTGTGTCACTCATAGGTTTTGGAGTGGATATACTTTGGGAGTGCACAGTCATAGGAGTTGGACTGGACTTTGTCCATTTCCACTGCACTTTCTCATTGAAAAATTTTACGAGAAATAGAATAAGCATTATGTAGATAACTATATTATTATTATTCACATGTACGTAGAGAGAAAAAAACGTGTACTTACGATCCCAAAATTCGCCTGTTAATGGTTCTGGATCGCCAATGCGAAGCCAACAGCCACCCTCTGGAGTACCAATTAACCCCATTAAATCATCTAATGTGCTGTCTTGCATTAGGAGTGACGATGTGCGCCCATCTGCTTGAAATCAAGGACGCTTTCCAGCCCCTGCTGCAGCAGCATCCCACTCATTTACGAAACGGTGTCGCATCTCTGCTATAAGACTAATACTGTAGATTTTATCTTGGCTCAGACTAGAACTCAAATGATATCTCGCGGCAAAATGCATTTTTCTGTATCAACAGAAAACCGGTAAATCCAGTTTTTTAATGGCAGGCTGGATCGTGTCAGGCCACTATCTAACAGTTGCTTCCGCCCCAAGATCATGCGGGATTATCGGTCGTCAGGTTGGAATTTCCAGGGAAAAGTACCTCTGGCAGCGACACATGATGCAACCACTGCAATACCACGAAGCCATAATATCTGTGCGCTCTAGCCACATAAGCGACGGAATGCTGTTATCAGGCTGCACTTCTGCTACTGTTGGCACTGGTCAAAGGACACTATATTATAATTGGCAATGCATAGGTCCCGTGCCAGCATGCTTTGGCACATTGGGCAGTGAGCTCTGGACTTATCATGGCCTACTGTATGTAGGTGTTCTCACACCGCAGCAGCTATGACCAGTGTGCTCTGCAGAGAGCGGCATGTGCCATCCAGTTCATCAAAAGCACACATGCCCCTGTTAGTTCAAAAAGACTGGGAGAGAGGTGATTCATCGAGAACTTGAAGAACGTGAACTTTCCAGATGAGATATGTATCTCATTTCACACTTTAACTGACCCAGATTTTGAATACAATGTCGTCCACGTAAAAGACACATCTAAAATTATACCTCCCAACCTCCATGGAGTTCATAGGCAATGTGTGATAAATAGTTACCTCAAACCAGTCGAGGAGGAGAAATAATTGAATAAATGTAAAGTATTTTAAAGAAATATCACTTATTTGTAACACAACTTAAAAGCGTTTGTAAATTTTCTGAAGTACGCATAAAATAATTTTTTTCTTCGCCATACATTTGCTCGCGATGTCAAATAGATGATTCCAGATTACAAATGGACGTGTTCTTGAAAATCTCACGAATCCAAGACATCTTCCACGGCCTTTGGCATAAGCGATTCTGTCGTGCGGTCAAATGTTTGGAGAAATGTTACCACATCTTTGTAAGCCATTCGAACTTCATCCCAGCGTTTTCCATGATGAAAACATGTTAGCCATGCCATCGTTTTTCGATTCTTGGCACACTTTACTGTTCTAAACAGTTTGGGCGAAGTGACGATTGTGGAGAACGTCTCTATTACATTTCCAGTGTTGGTGAATGCAGCGAAGGCAATAACCTTCAACAAAAATTGTCCACACTCGTCATAAAAGCCCTGTGTGTGCACTGTAATGTTCTCACTCTGGGGTGCCATCGTGAGATCTCTCGGATGTAAAGTCGTACCTCCACATATATACAAGTCGCTGTACAATCTCTTTGACAGGTGAGTAATTTATCACCTGATCATGTAACAGTAATACTTATGCAGCTGTGCTTGAGTAAAAATTGTCTGGTAATTTAAATTTAATATGACTGACTACTTGTCCGAATTTTATGCTTTCATTTTGCTTCTAGCAACTGTTGCTAGTTTTTTAAATTGCTGTGGACTGATTATGCATCCCAATTCATCACTCTCATAGTAACAAATGAAACCTCGCATACACGTCGTGTAGTGTTGCTAGCATCCCAGTCAAGCTGTAGATTATCGTATCGGTAAAATACAGAACTCAAGCAATACCTTGCATAGTTAGTTATAATTGCAGAATACACATTTTCCCTCTTGTCAGCTCCAGAATAATGAATCAATGACTCATGTCAGTAGAATTGGACATTCAAACAGTTCCTGAAAACAGAAACTTAATGGCAGTTGAACAGCTGAATTCAGTACACTTAAAAATTTCAGACGCTTGTCATCTGTTACAGAAATATGGGGCATTATCATATCAATTTCTCCAACACAATTGTATTCCCTACTTGCTCTCATTGAATGTATGAGTTACTGTCCATTGCATTTTGATCCACAATTAGTTCTTGTTTAGCGTTCATTATGATGCATCTATAATCTCAGAGAACCCCATAACCGTAGTGAGTGGGATATACACACTAAAACAATTATGTATTGATCCGTCTATGAGTCCTCCTGCATGGTGTAGACCATTCAAGTCTGCAGTTGATTCGGAAATTTATGTTTTGAGCGTCAATGTGATTTCAAAATTTTTTGTGTGTTCGACATCAACACCATTCAGCTCATATCTTATTTCCTGAAACAGAAAGGCGGAGTGGTGTAAGTCATAATGCAGCTGCTTTAGGTCTCTGATCCTTTTTTACAATCGTACCTCCCAAGTATGAGAAACAGTTGCTCTGAAATGTTAAATCATATTGGTGTTGAATGAAAACAATTATCTCATTGTAATTTGGTCATATGATGGCATGGTTGGAGACCGTGGCTGTTATTTGAAAACAGATGTTGATGGTGTTGAGTCAGCAACCAGCCACAATCACTGCATTATTATTTAACGACTCTGAAGCAAAAGGTTTCTGGGAGAAATATTCCTGGCGAATGCTTCGCTCGTTATATGGAACTGGAGTCGATACGTTGAGTGTTGTCACTTGTAAATCTCTCGTGTTATCAAGTTGTGCTTCTGCTGCGAAGTGGTATACTGTGTACTGATGGTTGTGTGTGTAAGTTTTATACCTTACAACCATGATGCTGCTTCAGGTGAAAAAGTACCACGATTTCCTCCCCTCTAAAATCAATTATATTCTCGCCTTGATACACAGTGTTCCACTCGAGATGGTTTTAGATCTGAACATTCACTGGGAGGTATGTCGGGTTGCATGACACCTTAGCGAATCTATATACTAGCCCAACTGTTTGGAAGAATCCACATATTGTATGAATTAATCTGTCATTCAGATACGAATTCGTTGTGGTATTACACTCGACATGGATTGTGCTGACTGGTAAATTCGCATTGGCTGATCTGACTCGTAAATTTTTTCAGTATTGTTCTCCAGAATTTCTCTCCTTGAGAAAGCCAGTAGAGGTCCTACTGAACCTTCCTGGCTAAAGTTCATTATCTGTTTTAGCAATTTTATCTCCGTTTTAAATGTATTAACATTTGAACATAATTCAAATTCTTTTACAGATTGTTTTATAAATGCATTTAAATTGTTAATATCGTATGAGCCAGTGGGTATTTCCACAACTTTGCCACTCCTAGATATAGAGTTTATTGTTCACTTTGGTGATATGAGGAATGCTGTCGTATGCTTCAAGGCCAGTCAATCCAATACTCCATTCTATTGGTATATTTAAAACTGACGATGTTCTTTTAATGTTAGAGTGTACAAAATAACATCTAAACCTCAACTGATGCTGTGATTTGCATATTGCTTGTTTTTAAGCAATCGTTAGGAGGAACATTAGGCAGAAACGCCCAATACTCCAATTCTATTGGTATATTTAAAACTGACGATGTTCTTTTAATGTTAGAGTGTACAAAATAACATCTAAACCTCAACTGATGCTGTGATTTGCATATTGCTTGTTTTTAAGCAATCGTTAGGAGGAACATTAGGCAGAAACGCCCACAGAGATAGAATCAAAGCCCTGACAGCGTCAAAAATTGTAGAACACGGTGTTGTTGGTAAAGTAACAGTAAAATTCTTCAGGTAGCCATAAATCACTGTACGAGTCAATGTTCAGGCTATGACCAATGCCCCACCCACTAAAGAGCCCTTAGTTGAAGGCCCGAGTCCTAGACTTAAGAACTAAATCATTCCATCAGATGTCTTAGGTACTGGCAGAATCCTAGGTGAGTTAACACATCTTTCTCATTTTACCCCTTTCTGCTTCAGTGCCCTTTTAACCGTTGCCCACCCATAATTGGGTGCAAGTTTTTAAACGTCCCACAGTTTTTTTTCTTCTGATTCTTCAATGTATGACATACTCCAGTCATAACTTGTCGGAAATGTATCCCAGCACACAATTTACGTTTGGCACACTTTGCTTTATTAGCTTGAACACCGCAATATATTGCCCTACGCTTATATCTCTTCTTTGATGTATTTGCTTGGCCCTATCAATTAAAAATTCGATCAGCAGTGTGATGTTCTACCAAGTCTTGATTTGCATCATATACTAAATCATACTCCTTTCAGGCCTCATCTAGTAGATAAACCCCTTTCACCATGATCTAGACACTTTTTCAGCTTTGTTCCAGGTCCACTGTAATTACGTACAATGATGTGCAGTTCAGTGGTAACTTACTGAGAATACTACCACCACCTCTGAAGCACTTTGTAGCACTCATGTTATGCTACTGCACTGTTTGAAGTCACGCACCCTATTATGTACCTGTCAAGAGCTTTCATCCAGTTGTTTCATGATGATGGGAAGCAAAGCAATTTAACTAAAGCCTTGTTCCCTTGATGATATATGATACAGTCTGTGAGAAACATTTACAATTCAAAGCTTTTCTGTAGTTCCTCCATATAAAAACTACTGACAGTATCTTAACCTCCACTGTTCTTTAAGATCTAAGTTCTCAGGTTTGTCCATTGCACTTTCGAAACTGTAAATATCTCCGTTGAGCAGTTCAGCAGATAAGACTTCTCACAAATGCAGCTTTGTATCTTGAAATACACACTAAATCAATTACATTGAATTCCTGCTTGTATAGATCCACTATCTTAATACGATTTTATACTCTAATTAGAAGCCCTTTACCATGAACGTCAATAAGTGTCAATGCAATCATACGATGTTTAAGTCGATTATACTTCCCAATAATATGTTGGAAAATGTCTTACTATTTGTACGATTCTCGAAGGTTAAATTACATCCACATATGGTTTTTCATCACTCTAATAAATTTCCTTTACTTTACACCTATGACCATAGACGTAAAGCAAAGGAAATTTTGTTCCATATTCGGGTCACTGTTTTATTCACGACAATGTCGCAGCTTGTGTTTCATCATTCTGTGCAAATGCTCCACAATACTTGCTTTCATGTGGGAGAAAGCTGAGTAGTGTTTTGTTCCATTAGTGACTTGAAATACGTAATGTGAAATTCTCGTTTATGGACAGGTTGTTGGATGTCAGGATACCAACTCATCCCCATCTGCAGCAATTATTCAAAAACCTATGCAACTTCCTTCCCAGCCTTTTCACAGATAGGGGCCTGACGAATTTGGAATAAGTATTTAGAACCATTAAAATGTCTTCGAAACCTTTATTCACGCATGAATATTGTCTCATATGTATGAGAGCAGTCTGCCATAAATCATCCAAACCTTGTATCATGACACATCCATGTGGGAATGTTTTGTGCCTTGGTTGAGTTCTCAGACCACTATCTCTATAATTGTTATTCAATAATGCATCTTTCTCAAAGCTCTGAAATGACTGATATAATTTCATTCATGTGAACTGTACTCTCTGCGGCAGCTGATGCTGTGAACAGTCACAGCCATTCTATTATTTCGTTGGCGTCATCACAGTATATGTACTAGAGAGACAGAGTGTTCATTCTTTTATGGTGAATGTCAATCTCTCCACGTGCACTATGCACACCAGCTGGTGCAGGTCTAAAAATATTATTGTATTTCCTACTGTCTGGGATTTTCATTCGTACATTAAGGGTGTGGTTTTGTCTGTGGGCGTCAGTCATACATGATATTTCAGCACACGTTTGTTTCTCTTCTGGAAGATACTCGTCAGTGTTCGAAGTTTTTAAGAATATTAGTTCTACTGAATAAATTCAACTACCAAGATCGCCAAACTAATTTATGTATACATGACTTGTTTTGGCAGTTCTCTGTTGCCATTTTTAAATCTCCATGGGATGGGACTGAAAATGCTAGCATACAGCAACTAACATAACACTTCAGTATATTCAAAATATGCAAAACACGGAATCAATCGTTACAGATCAAACGGCGGCAGCCAATTTACGTTAGTGCAAATTTAATGGGACTATAGTAAACCGATTACAATAAAATGCTTTCGTTTTAAGCATTTGGAGGACTAGACTGAAGGCAAACTAAAAAGTGACAATATTGACTTTCATACAATAAATGACACACTTGACAAATGCATTCGTAACTGAAGTCTTCCATCTGATTCACAACTTAGCTAACGCCTGAAAAAACAGGCAATAATTATATATACAGAAATTTCTAAGTTTGCGAACCTCGAACCAGTAGACGACACTTATCTTACAAATATATCTGAGCTCCAGGCGCCAACTACGTACGGACACGAACGTCGTACACAACAGACAATGTGGACAACAGCCGGTTGTCCCGCTCAACCACCAACTGTCGGCCCGACGAATAGTGCGAGGTATACAAGTCCCAGACCGACCTTGTCTCACATATACTCCCTTAAACAGTATTGACTTCAAAACAAGCAAATGTTGATGGATGTACCTGGAGCATAAAACGAAACGTTAGAGTCTACTAAATAAGAAAGACATACGAGGGCCCGAAGGCGTAATCAAAACCCCAACCCAGGCTCGGAGGTGCAACAAATCGTAAGATATTACGGCTTAATAAATCGCTCGTCCCAATACGATAACGAACACGCTACAACTTAAACTCCTGCAATAAGTAATCCTATCCTAATAAACCCAATGCAGTGCACTTACAACAATATGAAATAAAACAGTATCAAATTAATACCAAAACACGTTAACCAAGTAACGCTGTGGTGTGTGAGTGTGGAGACTGGGTCGGGGGCGGTAGGATTTAAAAGTTATTTTTTATGTTTTTCTTAAATAATTCGAAAATCGTGTTTTCTAGCCAAAATATTTCCCGTTACAAAGTTAAACTATATTAAATTTCCTACAAAAAATGCCCTCTTCCTTTTTTTCTCTAGGATTAGTAGCTCCTGCGTCGCAAGGAATGGAAATAGCGCAGGTTATTAAAAATAGTGCTTTAATAATATCAAATTAATGATTATTGTTAACTAAAGAGGTTAAGAACAAGTATTAGATGTGATACTACATCCACGTGCAATAGATAAAGTGATAAATTGTGATAAATGATAAATTGTGTTCAGTGGGTGTGACAGGCCGGAAGGGGTGAAAAGGGGGGTCTGGTTCATGAATACCTGGCGACCAATGTGCAGATACCTATGGGAAAGGGAGGGAATGTTGATTTTCCACAAACTGCATGAACACTACATGGGACGCAGATACGTATTAGTTCTTAATAAGGCTAATGCAAGAAAGGGATATGGACAGCTTCTACATAAATCTTTGCACAGTGTTCTACACTGCTAGAGGGGAAACTGATTCCTAGTCGTCCTGTATGGCAGTTGTAGCGTTCTTTAGGAAAAGGTAACCTTCCCACCGCAAGCACTGCCCTATTTTCAGTTGACAGACAGACTGTACCTCCCTAGCATATACTGTCCAGTTCTCTTATATGAGTGGACAAAAAAACTTCACTGAGCTTGTGTTTATATAGTTAAGTTATTTTTCAGTTTATTAAGTGTGTACGTACTTACAGTTGTTAAGTGAGCTTTAACGTAAAAGGCGTTCCTATTAACAGCGGCTGTGAAGGGTTTAATTTGTAAGTGTGATGTTGCCGATGGTCTATGTAGCTTGGTGGGAAAGGGATTGGACTGGTAATTATGTAGTCTTGTCGTGTCTACCTTTGACAGCGTATTGTAAGCTCATGTAACCATGTTGTAGTCACTTGGCGGTGAATTGATGAATGTCCAGCAAGTTACTGCACCATTAATTGTGTTAACTCCAGTAGACTCCATAAAACTTTTCCATTCAGAAACTGCTGGCACTTGTAGACTGGGCTGTACTGAATGGGGCCGCTTAACACACATCCACACATCCGTAGTAAATCTTCCAACGTGGATGCGAATATGTCTGATGGATTGGGATTGATCATGTTCAAGTCTAGAACAGCAGTCTGCTGTAATGCATTGCCTGATTTATGATGAAAATCTGGAGATCCCTAACATCTAGATGACCTACTTCTGTCGCAGGGGGAGCCAGTTTAAGACTCTGGGTCTCTTCAGAAGTTGGCAGAGCTGATGCTGGGGTGACGCGTTTGATACCCCTCACGTGAAAAGTATTCCAGCCACTCAGTGTGGTGACAATGAATAAATACTGAAAGCATTTTACAGTTGTTGCAGGCTCTACAATGTGACAGACAATTGGTAGCTCCAGCTGTCGAGCTTTTTTGCGTAATAGTTAACAATTGTAAATAAATACACACTTAATTAACTGACAATAACTCTGTTACATGAAGTGAAGTTATTTTGTCTACTACCATAATAGAACTGGACAGGAAATGTTGGGGAGGTATTAGCCTTTGTAAAATGAAAAGCGAGCAGCGCTCACTGTGAGCGATGTTGCCTTTTCCCCAAGATTGCTACAACTGCCACACAGGGCGACTAGCAATCGATTTACCCTATAGCAGTGTAGAACATTGTGCAAAGATTTACACAGAATTAGTTCAAACGCCTTTCTTGCAGTCGCATAATTAGTACGAGTAGCTCATATCTGTATTCCACGTGCACTTTATGGACACACTCTAGGCGTGTCTGCACATTGCGTCGCCAGTGATTCACGAGGTGGGATGCGGAAGGGTCGGTATCACATTGTGAAACATGCTGTACTTGCGTCTCGTGATGTAGTGGGGTAGAGAGAGTGGAGACTCGCCTGCTTCTGTTTGCAGACCTGTGAAGTGCGTGACCACAATCCGGCGTCCTGCCTTCTGCTTTCCCTCATTCATCTACCCTCCAACTCACTCCTCCCCCCTCCACCCGCGAAATCCCCTGAAGCACTTTACACCCGCAGAACACAGTTTATTGCTTAATACGATTCTTCTCCCCTTAGATGTGGCACACAAAAAAATGGCTCTGAGCACGGGCCTCAACTGCTGTGGTCATAAGTCCCCTAGAACTTAGAACTACTTAAACCTAACTAACCTAAGGACATCACACACATCCATGCCCGAGGCAGGATTCGAACCTGCGACCGAAGCGGTCGCGCGGCTCCAGACTGTAGCGCCTTTAACCGCTCGGCCACTCCGGCCGGCTGTGGCACACAATTTAATACTTGTTCTTAACTCACTTCATTTGACAATAAACGTTAATTTGATATTATTAAAACACAAGTTTTAATAATCTCCGGTATTTCCATCCCATGCAGCGGAGAAAATATTACACCTAGAGAAAAAATGAGGAGGGCCTTTTTGTACTGAAAAACATTTTTCGAGCTATTTAAGAAAAGCCCCCCCCCCCCGCCCCACACATACACCACCCCCACAGTCACGCCCCACCGGTCAGAATTTTTAGTATGTTCCTCATGATTCTCCCTTCTACCACTGTACAAAAATTTGCAACTACACAATTTTTATCGCCTACTTTTTCTTTGTTGATTGGTCTACCTCATTTGCACGGTTTTCCAGTATCATTTTTGGTTTATTGTCTTCTCTGTGCCTATTTCCTTATCTTTGTGCACTGTGTTGATGAAGACAACATTCCAACACTAAGCAAGTCTTGTAGTAAAATAACATTATGGCAGTATCTCAGACTCGTAGACATAAATTTTTACTACCGATATTTGTACACTTTGTGAATTTTTGAACGCCTGGGTCATATAGGTCCAAGGTACATAATTGAGGTGCGAGTATATAACGAGGCGGAAAATCTTTTTATTTTGAACCGTAAGCTGCGTAGAATGTATAGAGAAACAAAGTCATTAAGTTTCGACCGCAAGCATTTAAATATAAAAATATTGTGGAAGAGTTAACTCCTTTCTGGGTCATATTGACCCAAATACAACAGAAGGGTTAAAGTGTATTGAAGTGTCGTAGAATACAATACAGGTGTGTTCTATTATCAGATAATTTCCAAGCTGATACTTCTGCCCACAGTAATATGACTAAGTTCGACTTTGTATGACATTAAGTAAAATCGCAGTAAAATTTCAGACTTCGTGCTAAAACAAGCAGATATCCGAAAACGGGCAACTGGACCAAACCTTATCACCACTGATGATTCTATTTGCACTTGGTGCAAACAATAATGCTACGTCGGAGTTTCTGTAAGAGGAGTCTAACTGAAAACTACAGCGGGATGATTTGCAGATAAATTAGGTCAAGAAGGTTTCAGGGCTAGTACTGAATGGCTGTACCGTTCTGCAATTAACACATAGTCTCTGACAGAAAAGTATATGGGGAAAGTTAACTGGAGACGTCGCAGATGTTGAAACGTCAATAGGAAAAACAGTCCATCGAGTATTTATTTAACCATTACATACACTGTTTGCTGTAATCCCAATTATAGCTCGAGATATCTATTTTAGAAACCATTTCTATGATTCAGCTTTCAGTAATTCTGATTGGAACTCGCTCCGATTAGTGAGTTTTCTTGCAGTCACTCACGCTTTTAACGTACCGCAATTTTAATAATAATAACAATAAAGTGTATAGAATGTTTAACCCTTAACTTATGAGGTGTGGTCTTTCAAACAGTAAGATAATTCTCGAACTCGCTCTCCAAGGTGAGTTGTGGCAGAATGCTTCTACACACCCCTTAACCTACTTAAATTGCCACCCTACGATGTTTCGCTGTCGGTTGCATTATCGCCTTCTTTGTTTTTTGTTGACACGTGTTATTGACAGGTGTCAGGGTCTCATAGACCGCGCCTCGAGAACTACGTACCTGTTTTCTTCAGCACGGTAAAGTACAAATTGTGTTCACAGCTACAGGGGGTAGGCAAAATCATGTGAACACCTGTACTTACTTGGAAATGGTTTATTAATAAGGGGCTGGACCTCCATTTACCCCTAATACAGCTGCGATTCTTCTTGTAATACTGGCATATAATGATTGATAGTCTCCAGTGGAATTTTATGCCACTCTTCGATTAGAACCTCTTCTAACTCCTGAAGTCATGACGGAGGCGGAAATCTACTCCAAAGTCTGCACTCCAATACCTCCCACAAGGATTCGATAATGTTCAAATCCGGGGACTGTGCTGGCCAGGGAAGACGCTGCAGTTCAGTTGCATGCTCCTCATACCACAATTGTATTGTTCTGGCTGTGTGATGGGTGCATTATCATCCTGAAATATGGCATTATTGTTGGGGAACAAAATTTTAATCATGGGGTGCAACTGATCACCTAAAATGTTCACATAATCGTTGGCTGTAACACGGCCTTTGAGGGTAACGATGGGACCAGCAGAATGCCATGACACGGCTGGCCATCACACTTCCACTCCACGCTTAACCGTTGGAATCAAGCAGTCAGGATTCTAGGCTTCTTTTGGCGTTCTCCAGACGTAAACGCGGTCCGATGTTGGAAATAACGAAAAAGTTGACTCGTCGGACCATATGACGTGTGGCACTGATCAGACGTCCGGGATTTATGCTCCTGACAACATGTATTACGCTTCTTTGCGTTGGTTGTCTTCGCTAATGGTTTCGGCATAGCAGCCCGTCCATGAATATTCACTTTATGGAGTTTTCGGAGGACAGTGTCGATAGATACGGGGTCTCGAAGATAGCTATTGAGTTCTGCAGTCACTTTAGCCTCCGTAGTTTTGTGTTGTTTTGATACAATTCGTGTTAGCGTACGACGATCTCTGTCATTAGTTTTGATTTACGCGCACTATTACGTTTACACGATGTCTTTCCATGTTTTGTGTATGCTGTCATGACTGTTGAAACAGTTGCTCTTGAAACATTCATTAAGTTGGGTGTCTTGGTTATTGATGCTCCAGCTATCCAGGCCCCCACAACCTGCCCTCTTTGGAACTCTGTTAGGTCTTTCATCGCACGTCGACTTCGTCCTCTGAATGCAAATATGAAGTGTGCACTACGCGTAAACAACCTGCACTGATGCTTAGTCCGTACTGAACGCGCACAGTCCAGCGCGACACTTGCTTACCTGCGCCGTTGACCGTCAAACACAACCATCCCATTACTACCACTGTTCACATTATTTTGCCTAGCCCCTGTACGTGTCCGTTTTAACTATCTCGAGTTTGATGAAACTTTTAAGTCGGTGGATGAGCAAGGTGTCAATAATACAGATCACGAAACAGACGAAAAAGACGACGATTTTACAGTAGCCAGTGATCATAGTTCTGTTATCGAACAAGAGCATCATTCAGAGGAAGAACATCAGGACAATTGTGATGGGGGCCTGCCTATTACTGCAATAAAATACGTAAAGAGTTTGGTTAAAATCAAATGCGTTCTGAGTGGTGATAAGAAAAATGTAGATTGCAGCACCGAATGTCAATTTCGCAGACTTTCTTTTTGTATCCATCGAGTGGAATTTTCATGTGCAAATTTAAATCCAGGAATGTAGCTTTATGTAGAAATTTACTTACTATAGAGATAATACGAGTATAATTTTTCAGAATGTGAAATTCTGCTCTAACGGTCTGTTTATGTGTGCTATTTGAAAAAAAAAACCAACACAAAAATATGTGGTTTTGTGTGATAAATAGCATAATTCTGCAGGATTTATTTAGTGCAATAAAATAAACAAAGGGCGTTTAAATAACACTTAAATAACTATAAAAATAAATGTTATGTAAATAAATTAAAAAATTCAAATGATTTGTGGCTTGAATCCTTTCAGTCGGAATTACATTCACTTCAGTGTCAACACGAAAATGTCTTCGTAATGGGAGACATGAACATAGGCCTGCTAAGAGACACTCTCTCCGCAATAAACCTAAGAAGTTGCAATAACACCAACATTCTTCCATTAAAACCTACACATCATACGACATACATACTCTTATAGACGTAATCGCAACGAAAAAGACTGACAAAGTAAGAGATGATCAAACCTTGGTCCCAGGCCTCTCAGTACATGATGTAATATTCATGGCCTACTCTGTGCAGCCCCAAAAGATCACATCACGTTACATAACTTGTAGGAACTTGAAACATAATGATCTTGACGCTCTAACAGCCGATTGCTCAGAAATCTCATGGCACAAATAATCAGAGAACCTGGAATCGATGGCATAATTAATGAACTTGGTGATAAACTCACTGCCCTCTATGACAAACATGCACCTGTACGCACAATCCGTGTAAGAAAATCTCCTGTTCCATGGCTGACAACTGAAATACGTCACATTATGAATAATAGCGATGCTGCCGACAGCCGTTTCAAGGCACATCCGAAACCCGAGCGTTTCGAAGAATATAGAAAGCTACGGAACAGAGTGAAACAATGCATTCGCAATGCTAAAATCAGGCATGATCGATCCCTTGTATGCAACGATCTGACGCCCACGACTTTGTGGAAGAATCTCCGTAGCTTGGGGGTCGGAAAGGCAAAAACGGAAACTGCTTTTCATATCTCAGCTAACGAATTAAATGAATTCATCTCTGCAAGTCTGAATACCCATACGCCTGATAATTACCAGCCACAAGAATCCCCTAACTAGATAACTAACCACGATACCTTCCATCTAAAACACGGCAAGAAAAGCAGTAATGAGAATCTCTTCCGGTGCGATAGGCAATGACAGTATCAGTATAACCATGATTAAGAATGTTGCCGATATCTTAGCACCTGTCTTAACTGACATAATTAAAATTTCCCTCGTGAACGGAATATACACCACTGCATGGAAAAGAAGCAAAATTCGACCCATCCCTAAGATCGAAAACCCGCAACTGCTTAGTGATTAGCGACCAATTAGCACAGTGCCTACTGTTTCCAAAGCACTTGAATGTATTGTTCACGATCAAATCACTGAATACCTGCATGAATGCAACCTATATGACAAATTTCAATCCGGTTTCCGTAAACACCACAGCACAAACACTGTTCTAATTAAAGTAACGACCTGAAATATGCCGTTGACAGCCAAAAGACCACGATTTTAACGCTATTAGTCTTCAGCAAAGCTTTTGACAATGTTAACTTACGCATATTGCTCAGAAAAATGCGGCAGCTTAATTTCTCAGATACTGCAATGAGATGGTTTGAAAACTACTTAAAAGACAGACAGCAATGTGTTGCCTGTGTAAATGAAAAATCTTCCTGGAAACATATCTCCACCGGAGTGCCACAAGGATCTGTCTTAGGACCACTTTTGTTTTCTTTATGTGTCAACGATATTTCGTCGGTTCTGTCGTCCTGTAAATATCATTTCTATGCCGACGACCTCCAGCTCTACCTAAGCGTTAGACCTGAAGATATAAACACTGCTATCGCTCAGATGAATGATGATCTGGCTTCAGTAGTGACGTGGGCGAAAAACCTGGGGCTTAAACTAAATGCAAAAAAGATACAAGTAATCTTAATAGCCGATCAGAAATTAATAAGTTCAGAATTTCACGAACGGCTGCCTCCTTTTCTGCTCGACAGTATTCCAATACCATATCAGAAAACAATTAAGAACTTGTGTGTAACTATGGATGAGCATCACAACTGGGCAGAGAATACAGTCGCAGTGTGCCGGAAGACGTCCGCTTGTCTCTATGCTCTCGAAAAGTTCCGGAAAGTATTTCCACAGGACGTGAAACGCCAGCTCGTGCAAGCACTCGTTCTACCAAACCTCCGCTATTGTGACGTAATTCAACAAGGCATGAGTAGTGAAAACAAAAGACGGTTAAAACTAACCATGAATGCCTATGTGCGTTACACCTGCAACATTCTCCGACATGATCATGTTAGTCCTTCTTACTCCCAGCTAGGTGGCTGCGGACGGACAAATTGCGTGACTACCACACTCAATGTCTACTTCACCGGTTACTCGTCGCGCAGGCACCCCAAACCTTGCTTCAGAGATTAAACACTTTTCATGCCATAATAATCTAAACATGATGTCATTGTTATTTGGTATCCTAACTGTGCCCACTCACAGAACAAAAACATTTGCGGATTCCTTCTCTGTTGATGCTGTCCGCCTCTGGAACAAACTGCCCCTGACCTTGCGCGAAATTCAATCCCCTGCTGCTTTTAAGAAGTAGTTGAAGCATTTCCTACTATCATCCTCATAACGTTTTCCACAAAATTAATGTTTAAGGCCAATCCTCCCCTCTGTCAAACAGCAAAGCTAGTGTCTCCTATCTTGCTCCTTTCTCTTCTTCACCGAGCGAGGTGGCGCAGTGGTTAGCACACTGGACTCACATTCGGGAGGACGACGGTTCAATCCCGCGTCCGGCCATCCTGATTTAGGTTTTCCGTGATTTCCCTAAATCGCTTCAGGCAAATGCCGGGATGGTTCCTTAGAAAGGGCACGGCCGATTTCCTTCCCCATCCTTCCCTAATCCGAACTTGTGCTCCGTCTCTAATGACCTCGTTGTCGACGGGACGTTAAACAGTAATCACCACCACCACCACCTTTCTCTTCTTCTGTCTCCATTAGCTACGCAATCTTCTTCTCCTTTATACTTCCTGAACTGTATTTCATCATGTCCCTTTTCTTCTCCTCCCATCACCATCAGTCTCCCTCATACTCCCTGCTGCTAGCAGTCCTATCCAAAATCTGTGTTTATCTTAATGTCTAATTGTAGCAGTACTTATCATCTACGAATATAAACTGTATGTGTATGTATTTTTCCAAGTGTACCTTTGTAAATGTTTATTTCACTTTCTTTAGTAGATGTAGTTTAACATGCTTACTAAAACATATGAAAGCAAAATAAGTAGAATGTCTGGTTGGATGTAAGAGAGGGCCTGATGGCCATAGTCTTGCCAGGTTACATAAGTAAATAAATAAATCTCGGTTTCATCATAGGGGACGAGAGGCTCCACGTCGCAGTATACGTTACAGAAAAGTCACCTCGTGAGTTAACGGTTAATGCAGGGTGATTCAAAAGTCCCTTGACATTTTTGGGAAAGAGATGTTCATTCACAAAGTGCAAGTTACAGATTCATTACACACCACATGGGAGACACACATCAATGCTTTTCAATGTGGTGACCTTGCAAATCCACGCACAACTCCCATCTCTGTTGCGTGGCACGGAACACGGTCGCCAACATGTCTTGTGTTGTTGCTCCTGCTGCCTTGGTTATTCGCTGTATCAACTGGTCTAGTGTATTAATCTTTACCTGGTACACCTTTGACTTCATGAAACCCTATACAGAAAAGTCCAAGGGCGTCAGGTCAGGAGAGCCGGCAGCCCATAGTACAGGTGCTGATGCGCGCAATCCATATACCAAAAAATGTTTATTCCAAGTTATCCCGAACGATGATTGCAAAGTGCGGAGGTGCGCCTTCTTGTTTATCCTATCCTGTTACAGTTGTGGTTCCAGATAGTGTTGAAGCACGTCTAGATAAATTGTTCCTGTAATTGTCTTTTCGGCATAACATGAAAGATCCGTATACAGTATTTTTGTTTTGGTCACTCCCATCCACACATTGACCATAGGTGTGTCACATTCCCAATCCTGAACTACGTAGTGTCAGCCAAATTGTCGTTTGCAGGACGTTTAGCTCCCTATTGGGTCCTCGAGGCGGTTGGCCTATGGTTAACAGCATTCTGTATGGCATCTGTGTTCTCTGGTGATGTTACTGGCCTCCCAGAACGTACTCCATCAGCAACACTTTCCGTTCTTTTGAACTTATTCAGTAAATTCCTGATAACTTGCCTTGATGGATCTGGCTTTCTAAATTTCCTCAGGAAATCCTTTTGGACCTCTTGCTATTCTTTCTGCAATTGCGAGCATTCTTCATGAGTATCTGCAAAAAATAAGAGATATTGGTTAGCGATTTCAAGGAAATGTCTGGGAACTTTGGAATCACGCTGTAAGTAATAATATCGTTACAATTTAATTGTTTGTACTGTACCTTTATTCTTTGCCCTTCAGAACGATCACTGAGCATCTGACGCCTTTCGCGTCCCCTGTATACCGTACGAGGCCTGGTAGCAACACTGAACACGAACAGTCCTAATGCACTCTGGTGGCTATTCTATCTGTCACAGAGGATTGCAACTCTAATTATTTACACTATAGTGTGTACGCGTTTGAAGTTCTGATCATGCCTTCTGGGTGCTTCCTTTCTTTTTCTCAGACAGTATATATAAAAATATAAATGCTCCAATTCAAACGTGTTTTGTGAGAGGAGTCATGACGCTATGACGCCCCCCCCCCCATCGTCCGCTCTTGTATACGGGCTTGGTACTTACAAGGGAACCTTATGAAATTCCCCTCACCGATTTGACTCATACAGACAGAATGTGCAGGGCACGACTACGACTTCAACATATGTAAACAGGAAGAGGCAACTTTCAACTCTTTTCGAGAAAATTGAGTTTCAACATTTTGCTCTTATTTACATATTTTATATGGTCGTTACCACTGAAGAGGTCCACAGCCGAGCTTTTTAAGCGGTTAGTCCCACGAGCGCAAGGTCCATGGTTCGAATATCTGTGCCTGCACTTCTCTATTTTTTATTCCCACGTAATTATTGTGACTGTGAAAACTGTCATTATCGATGGTTCGTTTATTATTTTCGTAGTCTTTATCCTGAAAAAAGAAGAAAAAATTTCGTAATGAGACTGAGAAAAATAGACCAATCAAATCAGTATAGTCATTTTGTCTACACGTGTGGCAACTATAATGCGTAACCTGTGGAGCACTGTACGAACCAGGATAATACTAATAATAGAAACATGGGAAACAATAGTTATTGCGACATACAGCACTTGTAACGAACACCGAATTTTTGCATATGCATGGTTTTTTCACTGTGTCTATTGGAAAACAAACTTGAATTATATTCGTAAGCGGTGCTCGGTCACCACACAGTTTCGCGGCGCGCCACGCTTATCTGTTGTTAGAATTAGGTGGGAACGAAATAAAAAAAGGGCACTGGAAGCAAAATTCGATCCGCAAACCTCGTGCTTATGAAACTAAGCGCTTACTCGCTTGGCTGCGGAATCCTTGTCTAAGAGAGAACACACAAAGTATGTAAGCACGCATAAAATGATCAAACTCTTTTTTTTTTTTTTTTTGTTCTCGAAAACGATTGAGAGCTGCGCCTTGATGTTTGCATATGTTTAAGTCCAAGTCGTGCCCTGCATTGCCTGTCAATATGAATGAAACCGGTGAGGGGAAGTTCGAACGCTCCCGTTGTTAGCAGTCTGCTTGGAATCCGAGCAGCGAGTACTCATAACAACACAGCAGCCAGGATCTGAAGAAGACTAGTGGATCGGTCGTCGAAATACTGTGCGTAACATGGAATCGACGACACGGATATACACCCGACGGCGCCCCATCGGTAGCCATTGTGTCAAAAAGTTGGTGTGGCCTGTGTTAGGCGGACCGTCGCGGCCTTGCAGCAGCGAGGTGACGTCGGCACTTCCGCCGCCCACCCGGCCCTTGACCTTCCCGGCAGCTGCATTAATTAGCGCAGCCAACTGGCAGCGCGAGTCCGGGCCACACGGGCGTCCCATTAGAGCCACCGAGCGACGTGGCGCGGTGGCTAGCATACTGGGCTCGCATTCGGGAGGACGACGGTTCAATCCCGCGTCCGGCCATCCTGATTTAGGTTTTCCGCGATTTTCCTAAATCGCTCCGCATGATTCAGTATATATATATATATATATATATATATATATATATATATATATATATATATATATATATATATATATAGAATTATTGAGATCCTTGCGAGAGCGAGCCAGCCGTGCAGGATTATTCCGCCTGGTGCACAAAATGTATGAGACAGGCTTAGACTTCAGGAACAATGTAATAATTCCATTTCCAAAAAAGGCAGGTGTGAATACTATCGAACAATTACTTATTAATCCATGGTTGCAAAATGCTGAACGAATTGTTTACAGGAGAATGAAGAAACTGGTAGAAGCCGAGCTCGGGAAAGATCCATTTGAGATCCAGAGAACTGTGGGGATACGCGAGGTAATAGTGATCCTGCGTCGTATCTTAGAAGACATTTACAGAATTTACATTTTTACAGAAGGCTTTTGACAATATTGTCTTGACTATACTCTTTGAGAAAAATGTACGACGGAAGATTGCTTACAGCTTCTACAGAAATCAGACTGCACTTATAAAGACCCGAAGGACATAAAAGCAAACAGTGGTTGAGAAACGAGTGAGACAGGGTTGTAGCCTATTTGCAATGTTAAGTTTGTACATTAAACAAGCACTGAGGAAACCAAGGAAAAATATGGAAAAGAAATTGCCGATGACATTGTAATTTTGTTGGAGACAACGCAGGATTTGCAAGATGAGTTGAACGGAATGAGTAGTATCTTAAAAAGAGGTTAACAAGATGGCCATAACAAAAAGTAAAATCGAATGTAGTCGAATTAAATCAGATGTTGAACGAATTACATTATAAATTGATACACTGGAAGTACTTGATGAGTTTTACTAATTGGGCAGCAAAATAACTAATGATTTCCGATATAGAGAGGTATAAAATGTAGATTGGCAATAACAAGGAAAGCATTCCTGAAAAACAAGAATTTGTTAACATCCAAAATCAATGCTAGTGTTGGGAAGTCTTTCCTGAAGAAGGGAATATAACTTTTGACAAGTGATGCTACAGAATAATGCTGGAGATTAGATTGGTAGATGGCGTAACTAATGAAGATACTGAATAGATTTGGGGAGAAAAGAAATTTATGGCACAAGTTGATTAAAAGAAAGGATCGGTTTATATGACACATCCTGTGTCGTTGATAACAGAGGGAAGTGTGCGGGAATACAGTTGTAGAGGGAGACCAAAGAGTACGTGACCTAAGCAGGTTCAAATGGCTGCAGGTTTAGTTACGTAGAGATGAAAAGGCTTACACAGGATAGACTCGCGTGGAGAGCCGCATGAAAACAGTCTTCGTCTTGCAGACCAAAGAAACAATCATCATTTCTACGGGGCAAGAAACCCAATATTTCACATAAAAACTTTAGTTTACCTTGAGCCACAAGATGGCATAGGAGACCTGAGGCCATTGTATATTAATTAATGTAACTTCATTTTTTCTAAGTGGTAGTTAAATCTTTATGACAACAACTCACGGACAGATTTTTAAATGCAAATTACGGTGTTGCTGAAGACACTGGCCGTGTAACGAAATACACTGACTGGCCGTGTAACAAAATACACTGACGGAAAGAAAAATCTCAACACCAAAGGAGTTGTTAGGCGTGTTTCTATATCTAAAAGATGATGTGTGTTCAAATTTCGCATCCGTCCCATACGATTGGCGCTAGTAGCGCCACTTCGAGGATGCAAATCAGGCTGGCTTTAAATACACGCCTGTATCGGTCATGAGCGTTAGCTACCTTTGAGACTGAACGTGGTGAGTTAATGTCAGTCAAGAATGACTCTAAGCCAACAAAGATGCCATTAACAACACCTTACCGAGTTTGAACGAGGTCGTGTAATAGGACTACAAGAAGCTGGATGTTCGCCGGCCGAAGTGGCCGTGCGGTTAAAGGCGCTGCAGTCTGGAACCGCAAGACCGCTACGGTCGCAGGTTCGAATCCTGCCTCGGGCATGGATGTTTGTGATGTCCTTAGGTTAGTTAGGTTTAACTAGTTCTAAGTTCTAGGGGACTAATGACCTCAGCAGTTGAGTCCCATAGTGCTCAGAGCCATTTGAACCATTTTTGAAGCTGGATGTTCGTTCTGCGATGTTGCAGAAAGACTTGGCACAAATGTAGCCACTGTACATGATTGCCGGCAGCGGTACTACTGGTAACGGTGGTCACGAGAATGATGTTGTTGTTGTTGTTGTTGTGGTCTTCAGTCCTGAGACTGGTTTGATGCAGCTCTCCATGCTACTCTATCCTGTGCAAGCTTCTTCATCTCCCAGTACCTACTGCAACCTACATCCTTCTGAATCTGTTTAGTGTATTCATCTCTTGGTCTCCCTCTACGATTTTTACCCTCCACGGTGCCCTCCAATACTAAATTGGTGAACCCTTGATGCCTCAGAGCATGTCCTACCAACCGATCCCTTCTTCTAGTCAAGTTGTGCCACAAACTTCTCCCCAATCCTATTCAATACCTCCTGATTAGTTATATGATCTACCCATCTAATCTTCAGCATTCTTCTGTAGCACCGCATTTCGAAAGCTTCTATTCTCTTCTTGTCTAAACTATTTATCGTCCACGTTTCACTTCCATACATGGCTACACTCCATACAAATACTTTCAGAAACGACTCCCTGACACTTAAATCTATACTCGATGTTAACAAATTTCTCTTCTTCAGAAACGCTTTCCTTCCCATTGCCAGTCTACATTTTATATCCTCTCTACTTCGACCATCATCAGTTATTTTGCTCCCCAAATAGCAAAACTCCTTTACCACTTTAAGTGCCTCATTTTCTAATCTATCACCCGACTTAATTCGACTACATTCCATTATCCTCGTTTTGCTTTCGTTGATGTTCATCTTATATCCTCCTTTCAAGACACTATCCATTCCGCTCAACTGCTCTTCCATGTCCTTTGCTGTCTCTAACAGAATTACAATGTCATCGGCGAATCTCATGGTTTTTATTTCTTCTCCATGCATTTTAATACCTACTCCGAATTTTTTTTGTTTCCTTCATTGCTTGCTCAATATACAGATTGAATAACAATGGGGTAGAGGGTACAATCCTGTCTCGATCCCTTCCCAACCACTGCTTCCCTTTCATGCCCCTCAACTCTTATAACTGCCATTCGGTTTCTATACAAATTGTAAATAGCCTTTCGCCCCCTATATTTTATCCCTGCCACCTTCAGAATTTGAAAGAGACTATTCCAGTCAACATTGTCAAAAGCTTTCTCTAAGTCTACAAATGCTAGAAATGTAGGTTTGCCTTTCCTTAATCTAGCTTCTAAGATAAGTCGTAGGGTCAGTATTGCCTCACGTGTTTCAATATTTCTACGGAATCACGAGAATCTACGACCGCAGGAAGACCGGTCTCCAGATGGCCATGTGGCACTGCAGAGAGGGAAGACCATCGTATTCGGCGAATGGCTCTGGCGCATCATACTGCAACTGCAGCAGCAATTTGAACAGCAGTTGGCACCACAGTGACACAAAGAACTGTTACAAATCGGTTATTTCAAAGACAGCTCCAAGCCAGACGCCTTGGAGCGTTTATTCCACTGACTCCAAGCCACACCCACTTGCGACTTCATTTTTGTGAAGCGAGAGCTCTGGAAGGGTAGGAGGTCGGTTGTCTTTTCCGATGAGAGCTGGTTCTGCCTCCGTGGCAGACTGAACTGGTCTGGGTTGCGGTTTTGTATGACAGCAAGAGCACTCATGTGATTATCCCACACATCCTGACTGCAAATTTGTACATCAATCTAGTGATTCAATCTGTTGCGCTGCCACTCATGAACAGCATTCCGGGAGGGGGAGGGGGGGTATACTTTCCAAAAGGATAACGCTCGCCCACACACCGCTGTTGTAACACAGCATGCTCTACAGAGTGTGGACATGTTGCCATGGTCTGTTCGATCTCCAGATCTGTCTCCAGTCGAGCACCTATGGGACACAACTCCAGCGTCAACCACAACCAGCATTAGCCATCCTTGAGTAGACCGACCAAGTAGAACAGGCATGGAACTCCATGCTACAAACTGACATCTGGCAACTGTGCAACACATTGCATGAACACTTGCGTGCTTGCATTCAACATTCTGGCAGTTACACCCGTACAAGCATGTCACAATTGCAATGGCTTATCTCGCGCTTACATTAACCTGTGATCTTGCAATTATTTAATCACCTAAATACGTTGTCCAGACAAACGCATATTTCATTACCATACATTAATTATTTTTTTGGTGCTGCAATTTTTTTCTGCCAGTGTAGTTGAAGGCTTCTCAAGATGGGCGTGATGGCTCGAAACAGATAATGGCGGTCTGTTTAAAAGCTGTGCAAAATTATGGATGATAGCGGTTTCGCTGAACAGAGTTTAATTTATATGACTAGCAGGGAACATACAACGTTTACGCACATACAGCTTTTATAACGTTTATCCACTGTTTCGAGCCGGCCGTTGTGACCCAGCGGTTCTAGGCGCTTCAGTCTGGAACCGCGCGACCGCTACGGTCGCGGGTTCGAATCCTGCCTCGGACATGGATGTGTGTGATGTCATTAGGTTAGTTTGTTTTAAGTAGTTCTAAGTTCTAGGAGACTGACGACCTCAGATGTTAAGTCCCATAGTGCTCAGGGCCATTTGAACCACTTGAACCATTGTTTCGATACTGTGGAAATCTCTGACAACTTCGCATGGTGCAGTGTTCGTGATGTGATGTTCATGAAAGCCGGACTGATATTTATCTTATGATTAATGTACAGATAAACCACGATAGATGGCTTATTAATTGATTTATTGCTAATTTCGCCGGACGGAGTGGCCGTGCGGTTCTAGGCGCTACGTTGTAGAACCGAGCGACCGCTACGATCGCAGGTTCGAATCCTGCCTCGGGCATGGATGTGTGTGATGTCCTTAGCTCAGTTAGGTTTAATTAGTTCTAAATTCTAGACGACTGATCACCTCAGCAGTTAAGACGCATAGTGCTCAGAGCCATTTGAACCATTTGAACTAGTTTCGCTTTTAAGACGAGGGCAGCTTAATATATTCGTTGTCTGGACGGCAACACGTAATAGGTTTAAAGCTACGCTCAGCCCCATCGTCAGCACACTTCGGTTTTTTCCTTTTACACTGAAAACAGTTCACAGAATTACAGCTGAATTCTGACTAACCGAGCAGGTCCTTGTGGGGAAGAGCTGTTGATCTTGTTCCCTGGAAATTGCGTACAGAGAAGCTCTTAATTATAACGGTATTTATCATCTATTTTTTAAAAAAATTCAGCCTCAGATAATTTTTGTTATTTGATCTGATGCTAGTTCACGCTAAACATTCTACAGACTGCGTTACGTCTATTCAGATGGCAGCAAAGTTTAGAGTATAAATCCAGTGAAAGTCAGATATTCCCTCGGTGTACTCGGTTACAGGTAAATTTTAGCTTTCGGTAAATCTTTCTGCAAGCGAATGAACAAGAAATTTCTCGATCCATTGTTACTGTACCGTTGTGGACCTATCGTGTGGTATCGTACAGCCGTACACTATGATGTTCGTAGTGTAAACCTTTTGGGTCTCGTACACAGGGGAAATCGACTAAATGCCATTTAGCTGTAGTTCTCAGTGGACACATGGAACATTTTTTATGGTAAACATTATCTCGTGAAGTGTTAATGCCCCGCAAGATCGATGTTACATCACGGCAGGTCGTTGACATTTCACACAAAAAACCGAGATTTGCATTGTTCGGTTATCTTCTCTCTACGTGCCATGTTTGTACTTCGAATGAAGAGAATTTTGTCGGTTCTCAGTGAGGTGCTGGGAGGAGCTGACTTTAAAGAGCGCCTCCCCCGTCGTCACTCTTAATTCTTTCCTGCCGGCCTCATTAAAGGCAGAACTAGTAACGGGTTCAGAGCTGCATGCAGCCTAAGCGCAGGCAGAGATGCTTACTAATTGAAACAAAAACCTAAGTACTTGCAGAAAGAGAAGCACTTGTTAAGAGGCGACAGAAGATTGGACACGGAAGAGGGACGGTCCTTTTCAACTTTTGAATTACGGGATGCTGAGATCATTAGGGACGGTACGCTCGCAGTAATAAGTGGAAAATGTGTCAGATACAGCTACAGCTCTGAATATGAGGATACCTCAAGATTACACAGCAAGGACAGCAAACAGCTGCACCCAAAAACTGCATTAGTGCACATTGCATGAGCGACGTTTATTATTATTATTATTATTATTATTATTATTATTTTCTATTACTTACACCAACACAAATAACAATAAAAATCGTAGACGCTAATGAGCCGCAACATTATGAGACCTGCTTAAGGGTCCACGCCCCTCAGCCAGCCTGTACGGTAGAAGGTCCAAGTTCGTCAACTTAGTACGTTAGGACCTGTATAAGTCCTGAAAAGTAACGGAAAAGGCTACAATTTTTTATATATTTTCCATAACTCGTGCTCCACTTGAAGGCAAGTCACAATTAAATTGTTGTAACATACTAAAGCCAGTATTTGACATAAGCGTTAATACTGCAAAAACAGAAAAAAAAGAGTGTTCGTAATTCCATTCCCACAAAAATTCTCTGAAGTACAATTGATTTAAACGTATTTTTCCATTCTAACATTGCCAAGCAATTTCACTACTATTAGTCATTTCAATATCACGTATGAACATTCCTTTCAAGTTTTTTCAGCTTTCCAAAGATGTGTGCCATATGAATTTGTATTTCTGTCTAGATAAACAGCATCTTTCGCGATAAACTGAGCACTTCGTGCAGACGAATCCATTTCTCCCCCTGTGTTTTCCCATATCAAAACAGTAAAGTAATCATTATAAGTATCAAATAAAATCCGTGTTTAATGACAGTTCTAAATTTCGTCCCCAGGACGAAAATAGAAACTGCAGGGAGACGAAATTACGAACATCGTCAGATTTATTATATTGGCCACTACACCAATATACGCCAAACCCTTGACTATTAACGATTACACACCAGGAACTACAACAGACGACTGAAATACAGCCCAGTATTTGAACACGGGTCAGTGCTCACACTAGGAATTGCACTGTTAATTTAAGTGTCACACTAACTCACCTCAGCATAAAAAATTAATTCTTTCGTACACGCAAGCTACACGTGCTCCACCCAAGAAACTCCGTCAACAATACACTGTACAAAGTTCGCGCAGCATTACATTTGTTACCAACTGCGGAAACCGAAAATTCTTAGGGGGGCGTAATTAGGAGCGGGAACGATATTAGGACTCCTTACCTTAAAATAAGCGATTTTTACGATTTTTTTGGAAATACTAATAAAGTAATCAACAGAAATCTTTTTGCACATTATTTATTCATTATTGAACAACATTTTCTGATTTTTATAACGAAATTCAATCATCATTAAGCTTCCCAGCTGAGGAGTTAAAGTTGCTCTGTTCAAAATTAGGTGTGGCCATGATGGAAGTCTTGTCGGAAATAATAAAAAAAAAAAAACAATTGTTTTAATCAATAAGATACTGCGCTTGGATTAATAGCTCAGTTTTTTTTTTTCAAATTTGACAAAGTAATAAACTGGTGGACGTTTGAAACAAAGATGTTGCTTTGTATTGTGTTTTTGTTCACGTTATTTTGCAGACAACGCTGAGGAGTAATTCACCACAATTTCAGAGAGATATCATCGTTACACTGTATCTCAAGCGGACAGAATGAATTGCAGGTACACTAAACTTTCTGATATTCCTTTGAATTACTCTTCTGACATGTTCACAAGGAGTAATTGGCTATTTTTTATTTTAATTTATTCATTAGTTATTGAAAAATACGTGACCTCACTAATTTCAAAAAACTGTGCTATTACTCCGTGTGCAATATCCTATAGATTAAGAAGATTGCTTTTTTTCAGTTCAGGTAAGATTTGCTGAATTTCTTCGGTCATGGGCACACCTCATTTTGAATAAAGCGGGATGGGGAGTGTGTAACGATGACTGAATTTCTTTGGAGAATCAGAAAATATTGTCCAAGAATCAAGAAATAATGTGCAAAAAGATTTATATTGATTGCTTCATTAGGTTTTACAAAAAAAATCGTAATAATCGCTTTTATTAAAGGCTGACTGAGAAGAGTGGACCCTTAATAGCCTGTTGGTTCACCTTTGGATCGCAGTACTGTACAACAGTGAATCTGCGTGGCATTAGGATGGATTCGACAAGTTCTTGGTAGGTTTCCGAAGGTATGTGTCACCTAACATCCACGCACTGGTCACGCAGTTTCCGTAAATTACCGGACCGGTAGTTTAAGGGT
This sequence comes from Schistocerca serialis cubense, assembly GCF_023864345.2. Lineage (NCBI taxonomy): Eukaryota > Metazoa > Arthropoda > Insecta > Orthoptera > Acrididae > Schistocerca > Schistocerca serialis. The sequence continues at coordinate 315,573,025 of NC_064645.1, read as the reverse complement.
GCCCGATAGCGTCCTAGATGTTTTCCACTGGTTCCAGATTATGTGAATTTGACGATCAAGACATCAACGTGAGTTCACTCTCATCTTTCTCAAATCGCTGTAGCACGATTCTGACCTGATACTTAACCGTTATCGTGCTGGAAGGTGCCATGGGCGTCGGGAAGGACATCTAACATGAAGGGACAAAGTCAGTCTGCAAAATGATCACGCAGTCCACATCTATCATAGTGCGTTCGATTACCACTACAAGTTCCATGGAAGCCCAGGTGAATGTCCCCCATAAGTCTACGTCCCTGGCGAGGTGCGTGTTTGGAGCAGCCATTGGTTGGATGACGGCGTATCCAGACACGACCATCGTGTGGCAACAGGCGTGGTTCATCCTACAGGCGAAACGTTTTTATTGCTCTACGGGTTACTATTGGTATGATACTACAAATGACAGAGGCCATTTACTAGCGACATTTGTCGAAAAAACTCGGGTAAGTGCGACAGGGCTCGCGCACCGAGAGTTCCGCACAAATTACGTATATACAGTTCCTCCATCCCAGGACTCAATAATCTAGCCTGTTACCGATATCGATACTCGCAAGATATCGGTAGCGAGAATTCCAATACTTCCAAGAATGACGAAAAAAAAAATCTTTTCGTGTGATATAATTAAAATCCAAGAACTATCGGATTTTTTGTTTTTGTGTTATGAGACCTCACTTCTTGCCAAATTCCATGATTGAAGGTCAATGGGAAGCGCCCTATGGGTCCGCGAGTATCAAAATATGTGACATAAATGGCCGTATCGTTTGACTGCATTGGCTACATTGACTGCATTGACTTAGAAGCTTATTACAAAATGTGCACAGACGTTAAGGGTTCATTATTTAACTAAGGTATGTGGGCAAACAGCGATGATTGTACAGGCACGAACAAAGCAAAAGAAAACAAAATCGTTAGTGGAACTTGCAAGCTATTAAGAGAATGCGAGAATTTCAAGCAAGCAATTACAGGAAAATTATACAGTAAGCAGGATGAAACAACAACTATTCGAAAATGTCTCCAAGAGGATGGGAGAAGATAGGCGAAATAATGATAAGAGGAACAATTTTAAAACAACGTGCTGTACATAATGGAAATTCATAGGCATCACATGTCATCCGTTAAGCTGACATACAGTGCAGTAGCAAAAGAGAGAAAATAGTATAACCACACGAAGTCTGCTTTAATGTTGGTAAAGTTCAAGAGATGACTGAAAACACAGATAATGAAGAAAATAATGATATACGGAAAACAATGAAATTCCGTAAGCAATGCCATATGAGATTTATAAAGCTAATCGGAGTATGATGAAATGAAATAATGGATTTCTTAGCTTGCTCGCAAACGAGAATTTGAAACAGCTTCACAGACACACTCCACACAGCATATTCACCTTTCCTAACGTAGGCATAGCAGCCATACACGTAAAAAAAAAAAATAATGGATTTCTTAGCTTGCTCGCAAACGAGAATTTGAAACAGCTTCACAGACACACTCCACACAGCATATTCACCTTTCCTAACGTAGGCATAGCAGCCATACACGTAAAATAGAGCACCAGTCTTGTTTACGGCGTCATTTATATCTGAGGCGTTTATAATTCTGTCTGTAGAAACAGAATAGAGACATTTATTTTTCTGTGACCCTGTCTCGGTCTCCCAAATCACAGTTAAAGGAATGCATTGTATGAAACCAGATGTATAACATTCAGATTTTGTTGTATTTAGTGGATTGTATTCAATGTAATTTACCTTCAAATTATGACTACAGAAGATTACAAGTCAGATAAAGTGAAAAATAGTACTAATAATGCGATACTGTATCGGTTGAATTTCCTTAGTAGAGCGAACAATAAACCACGGAACAACACTTGAAAGTTTCGAAGTTCATAGTCTTTATGCCGCACAGAAGAAAACTGTTATCGCGCTTGAAACTGGTGTGAAAAATAACTATGAACAATTGAAAAACATCAATTAATAAAAAATGATAATAAAGTGGTACCAAGTGTATTTTACTATTCGTATTACATTTTATTACATTCTGATCGTGTTAAATGCAATTTGGGCTCCAGTAACACAAGTGTCGTGCACATTAATCTTAAATTGTTATTTTCTATTCGTACTCCACGGCAGACTTCAGTCATCAGTTTAGAAAATATCGTCAACTTTAAGCATGTGAGCACCGTTATTTCTTTCTACTTGAATATGTTGGGAGCAGTCTGCCGAAACGGTTAATTTACAGTTTTGGTGGATAAATAAAGTTCAATATGCACAATTTTATCACTACATAAACTAACCACGGAAGCGATTAAATGAGAATCCAATATCGCAATTATGTTCTCTCTCAGAGCAGGAAGTACTGATACACGGCGTAGAGATTTGGCGAAGGTTTTCCTCCTTTGTTTGCTCCTGTAAGCCATACTGGTGTTTAAGTACTGGTGCCGTAAGGAGGTGCAGATAATGTGGGTTATTTAGAGGTGTGTGGCTGGAGGATACTTTTCAGCAGCAGCAGTTCACGCGTCGAAGTTCACACCTCCACAATCTCTCGCTATGATTACCACTGTAACAGTCTAAATTAATTGATATATTAACTGTCTTTGAACAGAGTGATATTTACCTATTCTTTCTTGAAGGAAAGGATGCACCATCCATCTTCGTGATGCAGCATAATACAATCATAAGTAATGTCGCTTTGTTTTCCGAAGTTTGCAGGCTACGGTGTATCCAGGAATCATTTTCAGGATGAAGCAATTTAGAAATGAAAGAAACTGCCTCCATTTCTTGAAGATATATTGCAAAAACCTTTACACAAATATATTTTTTTGTCAGACAAACACGCAATACGTCCACCCGTGCTCACGGATGGGAAGAGACAGATTGTTGAAGAGTGAAAAATTTGATGGCGGCTTAAGGAAGCATTAGAATGGAGATATATGTTCATCTTTGTTTTCGTACATATCTCTTTTCGGCGCGGGCCTGTTTATGTTGCATCTTTGCTCCGCACAGTGTTCCGATACTTATTAAATGACATACACCTTTTGGCTAAATCAATATAAGATATATTACAGAGCTGAGATCACCTGTGGAGATAACACCTTTGACAGCGAATGAGTAGCTCTTATGATAATAAAGAACTGTCCCCCTCTCTGCGAAAAAGTACATAGCCATTGCGGGGAAATAAGTGTAAATCCTTGACTCTGTGTCAACACGGAATAACTGCAGAGGTGCAAACACTGTACACCGTGCAACAAAATTAAAGGATCACTGTCCCCCAATCCGTCGCATAAGTCTGAAATTGGGCTCAAAAGATGCTGACAACCCTCCTCTATAATGGCACAAAATGTTGGCGCCCTGTGACGTCACGCTCGGACTCTGCGACGCTTCAAACAGCAAAGAGTTGACACATGCAAAAAAGGCAATAGCTCAGAAGTTCGTGTAAGCTATAAGGTGAGTTAATATGTCACATTGGCACCAAATTTCACCACCATGGAAGTATTGCACAATGCGAAGATCGTTACACGCCCTCTTACCCACATTTCACCTCTCCTTATGACGCTTTCGCGATGGAGGTCATAACCGTGATACACAGCGCTGATATCACGCGTTTTCTTGTGTGTGGCCGACGAAAACATTTAAGACACTTCGCCACTCAGAATCGATCGGAAAGGCTTCGAAAACAACAGTCCGCAGTCCGATAAAGCAACAGGACGACGTTTTCACAGCGTTCGACACTGGTGCCTCCTCCTGCGCGTTTGGACCCTACTCTAATTGCGTCGTGAGGCTGCAACTCCATTGAACGTTATCTGACACCTGTGGAGCGTAGCGCGACCGCAGTTTTTGCTCTGCTCTACAGTTTGCAATCTCTAGAGATTGTTAAAAACCATTGGAAGAAATCTGAAAGTGATCTGAAGCAGCGAAGGGTTCATGTGCTTTTTCGTCCCATCTTTTTCGCTCCCTCCTATGTCGTGATAAAGAGGGGGGGGGCCGGGTAGTGGGAGGGGGGTGTGCAACAACAAGATGTGCGTAAATAAAACAGAAAAGGGTCCCTGTAAGACTTCCCAATTCGGCAATACTCTCTGTGCCATCCACACACCTTGTTTGAGCACGTTACAAATGTACCTGTCGGAAACTTCGACACACATGCAGCCTCTTGGCTGCCCTAGCGCCCGGAGGTAGGCAACACTGTCGACACCCTCAGGTGGTGTTTGCCTGCCTTTAGGCGCTAGAGCAGTGTAAGGCAGAATGTGAAGTTTCTCACAGGTAAATCTGTAACACGCGCAGCTTAGGTGCGGGAGACACCGAGGATGTTGCCGATCTGAGGGTCTTAGATGGACCCTCTGCTGTTTTATTCACGCACATCTTAATGTTACACCCCTCCTACTCCCTACCTCCCATGATCAAGCCATAGGAGGGCGCGAGAAAAGAGGGATGAAAAAGCATATGAATCCTTTGCTGTTTCGGATCACGTTCGGATTTCGTCGATTGGTTTTAACAATCCCTCGTGATTCCAAGTTGTATAGCAGAACAAAAATTGCGGTCGAGCTACACTTCACAGGGGACAGATACGGTTCAGAGGGGTTGCAGCCCCACGAAGCCCTTAGAGTAGGGTTCAAACGCCCAGGGTACGGCGGCCGTGTTGAACGTTGTGAATAACGTCGTCCTGTTGCTTATGGCACTGCGGACTGTCTTTTTCGATCGCGAAATGTGTGGGAATCAACGCTCCAAGTGAATCGGTGATTTCATTGACTCGCTTTATGCTCCCCCTGAGCCTTTTCGTGACGACTCTGAGCGGCGGTGTGCCTGAGATGTTCCTGGGTCACCCATCAAAAACCCGCACAATTTCAAATCTCGGTGTCGCTGTTCTGGCCTCCATCGTAGTGGTGTAAAAAGAAGGGACGAAATGTGGGTAAGAGGAAGTGTGACGACCTCCCAATCGTGTGACACGTCCCTGGTGTTGTGGGACGGAATTGTAGTGAAATTTTGTGCCGATGTGACATCATTAACCCCGCTTACAGTTCACATGTGTTGACATCTCGCTGTTTGAAGCGTCGCCGAGCTCGAGTGTGAAGTCGCAGGCGCCATGCTTTTCCACCATTCAAGATGAACGCTGAAGGAATCTTTGAGCCAAATTTCAAACTTATTCTTCGGAATGAGACATAATTACGGAGTTTCGAAAATGTGACCCTTTAATTTGTTGCGCTGTGTTTTGCACAAGTCTGGTCAAAGGGTCAGCACGTTAGGAGGCGATATTTGAAAAAGTAAAGGTGTCATCAACCCGAATGGTGGTTTCGAAGCCGCAGCCCTTCACTAGGCCTGGTCCTATTGGAGGTTGAGTACCCTAGCCTTCTATCGACCTTTGAACCGATTTATCCAGCCACCTATAGGGGGAATTAAATTTGAGTGGACTACGTAGCACACAGCAACTAGGCATCTTTCACAGTGACAAACCATTGCCAAAAGTGAGAGAAGGGTCAGAGAAAAATAAAATCTTCGGATCCACTGGAAATCGAAACCCGAACCTTTACATTTAGTATGACATTTATCCGTCGGAATTCTGTTGGTACTTACAGGGAAGGGGCTCGTGTTCAACGGTTTGTATCTACACCTATACTTCGCATGCTATCTTTTGGTGTGCCGCGGAGGGTACTTCGTGTAGTGCCAATGTAACTCTCCTACTAGCCCCTCCGCCCCCCCCCCCCTCCCACCTTTCCTGTTCCAGTAGCGAATAGTCGGCAAAAAGAGTGATTGTTGGTAAGCCTCCGTGTGAGTTCGAATCTCTCTAAATTTGTCTGCATTGTCTTTCCGCGATATATTTGTAGGAGGATGCAGTATATTGGTTGACTCTTCTACGCATATACCCATCGGAATTTTAACTCTAAACCACAGCGTTATGCAGAGCGCTTATCTTGCAACTTGTGCCTCTGAAGTTGGCTGATCACATCCGCGACGGTTTCGGTCTTACTAAACGAACCTATAACAGAATGCTGTGTTCTTCTTTGGATCTTCTCTCTATCCAGAACCTACCATTTCCAGTACGGAACCCACACTGGCGAGCAATATTCAAGTGTTGGTCGAACTAGAGTTTGGCGAGCTATCTTCTTTGTGAATGGACAACACTTTCTTCCAATGAATCTCATTATGACATCTGCATTACCTGCGATTAGTTTTGTGTGGCGTTCCACTTTAAATCGCCCAGCACGCCTGCTTGTATATATTTTGTAGATGTTGCTTCCGCTGACTATCCTTTATGATGAGGAGCAATCACAAGTCTCTGTCGTAATCGTCTGCAGTGTTACATGTATTTTGATACAATTTTCAAGCAGCTGTGCACAACAGCATCATCTGCATAAGCCCCACGCAACTTCCGGCATTATCTACTAAATCCTTTATATGTCTACTGCGAAAAATAATGGTTGTGTAACACTTCCTTAAGGTGCGCCTCAATTTACTTTTACGTCTGAAGATTTCTCTGCGTTAGAAAAGACATGCTGTGTTCTTTTCATTAGGAACTCTTCACTTCAGTGATATGAGTGCTCTGCACGCTCGTTTTCTGTTCATTTGGCAGCAGGGCGGGATGCAGTCTGGAAATCAATGACCTAGGCGTCGAGTCGATATAATTAGCTACGTTTGGTCTGGCCTATGGGAGAAAGACTGCCGAACGGAGTGGCCTCGCGGTTAGAGGCGCCCTGTCACGGATTGCGCGGCCCTCCTACCGGAGGTTCGAGTCATCCCTCGGGCGTGTATGTGTGTGTGTGTGTGTGTGTTGTTCTTAGCATAAACAGAACATATATATATATATATATATATATATATATATATATATATATATATATATAGTGGGCTTACTGCAAAACCCACTAACTCTGTTTTAGCTAGTTTCGAGAAAAATGGATTTTTATATTCCTTAGTGAGCCATATATAATTAAATCAACAAATGAATTGTTGCAATGCAATAACTAACTAATGGTGATATCTAGTAAAGGTTAATGCATAAAGAGCTTGTTAATGCTTTATAGCTTTTTATTAGTTATCATGAAATACAAATATTGCATCACATAATTGGTTTTGGTAGTCAACATAGTAATTATTTATCAACTTGAGCAAAGTTACATAAAAAAACACATTACTGAATAATTTGAATCACAATAATGAGTCATTTTATAATATCACTTAACAATTGAGAAACACTGTGGAAGGTTCTTTTCTTCTCCACTCTATACACCTGCTTCGCTGCTGTCTTCTACACTTGGCACAGGAACTTTATCAATGGCTGCAACTGATCTAGGAAGAGATTTATACCAAGAGTGAAATTCTTCAGGAATGACAGCATTTTTGCATAACTGTATCAGGCAGTTCTTTTTCTTTTTGCTTATTGGCAGAATGTTGGGATAAAGATCTTCTAAGTGAATATTGGCCATATTTAAAGGACGTCCTTTCCCAACCGTATGTATTTCTTTATAATCCGATGTGTGGTCGTATCTGTATTCGATCACTCCTGGATTGGGTTTTCTGGTAGCGAAAACATTTCACTTTTAGCCAGTTAACTTTATTTCCGTGAATGTCAGTACTTCTGTTTTTAATGATAGATGCTGAAAGTTTAGATAAATCCTTGAATTCTTCATTTTTCGTTTCATGTAGTGCATATGGAGAACTTTTCTTGCTTCGAACTCTTTTAGATCTTGCAAGTCTGAATATATTAAGCCAATGCGGAATAGTATAAACAGGTACATATTTTTTGGCACATTCAATTGCACTGTGCATGCTATCCACTTCCATGAAGGTGTGGTCAGATTCAAGAAATTTGTGTTCAATAATGTCTAAATTTGTTGTCTGAACCAAGTACAGGAACAGTGCAGCTACGTTTTGATTCCTATTTTAACGAGAAAAACGAAATGTGCTTTATACCTGGTCGAAGCTACTTAATATACTTCGTGATGCAGGAACCAATTTCGGAGCTACCTCTCTTTCCGTTTAGCTCAGTCCAAGCGTACCAGAATGCATCATTTGTCTTAGATAGTTCGTAGACAGTTAAATTGTATGTACAGATTTTCAAGCTGTAGTACATCGGGCTGACGTCACTTGCAGGTATATGCAAAACAGATTGCAAATCAAACGTGGAACACATAAATGTCTTTTCTACATTACATTTTTCTCTGTCGGCGGCTTTTGCTTGGTTGCATTAACTTTTCCTTGCAATACGCCCATTATACTCTGCTTCTAAAGCTTTCTTTTCTTCATTACTTTTTGATTTCCCATAACTCACACATTTTTGACACTGATCTTTTTTTGGCTTATAGGAGGCCGGTTTATAGTCCTGACAAAATATTCATCTATACGTTATTTCACTGACTGGCTCGGAATCCTTACATTCTTCTTTGTATAGACTATACATTTTGGATATACTTAGTTTGGAGTCTCAATAAAGTCGTTTTGTGGATTTCCTTAAGTAGCGATATTCCATTGTAGGAAACTTTTCTATGTGATCTTTAACTTTCTGCACTTCAGTAGGTTTAGTTTTATTATGAGGAATTCCTTTGCCTCTCTTATCACTTCCTACGAACAGTCCACTCTCGCCTTTTCCCTTATATGCAATGCCTATTACATCAGCCGAAATACAAAGAGTTTTAATAAAGAATTTCTTACATACTCTGACTTTTTTACTGTCTTTGTTCAGGTAGTATACCTTAGAATCTTTACGTATTTTCAGTGGCTGAGCAATACTTCGTCTCCGTGCTGGAGTTAAACTCAGTGTGTTGCAAAGATTAAAATCCTTTTGCCTTGTATACTCACAGTCCCAGAATCTTCTACAAATAGAGTACCTAATTTCATCAGAGAAATTTTTGTTGCACTTATATCTACATCTTTCACAGTTAACTGGCTTTGGATTTTTGTTTTCAATTTTACACTTCTTAATTACATTCTTCTTCCAGTTTTTGGGATCACTTTTCTTCCATCTTGATAGTTTATCACTAGTAGTTTCCTTTACAGCACTGATTTCTTTGCTCAGGAGACCCGTACTATCTGTATCACTCGAATCTGGTTCGTAGTAAGATTCCTTGATGGAGCAATCTGAGTCAAAATCAATCGCCTCTACACTTTGATTGACACTTTCACTTAAGTGATTCCCCTGTGAACTCACCTGATACAGTTCCTGCTTCGGTTAATCTTCCCCAATTGACTCTATGAGGACTTCATTGAATACTCTGCGTGCATCATGAACTCTGCTTCCAGTTCACACACAAAAATATGAAATAAAATTATTTTATTAATTTTAAAATGTCAGTATACTGTAACAGTTCAGTTCATGTTTACAGTATTGTATTATTCTATTGCTTACCTCCATCTGCTGAGAGTGTCGTTTTCTTGGTCAATGATACAGTCGGGGTACTTCCTGAATACATTTTAGAATTAAATACACTCTACGCAAACAGCAAAATGCTACCGCACTCACTGAACTAACAGCAGCTACTGCGACAATAGGCTCTTATTCAAGCAAACTGAAATAATCGAAAAACTGAAATAATCGACAATAATGCTGTTCTTGCATTGTTCACGTATTGTAGTATAATGATATTATTACGACCTATGTGGAATCACGCGCATTGTTGTTGGCTGTTGGAAATACGATACACAGATTTACCACAGTCTGATAAACGAAGCTGAAGTAAGAAACACAAGCTTGCATCAGTCGACTTATAAAATTTAAATCCAGTAAGTTGTGGTTTCTTTTTCTGCTGAAATCCATCAAGTAAACTTGAAGCATTCTTGTTGTTCAAATTATTTCATCGGAATGGGTAGTGTCTTGAAGGGAGGATATAAGATGAACATCAACAAAAGCAAAACGAGGATAATGGAATGTAGTCGAATTAAGTCGGGTGATGTTGAGGGAATTAGATTAGGAAATGAGACACTTAAAGTAGTAAAGGAGTTTTGCTGTTTGGGGAGCAAAATAACTGATGATGGTCGAAGTAGAGAGGATATAAAATGTAGACTGGCAATGGGAAGGAAAGCGTTCTGAAGAAGAGACATTTGTTAACATCGAGTATTGGTTTAAGTGTTAGGAAGTCGTTTCTGAAAGTATTTGTATGGAGTGTAGCCATGTATGGAAGTGAAACATGGACGATAAATAATTTAGACACGAAGAGAATAGAAGCTTTCGAAATGTGGTGCTACAGAAGAATGCTGAAGATTAGATGGGTAGATCACATAACTAATGAGGAGGTGTTGAATAGGATTGGGGAGAAGAGAAGTTTGTGGCACAACTTGACTAGAAGAAGGGATCGGTTGGTAGGACATGTTCTGAGGCATCAAGGGATCACCAATCTAGTATTGGAGGGCAGCGTGGAGGGTAAAAATCGTAGAGGGAGACCAAGAGATGAATACACCAAGCAGATTGAGAGGATGTAGGTTGCAGTAGGTACTGGGAGATGAAGAAGCTTGCACAGGGTAGAGTAGCATGGAGAGCTGCATCAAACCAGTCTCAGGACTGAAGACCACAACAACAACAACAACATTGAAAGGTGCTGGAAAAATCATTCAAGTGCACCTGAATGATTTTTGCTGTACAAAACAATCACTTATGTACTTAGTGGAATCTTGGGATATCTCTCTAACTCTAAATGCTCTTAACTGGTTTCTCCAGAAGAAAGATATTCGATTTCTGATACCGTCTGTGTACATAGCTCAAAAATGTCAAAAATTGGAGTTAACGGGTTTTTGCAGTAAGCCCACGATATATATATATATATATATATATATATATATATATATATATATATATATATATACAATCATTACAAAATATACGTGCATATTTATATTGCATGTACTGCCCAGAATTCCGCTGCACGGTCTGCTTTATCATTGGCGACAACCAGATCATCCATGGAAACAAGTTCTGATAGTTTCCTGCAGCTGAGTAGGTGCTGGTGGTCTTGAGGTTCGCCGCACTCACACAGTTCGTCCCCTGAGATGTATCGCCATTTCCTCTTCTTCATCTTACACCGAAATACTCCAGTTCTCAGGCTACTGAGGATCTTCCATGTCACCTATGGCAGGTGATGGCCTTGAGCAAGTTCTTCTGTAGGGTTGTCCCAATATTTCTCTGATGATGAGCTATACCAGAGTTGTATCCTATGGTTTGTAGGTATTGTCTGGATTGGTTGCGTTGTCTGGAGGAAACTTTTTCTCGATTTGAGTCTTGGTGATTGATGTTCTGATCCAAACAGGGGGTGTCTTTGGTCCGTCTCATGCTTCTTTCTTTCTATTTCAGCTGCTGTTCTCCTTTGGAGGTGCTACGCCTTTGAGGTAGAAGATTTTATTAACAGGGGTTGCCCGCAAGCAGCCGGTTACAATTCGTCCTGTTTAATTTAGGGCAATATCTACCTGTTCGGCATGGCTGGAGTTTTGCAGTACAGGTCCTGCATATTCAGGAGCGGGGAAGCACAAAGAAAGGGCAGATGTGCGGAGGATATGAGGATGTGCTCCCCAGTTGTTGCCGATCAGTTTCCTCATTATGTTATTCCTAGCAGAGACTTTCGTCTTTGTATCTGTGCAGTGGTCCCTGAAGGTGAGGGAACGGTGCAACTTCACTCCGAGATATTTCGGGGAGTCACAGTGGGTTAGCTGTTGTTCTCTCCAGGCTATTCTCAGTTTCCTCCGAGTTTAAGTTAGTTTAAGTAGTGTGTAAGTCTAGGGACCGATGAGCTCAACAGTTTGGTTCCTTAGGAATTCACACACATTTGAACATTTTTGAGAAAAGACTGACATTATCTTATTGAAGGAGCGCTTACGTTACTCGCCCGTAGTTTCCCAGGAGGAATGGTCAATAATCAGGGATATTACAGGAAGCATCTTTCAAAGCAACAAACTCTACTAGACATGTGTTGTGAAACGCGTACTTTAAGAGCTATGAGCGTTTCACTTTCAATTCCTGAAACATATCTCTTCTACTGCAAGTTCTTTGCATTCCATATTTTGGGAGGAGGCAGCATATGGACAAAAAACAAAAAAAAAGAACACTATGTTCAAAGAACGGCTCTAAAGCGCATTCCTTAAGAGCTATGTGTAAAATACATCTTTCCTGAAACTTCCTGGCAGATTAAAACTGTGTGCCGGACCGGCACACAGTTTTAATCTGCTAGGAAGTTTCATATCAGCGCATACTCCGCTGCAGAGTGAAAATCTCATTCTGGAAACATCCCCCACGCTGTGGTTGAGCCATGTCTCCGCAATATCCTTTCTTTCAGGAGCGCTAGTTCTGCCAGGTTCGCAGGAGAGCTTCGGTAAAGTTTGGAAGGTAGGAGACGAGGTACTGGCTGAAGTAAAGCTGTGAGGACGGGGTGTGTGAATCGTGGTTGGGCAGCTCAGATGGTAGAGCACTTGCCCGCGAAAGACAAAGGTCCTGATTTCGAGTCTCGGTACGGCACACAGTTTTAATCTGCCAGGAAGTTTCATATCAGCGCACACTCCACTGCAGAGTGAAAATCTTTTCTACCGAACAAGTGCTCGTTGCTGTAAGCCTATTTTACTAGATTTTTTGCTTCGAATCATCGTTCCTCCGACTGAGCAGCGTTGCTGCGTGGCGGCAGCCGTCAGAGTTGGTCAGTGCCGTCCTAGCTTTATGCAAAACACACTACCGCTGCAGATTTGCAGAGCAACATTGACAGCTTCACCGCGCATGTCAGATACGCCGTCAATATGCGTGCGTGCCAACTGTGCTACGTGCGATTCACGTCAGCACGGCTGTTTATGCGACGGGATCTCTCTTTCTTGGCGTTTTTCCCCGGCGTCATTGTTTGCAAGTGGAGACATACGTTCATTCTGGATTTAGCAACTGCAAACACTGTGACTCGATACTGTAGGAGATATACCGACCGACGTAGGGCAACAGTTAAAACATTACACATTTACGTACACCAGTGTACAAAACTTATGGGCGAAAGAAACTTCCGCATAATGTGCCACTGCCAAGTGAAATGAAATGAGCGTATGGCATCGTTGGCCGGGAGGCCCCATCCGGGAAAGTTGGGCCGCCAAGTGCAAGTCTTATTTCAGTCGACGCCACGACGGGCGACTTGCGCGCCGATGATGATGATGAAATGATGATGAGGACGTATGGTCCAAGTTTCATCGAGCACTGGCAAGTAACACAGCTCGACGAAACTTGGACCATACGTAGAAAGAACTGCTACAATGCCGTACAGAAAGTAACCGAAACAAGTACGAAACGAGAGGAACATAAATGATACTTTTATTCAAGGACAATGATTATACTGCAGTCACTGCAGTTCTTGGTAGTCCCTTGGACACTACAGAAGGCGGGACATAGCGTATGATCACTACGGACGGCAAGCAATGCATGCTCTGCTGCGTTTTCCCATGCTGGACACGAGTTTGGTAAGTTCTTGTGGTAGGGTGTTCCATTCCTCCAACAGCACGGTTGACAGCTGCTTGATGCTCGTTGGTGCATGTGGACATGCTGCAAAACGTCTCCCCAAAGCATCGCACACGTCCTCAGTGGGTTTAAGTCGGGGGAATGGGCAGGCTAGTCCATTCGCCGAGTATCCTCTCGTTCCAAGAGCACCAGCTGCACTGTTACCCATAAAATGAAGTCAGGGCCGAACGTACCCCTGAAAAGACGCACGTGGGGAACGAGTACAGTGTCACAATAACGTGAACCTGTAAGTGTACCGTGTTCAAAGATCTGGAAGTCATACACTTATGCAGAATTAGGCCTCCCAACACCATACATCTGAACCACTAGATCGATCATGTTTGACAATGCTGCACGTAGCTTATTTTTTATTTATTTATTTATTTTATTTATTGATTTATTTAACCTGGCAATATTAGGGCCATCATGCCCCCTCTTACATGTAACCAGACATTCTACTTATTTTACTTTCATATGTTTTAGCAGGCATGTTAAACTGCATCCAGTACAAAAGTGAAATAAGCAATTACAAAGGCACACTTGGAAAAATACATACATACACATTTTATATTCGTAGATGATAAGTACTGCTATAATTAGACATTATGAAAGAGACAGATTTTAGGTAGGAGTGCTAGCAGGAGGGAGAATGAGGGAGACTGATGGTGAAGGGAGGAGAAGAATATAGACACGATGAAAAGAAGATTGCGTGGCTAATAGAGATAGATGAAGAGGAAGAAGAGAAAGGAGCAAGATAGGAGACTGTAGCTTTGCTATTTGACAGAGAAGAGGATTGGCCTTGTACATTAATTTTGTGGAAGACGTTATGAGGATGATAGTAGGAAATGCTTCAACGTCTTCTTAAAAGCAGCAGGGGATTGAATTTTGCGCAAGGTAAGGTGCAGTTTGTTCCAGAGACGGTCAGCGGCAACTGAGAAGGAGTTTGCAAAAGTGTTTGTTCTGTGAGTGGGCACAGTTAGGATACCAAATAACAGTGACCTCATGTTTAGATTATTATGGCATGAAAAGTGTTTAATCTCTGAAGCGAGGTACTGGGGTGCTTGCGCGACGGGGAGTCGGTGAAGTAGACGTAGAGTGTGGTAGTCACGCAATTTGTCCGGCCGCAGCCACCCTAGCTGGGAGTAAGAAGGACTAACATGATCATGTCGGAGAATGTTGCAGGTGTAACGCACATAGGCATTCATAGTTAGTTCTAACCGTCTTTTGTTTTCAGTACTCATGCCTTATTGAATTACATCACAATAGTGGAGGTTCGGTAGAACGAGTGCTTGCACGAGATGGCGTTTCACGTCCTGTGGAAATACGTTCCGTAACTTTTTGAGAGCATAGAGAGAAGCGGACGTCTTCGGGCACACTGCGACTGTATTCTCTGCCCATTTGAGATGCTCATCCAAAGTTACACACAAGTTCTTAACAAGTTCTACCTGATGGAATCCAAGAAGCGCATGTCAGAATTAGTTCGATGTCTAATGTCATACCTATTTGACAAGGACTCCAAACGCTGAAGCAATACTCTAGAATTAGTCGCACTGGTGATTGGAATGCAGTTTCCTTTACGGTCACACTGCACTTTCCCAGAACCCTTCCAACACCCTTAAACCTTTCATTCGCTTACCGTAATACCGATTTTTCGAGTTCAACTCATTTTATGTGCTTTCTTCTTTATCAGATGAAATACCTCCAATATTAGCTGATACTATTCTGGCTTTAAAAAAAGCCGTTGTCCTTTTGAACCCTGGTGATGGAAGGATCTGCCGCTAGGATTCCTCGTAACGTTGACCAGGGTACGCCTGATCGTCTGAAATCTCATTTTCCTTGTTGAGAACAGTATCCCATGCACGATCTACAGGGAGACTTGGGCAGGAGAACAACTATTCCACTGCTACACTCTCAAATGCTTGGAGTACGGATGGACCATTCTCTCACATTCAAAGCCCACTGAGAAGAAAAAACAGAACAAAGTATCTGCACGGAACAACATCATCTGTGAACTTATACGAACCACCCGAGGCGCTCATCCAACATCTGCCGTTGCTCTACGTTTCTCCCCAGCAGAATACTCGAATTCCGTACCAGTCTGGCAAAATTCTGTACATGCCACACCGGTTGTTACAGCTTTGAATGAGACAGGGCGCATTGTGACAGGTTGTCCACGACGGACTATCAGTAAGCTGTCCCAAATTGTAGGTACAGCTCTACCAAGTATTCGCAGGAAAGCAACTTCATAAGTGGAGAAGAAAAAACAGGAAACTCGTCCCAGACATCCCTTCTTTGGTCACGAGCTTCAACGACCATGAATCATCACATCAAGAAACAGCGTCGTGCAGACTACTACAACAATTCCTCCATGTCCCGAAATTCACAGAATGGAACTTGGTGAGATTTTTTGCCGGAGTTACGCCGAACGAATATCAAAGAGGAACCAGCTGGAGTCTATACCTGTCTTATGAGAAAGGGATCACGCTGAACAGACTGGGAACTGGAGTGCCACAATGCGAAGTCAAGCTCAGGAAATGAGGTCTCAGCAGTGATGATGAAATTTGTATGTATGGTGACTTACATGACCAACAACAACTGCTAGTGTAGAGGAACCCGCCGGATACATGCTCAACCAGTGCAATTTTTGCGGCTAACGAGTCAAAACCGTCAAATAACGGGCTCTCCACTGAATATGAAGTTATCTTGCTGACTGCTTGTTCGTTGTTTTGTTTTTTATATTTTGTATTTTACAAATTATTGTTGTACGTATTAATCCCTGCATTTTTATTGTTATTACTTTCTGTCTGTATTGTATTTCTGTCTGTATTTGTATTTTACAAATTCTTGTTGTACTTATTAATCCCTGTATTTTTATTGTTATTACTTTCTGTCTGTATTTTATTGGATTTCCTCTGTAATTTATTCTTAGTATTTAATTCATCTGTTTGTGTATGTTAGTGCTCCACGAGTATTGAAATAATTTTATGTCCTGGGCACGTAAAATAAATAAATAAATAAATGTCTTTTATAGTATCGCTCCTCAGTATTTGCAGGATTTGACGTGCTCATGGATCTTCTACTCTTGTAATAGGATGCTATCTAGTACGTCCTCTTTGTTATAGGCATTATGTAGGATTTACCTGTATGTAAAGAGAGCTGCCACCAGTACGCAAAATGGCACTTTTATCCATGCCTTCCTGCATTTCCTTTTATCGTTCAACGACGTTGCAGTCCCCATGAATATTTCACCGACGACAACCAGTCTGATAGTGCTCCTGACCCTGTCTGCCAAATTCAGTGAAGAACAATGTTCACAAAACTGCCCACACATGCTGATTTAGGTTTTGTGATGTTTCACTGTCACTTCTGGCGAATATCGCATTGATTCTGTTGCTGTATGTAACAATCGACTCCTTATCCCACTAGTATTCGCTCCAAGCTAGTTTTCTGCTCCTAAAATTATGTTTTCACTTAATATGAAGTAGGAAACACTTCCTAATGTTCTGCGAAATGTTGTCTTTCACTCATGTATTTTCTTCAGGTACCACTTGAAGAATGAACTTTTAAGTTTGAAACCGGTTATGGCGCACTAAAAGACGTGCAGCTGAGGGTCTCGTACTGTGTATTTTCGAGATTTAAATTTTTATATGTTATGCCTCCAATGCCAAGATGAGACTCCATCTCAGCATCTGCCTTGCTGAGGTTCCACGCTCGTCTTTTTAGATAAGTGATCAGTATGTTTGACTGTGGCGGAGCGGACCCGAGTTTGATTGCAGATACTGTTTAGGAGTATTAGGTGCCGGGAGAACTGGCACAGCGTGCTCCCAGTCTCATGAAGACAACAGAGGAGGCTATTCGAAACGGAAGTGCAGACTTCAGCTACGAGAAGGCGCCATCGACCGCAGGAAGGTTGAGGTTTAACCACATGCCTCTTCGTTCTGAGGCATCACGAACAAATTTGGTTTTGAGACCAACAAATTTAGAGGCAAATCACTATCAAAAGTTTGATATATTTGGATGACAAAACAATGTAGTTCGCAAATCAAATGTCATCAAATGATGTTAAAATCAAATGTTATTAAAGTAAACGGCATATAGCACAACTAATTAATAAATGTATGTTGCTTTTGTAGTACGACGGGGTGTATCAAAGAGTTGGGAGCAACAGGTTGATTTTTTTTTTATTTTGGGTTCAGATGTCCGCCTGCTTACCCGGGTGGTAACGTGCTCACCTCCCATGCAAGCGAGCCCGGGTTCGATTCCCGGCCGGGTTGGAGTTTTTCTCTACTCGGGGATTGGGTGTTACGTTGTCCTCATCATTATTTCCCCCTCATCACCGGCGCGCAAGTCGCCTAATGTGGAGTCAATTGAAATAAGACTCGCACTTGGCGGCGGAACTACCCCAATTGGGGCCTCCCAGCCAACGATGCCATACGCTCATTTCATTTCATTTTCGGCTCAGATATTTTGTAATCTTTGTTGTAACTCTAGGTAAGTCGGACACTTACTTAGAGGTACCACTTATTAATATTTTATAAATCATCCTTTTTTTTACACCGCAGAACAAATGAGCCCTGTACATTAGTTTAGAAGCAAATGACGGTAAAATGCTTTTTTATTCCACTCTCTGATCACAAATGAATTCTTTAGACCAGAGGTTCCCAAACTTTTGTTTGTCACACCCCCCTTCTGCCGAAAAGAAAACTTCCGTGCCCCCCCCCCCTCTAAAAAAATATAGAGATTTTTATTAATTATCAAGAAACTATTGAAAAATTTGTGATGGTGACGTCATGTAACATGGTGGGCTGTTAATGTATCGAGTCGCAGTTATTACGTCATCAGTCTAGTCTTGTGATTATAAGCCACTCCGAAAGTAAAGAAAGTCCTTGGTAAACAAGGAAAAATATTTGCGACGTTTGCAGATTAGTGGATGCGGGCTATTATTTTAAGTTGAGTGTAGCTTATTACTTTCACTCATTATCAAAAATAGTCACTCAGTGACGGATGTTAACGAACATCACTGATTTGTACGCCTATAGCGCTCCCCATTGTCATTGCGCATAGGTTGGCATTTATGTCAACGACGACAGCAACCGAACGGCGACAAAGGCCCAGTTCCCAGAACCAGACAAGGAAAAAAAAAGTTTTACGAAATAATTTTGCAGACTACACAGAACTTTAAAAAATATGAATAAAACAACTTCCTTACCTTGATTACATTCCCTTGATGCACACCATTTCTTCACCCGTATACGATTTTAGGATTACTCTTCGCTTGGAATATCAGGGATAAACTTTCGCTGTGTCTTCATGCAGAAGAAATACTATTATTAGTTGAAATAACATACCACACGTAACATCAGAATCCAGAAGGATCACACGCAGTATTTATATTTAAATCAGATTCACTATGTTTATTTTATATTGTTTCTTCGAAATAATTTTTTATAATTTTACAGTATTACCTACATGTAAGGATAGTTAGGAGGAAAAAAACAAGTTCTCTTATGTGATGTATTTATTATAAAAATATTATTTCCACACACATATGGCAAGAAACAAACAAATAAATCAATGTGAAGGATGAGTTTGCATATTTTTTACAAGATTTTGAATTCTTGCCTGAATAGTAGAAACTGCGCAACGTAAATCATTGACAATACTGAGTTTGCTTCTAAGCTTATTTTTTATCGCCACTACCGCTGAAAATGCTCTTTCGCACAAATAAGTGTTGAAAATGGTAAATACAGTTTCAGTGCTTGTTTTGCTGTGCTGGGATACATCATGAGATTTTTCACCCAAAGTAAAGGCTTATCCATCTTCTCAAAGTCATACTTCGCTGCAGAATCATTTTTAATTTCTAAGACTTCCCCTTGTAGTCTGTCTGGTAACACATCCACGTCAACGTGAAATGGATCCGTCGCTAACCTATAATAAATTTTATCATCACAACTGTTAGGGAAGTATCGTACGAATTCATCAGTGAGGTGCTGCAAATGGTTTGATATTTTACTCTTAGTATCAGTATCCTTAAAATCGTTTTGAAATCGGGCTTCTATCAGGATTCCAAGCAATCTGGGAAAGCAGGAATAATTGCAGGCTAAAATTTTACGTTTCCATAGTTGCAACTTATCAGTAAACGCTTTGATGGCATCCCAATGAAAAATTATGTTTGACTCTCCAACTTGTAATTTCAAATTCAATGTGTTTAAGGGGAGCCGGAGGTGGTCAAATCCAAAAAATTACGATTTTTTTGCTACCGAAAATTAATTGGTACATTCCTCTTTAATGTAAACTTTGAATTATTGTTCTACTCGCCCTAGATGTGGAGTTATTACCATTTTCCCCCACGCCTGCAGAGGAAATGGGCGGCCGCTGAATGCATCTAACACCCTCTCGTGACTTCCTGGCGAACTGCTTGGGATTTTCTCGGCCTGTTACGCACACAGCGCCTTATGTTACGCATACAGCGAGTGTGCAAGGGTTGGCTACATTGTTTTCTGTGACAAATGAAGCGCCAAGAGCGCGGAACATCGTCTCTTTGCTGTTTACCGTTTAGAATTGGTTCAGCGTTGCGCCTGTTGTTTGTAGTATTATACTTCTTGTGTAAAGCGTTGTTCTGGTTACGATGCCACGTTTTAGTAACCATATATATAAGAAGAGGAAGAACATAGGGAAAAGAAAATTAACACTAATACCAAGTTGCGATACTACAATTACTGAAACAGTGCGTTCTTCTGCTAAGCAACACATGGCCAGCCACAGCCCTGTGACATCTAGCACGTAGCAGACTGGTGGAAGTGACAGATTTCGTGAATATGTTAGTGACAGTGATGATATTAACGAAGTACTGAATATTGGATTATTATCTTCTGTGCTGAAAGAAAGCGTTCTGTGCAAAATGTGTTCAAGTGTAGGAGTGGGACTAGAGATAACAAAGCACTTTGGTTTAGCTTGTGAGATGAAGATAATCTGTGCATGTTGCAAGTATCAAGAGATTTTCTACAATTCACATGCCAGTCTCTTTGGTGAAAATGGACGATCTAGAGTGTTTGATGTGAATGTTCGACTTGTGTATGGTCTTCGATCCATTGGAAAAGGGTCTGCTGATGGTAAACTGTTTTGTGGTATTATGAACTTGCCATCGCCTCCAAGCAAATTTGGGTACTACTGTGAACTGGTAGGATCCTCTGTTGAAGATGTGGCTTTGAAAACCATGAAGGAAGCAGTGGAGGAATCTGTAGAAATGAACGTTGGTTCTAGGGATTTGGTAGTGGCATTAGATGGTTCCTGGCAAAGGAGGGGTCATAAATCCCTGAATGGGGTTGTAACTGCTACTTGTGGTGATAGTGCAAAAGTGATAGATGTTGCAATATTATCAAAACATTGTAGGTGCAAAAATAAAATCAAAGGAGAGCAGAGTGGAACCAGTGAGGCAAATTTTAGTGGATCAAGTGGAGCAATGGAAGTGGATGAAGTGAAACAAATTTTTGAACATTCAGTTCCCAGATACAACATGAGGTACAAATACTACCTTGGGGATGGTGACTCCAACGGTTTCAAGACTATAGAGAAACTGAAACCATATGGAAATGAATTTGTAGTTGGAATGCATTGGGCATGTGCAAAAGCGTATGGGTGCACGGCTTCAAAGGCTCAAACAAACTTTGGGTTCAAGTAAGCTCAGTGATGGAAAGACAATAGGAGGGAGAGGCAGGCTTACTGATGAGGTGATTGAACGTCTACAGAGATACTATGGGTATGCTATAAGGCAAAATACTAGTAATGTTAGTGAAATGCAAAAAGCAGTGTGGGCATTGTTCCTTCATACTACCTCTTCCAATGAATACCCTCAACACAGCCTGTGCCCAAAAGATTCCTGGTGCAAATATAATTCAAAAAAGGACTATGATCACAAACATGGTTTGCCAGCAGCTGTGATAAATGCAATAAAACCAATTTTCCATGACTTAGCACAGCCAGAATTGTTACACAAATGTCTACACGGAAAGACGCAGAATCCTAATGAGAGCGTAAGCAATTTGATTTGGAAAGTGATTCCTGAAAGGGTGTTTGTGAGCATAAAAACACTGCACTTTGGCATTTATGATGCAATAGCAACCTACAACCAAGGGAACAGTGTGAAGTTATGAAGGCATTAGGATTTACAGCTGGGGTGAACACTGTACGAGCACGGGAGCAGAAAGAAGAGAAAGGCATATGAAGTATGATGGAACAACAGGCCAGAAAAGAAGACAAAAGAGGAAGCTTTTGGAGGATGAAGAAGAAGACCCTGATAATCCATCCTATAGTGCAGGAACGTATTGAGAAACTTTGATAGCCATTTCCCATAAATTAGAATTTTTCGAATATAAGGAACATTTTCTCAAAATCCACTAAAGCTAGAGAGATGAAATTTTTATACAGCACTCCTAGTGGTCAAACTTACATTGTAACTCAGCCATTTGGCAACATGTTCAGTAGTTTCATTTCAGTTTAATTATAAAGCAATTATTTGTAAAAAAAATAATTGGAAGGAAACTAGAAAATATATTCCAAAATCCCTCTGTCATAACTGCAATACTAAACCACTCTATACGTAAAAAAAATTCAAATTTTTCTATTTGGTAGTTTATTCATAAATGTTCCTCAAACTTAGTGATTTTAACATGGGCATCATAGGCACCTCCGGCTCCCCTTAAAGATTCGAAAATATCTGACAGATAAGCCAATGCAACATGAGCACTGGGCTTTCTACATTCCACATACAGTTCAGTTTGTTTGTTGTTTTCCAAAAACTGCATCACTTCGTCTCGAAGTTCAAATAATCTTCCCAGCATATTTCCTTTTGAGAGCCAGCGTACTTCTGTATGAAGTACTCTGCTCAGAACGAACACTTATACTACTTTCGCATTCACGTCGTGCACACTTTTCTGGTGACAAAGGGCATAACCCTGGCGTCCAAATTACGAACCCGCCAGTTCATTTGAAGCGTATACAGTCTATTAAAGTCACTGTAATCGCATCACATGGGTATCCGCGGGCTGACAGGGTAATAAAACGGCATTTTTGCAGTTACGCAGTATAAGTGATTATTACTCTGATGAACATAGCCTACTACGGCTAAAAGTTATAACATGATTACGTTCAGTTCATGTGTACAAATGTACGGAATAGTTAATACCTGACTTTTCTGTTTTCCAATTGTCAGAAGTAAGTTGTTTACAAATCTGATATATTAGAATTAACGCATATCGCCTTCGTAATTATGAGAATTTCTGTGTGTGACATTCTAAACGTGACATTATAAACGTGATCTTCAAAAGCTGTAAGTTCTAGGATAGGTTATTGAGATAGGATTGCGGGAAGTGGGACGCCAAACGATTGCATTTAGCACCATAATCTATCATTAATACCTACACATTCATTTTTATTAAAATGTCGATATTAAAAAGAAATATTAGGTTTATACCGCTAACTCCACCCGTGCCCCCCTTGCAACATCATCAGCCCCCCCCCCCCCCCAGGGGGGCGCGCCCCCCAGTTTAGGAACCTCTGCTTTAGACAATGACCGGTTTCAGTCTGTAATGACCATCTTCAGATCTAAAATATATAAATATATAGATCTAGTGAGCAGTGTGTCCTTTAACATAAAACAGCAATATGTATCACAATATACTGTCATACACCAGGGAAATGTACAGATAAAATATGGTATAACGTACCTTTTTTACACCATGTCCTAAAGTGATACGGCCATAATGGCATCGTCAAAACATATGCTGATTATATTTATATGTTTTGACGATGCCATTATGGCCGTATCACTTTAGGACATGGTGTAAAAATGGTACGTTATACCATATTTTGTCTGTATATTTCCCTGGTGTTTGACAGTATATTGTGATACATATTGCTGTTTTAGGTTAAAAGACACACTGCTCACTAGATATATATACTTATATATTTTAGGTCTGAAGATGGTCATTACAGACTGAAACCGGTCATTGTCTAAAGAATTCATTTGTGATCAGAGACTGGAATAAAAAAGCATTTTACAGTATTGGATCACTGTACACGGGATTATGTCGCAGTTGGTGAAATGACGGTAACTTGTGTATGGTAATAGAACATGTGTTTCGGGGAATACTTCATGGCTCAAAGCAGCTGTTTCCCTTTGGAAAATGTAATCGATGAAAAACAAGAATGCTATTTATCATCTAAAATCAAAATGATATACAAGCTTTGAAGAGTTCTTCTGTGTTACGTACCTTTGATTTTTGGTGCTTTGAGTAGAAGCTCCTGCCACAGGAGAATGTTTTTGAAACGTTCTCTCAACACACCAAGAGAAATTATAGTCAGAGGCACCAAACATAGTGTCCAGACTCTCATGGATGATACTAAAACTGAAACTGAGGAGAGCGAAACAAAAGCGGAAAAGCTGAATTACTTTTTTCAAATGTTTCTTTACTATGGAAGATACAGAAGTACTGCCACAGTTTACTTCTCTCCCGATTGCAAAGGTAAGTGATACAGATATGGGGGGGGGGGGGGGGGGAGTTAGTGGTTCGAGAAGCAACTAAAGTCGCCAAGACTGATTAAGGCTCAAGGGCCCGATGAAATCCATGGCAGAATAATTACAGAATTCGCAGCCGAGTTATCTCAAACAAAAGAATGTGGCAGGTGATATGGCTCAAATGCCGTCAGGTGGATATCGTATTTCTTGGTTTGCGAAAAGCATTTGACTTAGTAGTAGCACCAATGCTTATAAACGAAAGAATGGCCTTACGGGGTGT
Organism: Schistocerca serialis cubense; assembly: GCF_023864345.2. Lineage (NCBI taxonomy): Eukaryota > Metazoa > Arthropoda > Insecta > Orthoptera > Acrididae > Schistocerca > Schistocerca serialis. The sequence continues at coordinate 315,548,765 of NC_064645.1, read as the reverse complement.
CAAATCAAATGTGCGACTAAATCTTGGATTTTTTTGGCAGGGAGAACAGAGCAAGTCACCAGCAGGAGGAGAAGTAACTACAGCAGTGCCCAGGGAAGTGTATTGGGACCCCTGTTTTTCATGATGGATCGACGACCTGGTAGATAATTTTGATAGCAACCCGAGACTCTTCGCAAATGATGCAGTTATCTATAATGAAGTACTGTGTGATTAAAAGTACAATCAGATCTGAATAAGTTTTCTAGCAAGGAACTCCTTGAGTGCGAAGTCGCAACTTCAGTCTTTAGTAAGGCTCATCTGAAAATGATGTGTTAGCGATTACGACAGGAAAAATGTTAACCTTCTAATGACTGACCATGTGCACCAGCAGGGCGACAGAAAGTGAGTGTCCGGGAGGTGCTGAGTTCAACCTTCTATTGGGATGCACGTATTACACGTTACAAAATGGACATCGTCGACATTCAAGAAATGTTCAAAACAAACCATTAATTATCTCCATGAACACCTATTGAAAAATGGAGCGCCACAAAGATCACAAAGGTTCGCATCATCAGGATCGAAAGCGAAATTGTTCGGAGTTACAAGCCGTGCAGGACGTTCAGCTAGGTATCTGCTCTTAAAGAATGCGTGTAGAATCAGATTGGTGTATGGGGGGTGATGAGAACTGACCGAATGTGATGGCATGCAACCGAATGCGAAACAGTCTGTCTTGGAGCTTATTGTGAAACTGGCTATCCTTTAAGGCGTAGCTGTAGATAGTGCGATAATATGTTTTGTAGGCACGGAAAAGACAACATCCAGAGGCTCAATTTGTCCTGTGGTTCCAGAAGGTATGAACTGAAATGTCACACACTTTTCAGGAGGGATAGTTTGCTCTAAAGGAGTATAGTTTTAATGCGCAGACCAGGAAACAAACAGCTATTGGGCAAAAGCAGTGTTCCTGCCATAGTTGTAGTTCTCTTACGCGCATTTCCACACTCTTGCTTGCTATGACGTAAATATTCCCTACTGCCCATGTAAGGTCACGCATACGCGAAGGATACGTAGGGGGCAGAGCACCTCCAACTTCTCGCAGCACAATAAATAACTTTCCAGCCAAATTATCATCCAGATTTACATTCGGCATAATTGTAAACAGATGCATTAAGGCATTGATGTTAGTTGATGTTGATACACTTCTCTTGGTACCTCTAATTTCCAGGGTTCCTTTCATATGCATTTCCTCTTCAAATACCGATTTGTCGATGTTGAAAACAAATTCCCAACTGAACGATGGGTTAAGTTTGTTTATCTCATCTACAACCTTTCAGGCCGATTCCACAGTTTGCTGTGCGAAATCAAGTTCACGCTTGCTTCGAAACTTTGTTACCCGACGTGTTCCAATTCTCTAGCACTGTCTGAAGTTATGGAACCATCCACTGGTTCCCTTGAAATCACTGTAATCTATGTCGCACGTAATCTGGCGTGCACAACTAGTAGGTCACTATCATGTACGTCCTGTAAATTGTATCTAACATCTTTGAAACGCCCAAACACGTTTTTGTAACAAGTGCACCTTGTCCTCTCGTGAATATTCGTAGTTTTTCTTATGCACTACGCAGTCATATTGCTGTGGACTTACTCGAAAACTTCATAACTGATTTTTTACTATGCTGCGGATGATCTTCCATGTACGCAATTATGTTTAGTATCCGCTTCTTGGACAACAATTATCGTTTACTACGTGTCACTGGAGACGGAACTTGTAGGATGATGAACTACATGGCTCGACACCTGTTTGAATAACGTTCACCTTTTAAATACGAATCATTATCATTGATCTCATCACGTACATTGTCCGCACAGTCGAGCATGTACAACACCACACATTCAGCTGACTCATCTTCCAGAAACGCTAATATCTCATGTGCCACTTCTTTATCCTTCTGCGAAATACATTGTGTTCCTTTCTGACGAAATGTCAACTTCGGAAACTACTGTAGGTGCAATGTTTGTCTTTTTATCGTTGCCATTGCTCTGCTTTGTGTCAGAACCACTAGCACTGTAGCACTGTTGTGAGTCACTCGTTGACCAAACAGTCCAACTACATTCCGTAGCCTCATGCAATGCTCAACATTGGACACCTCCAGCCCCGCCTCCTGTTACCATTAGCAGCCAATATTGTGGCTGCATGGTAAACAATATGTGGGGCGTCGAACGCCGTAAACATCATCGACATATTGCGACCTCCCAACTCAACGGGTTCCTTTTAAGTGGTTCAAAGACAGGCAACTTGCTTCAATGTACAGAAATGTAAACTTATGCACTTTACGTATCAAAAAATATATTACCCTATGATAATTAATTAAAGGAGGAAATATAAGAATGCAGTAAATGAAGCAGGCAAAAAGGAATACAAACGTCTCAAAAATGAGATCGACAGGAAGTGCAAAATGGCTAAGCAGGGTTGGCTAGAGGACAAATGTCAGGATGTAGAGGCTTATCTCACTAGGGGTAAGATAGATACTGCCTACAGGAAAATTAAAGACACCTTTAGAGAAAGGAGAACCACTTGCATGAATATCAAGAGCTTCGATGGAAACCCAGTTCTAAGCAAAGAAGGGAAGGCAGAAAGGTGGAAGGAGTATATAGAGGGTTATACAAGGGCGATGTACTTGAGGACAATATTATGGAAATGGAAGAGGATGAAGATGAAGTTGGAGATTTGATACTGCGTGAAGAGTTTGACAGAGCACTGAAAGACTGAATCGAAACAAGGACTAGGGAGTAGACAACATTCCATTAGAACTACTGACAGCCTTGGGAGAGCTAGTCCTGACAAATCTCTACCATCTGGTGAGCAAAATGTATGAGACAGGCGAAATACCCTCAGACTTCAAGAAGGATATAATAATTCTAATCCGAAAGAAAGCAGGTGTTGACAGACGTGAAAATTACCGAACTATCAGTTTAATAAGTCTCAGCTGCAAAATACTAACGCGAATTCTTTACAGACGAATGGAAAAACTGGTAGAAGCTGACCTCGGGAAAGATTAGTTTGGATTCCGTAGAAATTTTGGAACACGTGAGGCAATACTGACCCTACGACTTATCTTAGAAGAAAGATTAATGAAAGGCAAACCTACGTTTCTAGCATTTGTAGACTTAGAGAAAGCTTTTGACAATGTTGATTGGAAAACTCTGTTTCAAATTCTGAAGGTGGCAGGGGTAAAATACAGGCAGCGAAAGGCTATTTGCAATTTGTACAGAAAGCAGATGGCAGTTATAAGAGTCGAGGGGTATGAAAGGGAATCAGTGGTTGGGAAGGGAGTGAGACAGGGTTGTAGCCTATCCCCGATGTTATTCAATTTGTATATTGAGCAAGCAGTAAAGGAAACAAAAGAAAAGTTCGGAGTAGGTACTAAAATCCATGGAGAAGAAATAAAAACTTTGAGGTTCGCCGATGACATTGTAATTCTGTCAGAGACAGCAAAGGACTTGGAAGAGCAGTTGAATGGAATGGGCAGTGTCTTGAAAGGAGGATATAAGATGAACATCAACAAAAGCAAAACGAGGATAATGGAATGTAGTCGAATTAAGTCGGGTAATGCTGAGGGAATTAGATTAGGAAATGAGACACTTAAAGAAGTAAAGGAGTTTTGCTATTTGGGGAGCAAAATAACAGATGATGGTCGAAGTCGAGAGGTTATAAAATGTAGACTGGCAATGGCAAGGAAAGCGTTTCTGAAGAAGAAAAATTTGTTAACATCGAGTATAGATTTAAGTGTCGGGAAGTCGTTTCTGAAAGTATTTGTATGGAGTGTAGCCATGTATGGAAGTGAAACGTGGACGATAAATAGTTTAGACAAGAAGAGAATAGAAGCTTTCGAAATGTGGTACTACAGAAGAATGCTGAAGATTAGATGGGTAGATCATATAACTAATGAGGAAGTATTGGATAGAATTGGGGAGAAGAGGAGTTTGTGGCACAACTTGACTAGAAGAAGGGATCGGTTGGTAGGACATGTTCTGAGACATGGAGGGATCACCAATTTAGTATTGCAGGGCAGCGTGGAGGGTAAAAATCGAAGAGGGAGACCAAGAGATGAATATACTAAGCAGATTCAGAAGGATGTAGGCTGCAGTAGGTACTGGGAGATGAAGAAGCTTGCACAGGGTAGAGTAGCATGGAGAGCTGCATCAAACCAGTCTCAGGACTGAAGATCACAACAACAACAACATGGTAACAATATCAGTGATTCACAATTAGAACCAAGCCAACTCATACAAATATCTCGCTGTAACAATTTATAAAGATATGAAATGAAATGATCTCTTAGGATTAAAACTACTGAAACTACTAACAGGCCGAACTTGGGGATTATACCTCTCCACTATTCTCCACACCTACAAAAACCATCCTCTGCTATGCATATTTTGCATGGGTCTCCGCCACTCCGAAGTTACGTTAAGTCCCTTCAATTCCTGGAACACCATGCACTGTGTCTCGCTTTCCGCATCCGTTTATCGTCTCCCAGATTGATCCTCTACCGTATCATCAAATTCCCACTCCTCTTCAACCACATCGAACGCCTCCCCAACTCCTGTGCTCTCCGCATACCAGATTCCAGTCACTCCATTGTCTCGCCTCTGATCACCAGTTTTCATGCGGCCTAGGGTTTTCATAAAATTTTCAAACAAAGTATTTGGTACGTAATTATTATTGTATACTATAAGTTCCTGCAACTCTAGTTTATAAACTTTATAACGTAAAAATACTTCCCTACTTTAGAAATCATCATTATTGTGGAACTGGTGGGCGACTAGAAAATTTTAGTATGACAGAATACAAAACTGGACGGTGGGTAAGAAAGGTTGGCTGCCCCTGTACTAGAGAAATATTCCAGAAAGGGGCGCACGAGTGTTTTGTAAGCAATCTCCTTTGTAAGCTGACTGCACTTACCCAGTATTCTACCAATAAACCGAAGTATTCCACCTGCTTCACCCACAACTGAGCCTATGTGATCATTCCATTTCATATCCCTTCAGAATGTTACACCCAGACATTTCTAGGAGTTGGCCGATTCCATCCGTAACTCACTGATATCATAGTCATAGGAAGTCACGTTTTTTCGTTTTGTGTAGTGCACAATTTCACATTTCTGACCAGTTAAAGGAAGTTACCAGTCTTTGCACTACTTTGAAATCTTATCATAATCTGACTGAACATTTATGCAGTTTCTGTCAGAAAGTACTTCACTTTATATAAATGCGTCATCTGAAAAAAAAGGTCAAGTGGCTCTGAGCACTATGGGACTTAGAACTACGTAAATCTAACTAACCTGAGGACATCACACACATCCATGCCCGAGGCAGGATTCGAACCTGCGCCGTAGCAGAAGCGCGGTTCCAGACTGAAGCGCCTAGAACGCGCACGGTCACATCGGCCGGCCATCTGGAAAAAGTTTTACTTCATTATTCATATTGTGCGCAATGTCATTAATATGCAACGCGGACAGCAGAACTCCCTACAAATTTCTCTGGGGGCTCACCCGAAGTTACGTCTACATCTGACGATGACTGTCACGCCAACACAACATCCATCCAAAATAATATGCTGCTTCCTCCCTATCAAAAATCCTCAATCCAGTAACAAATTTTGCTTCATTCCCCAGCTTCGGCTCATTGGTAGGATAACGAGAAAATGCAGTCAGCCTACAAAGTAGATAGTTTACAAATCAAGTGTGCGTTCCATCTTTGAATGCTGCTCAAGTGTGTGAGACCTGTACCAAACAGGACAAACAAGGGATATTCAACGTGCAGAGAGAAAGGCGGCACGAATGGTCACAGGTTTGCCAGACTCACGGGAGAGCGTCACGGAAATGAAGAATCTGAACTGGCAGACTCTTGAAGTTAGTCGCAAATTATCCCACGAAAGCCTACTTACAATGTTTCAGGAACCACTATTAAGTGAAGAATCTAGATATTTTCTTCAGCTCTCTACATATTGCTCCTATAGCCAACGTGAAGCAAAATCAGACTAATTACAGTGCCCACAGAAGCGTTTACGCAGTTGTTCTTCCCGTGTTACATACGATATTGAAACGGGAAGAAACCCTAAGTGTGAAGTACCTTCTGCCATGCATTACGCAGTGGAGTGTGTATGTGGATATAAATTTAATTGAAAAAATAAATGTAATCATTTTATTGTGAATAATGTAGTTAAAAAAAATTGGATTAAGCACTTTTCCAAAAGGAACCACCATGATGCTCATCTTTTTAAAGCATTCAACAAAATTAGTTTATGTTCCTGTTTCGCTTACGAATTTTCGCTCTTTGTCAAGAGTATTGTCAGATTTTAGAGACACAACAACTACTCGAATAAATCAAATGAACAAGTGTTATTTTCAATATTGTGTGCTGTTGTGTTCCTGTGCTTATCACATTTTTCCTTTGTTTGCTTTGTGCGGAGGCACATAAGCTGGTGCTGACATCTGACAGGGTCCGCAAGGAACTAGAAGGTGCGCAGCTTGTGTTGCGCGATGGCGCGCGCTACTTACAAGAACGGGAACTACAACCTCTTCGATAAGCTTCCTTCGGTTGAGAACGGAAAAAAATAGCTCAGCTCTCTAAATATCATTTGCTAGCTATTAACAGAGAGCTAAATTACATTTTCTCCGCCCATTAACGCATCGTTCGCTCGCTTTCATTTATGGTTTACATATATCAAGTATCAAAATGTTACCGGTACGGCCATTGATTTTTGAAAAAGGAAAAACGGTTCGTACTTGGAAATTTGTGGTAAGGACTATAGGACCAAACTGCTGAGGTCATCGGACCCTAAGCTTACACACTAAGTAAACTAACTTACAGTAACTGACGCTAAGGACAACATCCACACCCATGCCCGAGGGAGAACTCTAACCTCCGATGGGGGGAGCCGCGCGAACCGTGACAAGACGCTTTGGTTCGTACTTTTCACATTCAAACGTTATGTTTTTTGTTGGCTAGACGAAGCGACATAATTTCTCTGCAACTATTTTTACATCCGCATGCAATCGGATTAATTCGGGACGATTAATTTCAACCCAGTATTGTTTGTGATGCCATTTTAAAATTATGCTTCTGTCTATCAGTGTATTCATCATCATACAAAAATGTATGGAAATATGTTATTTTTTCACACACATATTTTATGCTATCTTTCTGCTTCTGTACTGTTTATTCTCGGATAGTGGTGAAAAATTAGTAGGCAGCTATATGTAATATTTTACCTGCGCTTGTATCCGAGACGAACCTTAAATCTCCGACACCAAGGTGACACATCTGCTGCTAGAACATCTTTTAAATACCATACCAAACGAGAAGTTAATATGTGACCTTAAGTGGTCCCTAGACGGTCAATAATATTGCACAATATTAATGTCCACAATATCGCACGGTAATATCGTGCAATAATGCTGTGGTTTGGAATGTTAAGATGATAAAGACTAGTCTGCTGTGATAATTCCTCTAACTTGTTGCAATAAGCAAAAAATGTGGATGAAAAATTGCCACAAGGGGCGTTAAAATCACTCTCGAAAACTTGTTGAGAAAATTAAAGGTGAATGAATATAAAACCAAAATTACGGTATTCATAACTATTTGTGTACTGATGGAGCGACATATGATACATTACAGGATATAGTTCTTCCCATATATAGACACCTGCAACTTCCCGCCCCCCCCCCTCCCACCCCAAAAGATAAATTTCTGCAAACGCCCATCTCCCCATCTTCAAAAAACAAAATAATACAATGAGAGACGCAGTTCCACCAAATCAGCGCTTATCTGTTTCGCTGCAGTAGCTTGCTGCTGGCAATTCTTTCGAAGACTTGAAATTTACAAGTGCTGTTTTACTTTAGTGCAGTATTTGAGACATAGTTATAAAAACGTGTCATGCAAAAATACTTTCTCTAAAGGATTATATTCAGGTAAGTATACAGAGATAAATATCTGTATATACTTTGGTTCATAACGTTGCATTAATTAATTTTTTAAACATGTGCCCTCGCGATCCTTCCCTGTATTTTCTGGTCAACTTAGCGTATCATTCATCGTTCTTAACACTTCTCTTTTTGTATACTCATCTGCCCTAACATTCCACAATGCTGGCTATGATTTATATATTTAGATGCGCTCCAATAATTATGTTATTTAGTCGTGTTTTAAACTCACTTTCCGCACGACAACAAACCTACACTAACATAACAGACGGCACCATATTTCAGGCAGTGCAATACATTTCCGCAGTTTTTGATTTTCTCAATATTATTACGCAACCACTCAGTCTCACTCCTAGACGTTCAGTATTTTTTAGCATCTGCGAAATATTGTCAGTATTGTTGACCGCCTACGGGCCGTTTTATAAGTGCCCGTAAGACCATTGTGATATTAAGTTGTCTAAGAGCTCACTTTCTGTAGTAACCGAGGCATAATCGTGGTAGCCACCGGAGTAGTTTTCCATGTCTATAACCAAAAATTGAACGGAGACGTCGATTGAAATGTCATGCTAACAGCTAGGTATACCAAACTATACAGCTATAGCGCATGTGTTGCAGCCTTTCTTGACACAGAGCCGGTGTTGGTAAAATGTGTCTTGATACAGAGGAGACACTGAATGGTAATTTCAGTTGATAATATAATTTGAATGAACTAAAAATGCCTGTATATTTGACATGTATTCATATTTATGTAATAATTACTGTTATAAGTATTTAGTTAACAACCATTACATTTGCAGTTTCTCAAAACCTGATTTCCAAGTGTGAGTTCATCACACTAGGAAAAGATAGCTCTTGCGTTAGTATTGATTGCTTTATTAGATCTGTTATCAGAAGTTAAGGCAAAACTAAGATATTCTACAACATTGATGTACATTCTTACAGGCGCCTTCATGTCGCAGCAAAATAGTAATCCAAAATTCCCACTTGCGAAGAAGAAGCAACGTTTCTGCTAAGCTCCTTGCATCACGTGACCAAAACATTATTACGTCACGGGCAGTATCCAACATGGCAGATGGCTGGTGAGGTCCGTGTGTTTCATTGTGCTGTTTAAACGGCATAGTTCGTGCTTCAAGAACGTGGAGGTGCCCTCCAAAAAGAAAAAAATGATCTCTTCAATAGTGTCACGCTTAGTCATGTGAGTATTTCCTAGCTTTTGTATCTATTTCCTACAGAAATGATTACTGGAAACCGTGTGTCAGCGGCTGCAGATTGCGAGCGAAATATGAAAATGTCTAACCGTCCCGGCAGCATTCCGAGTCAATAATTCGTCCGAAACGAAACTTTTGTTCGGCATTTAACATTGAAAATAAGCAGAAGGCGTGCGTACAAATGCTGAAATTTCTGCATAAAGGTGCAAGAAATACACAGCTGATCTGTATTGATTTTCAAGGCTGTTTTGTTACTTCGAAGAGGCACGTTTCGCAGTGCGTACGTTCTGCTGCTTCGAATAATAAATTATTTTGGTAATAAAAGTTTAACGGACTGATTTGCATTTGGCGCTGGAAAGTCTCAAACACCCGTGAAAATCATATAAGAACTGTTTTCCTCATTAACGAAAATAAATGTGGTGACCTGCACGTGCATGTAATCTAAATTCTTAAGTGGAAAGTCAGTGTGCTGTCATTAGTATGTGTGGTTCTAGGAATAGGTAAATGTATGTTGTTTAAGCAAGCGCATGACGTAAAATATAGCACATTTTTAATGAAGGGCTACCGGAAAAGGTTTACACTTGTGCGTTGTTGGTGTAGTTTACGAGAAAACATTTATTTCCCGTTTCCAGGTATGTTTAGTGGTCACGGTGATCTTGTTAGCCTATTCTGTGATCTTGTAGAGACAGGTCATTTTGATAGTCAAAGTGTAAAACTTAACAAATATTGTGCTTAATTAGGATCAGCTGTGCGTTTATTCACACATTGAATATCGTCAAATGCGTGGCTGCCTTCTGTTTTATAAAATATTTCGTAGTGGTCTGTCTTGCCTTCTTACTAATATCCTTATTTATTTTCATGATTTCGCTCGCATTTTGCATTTTTACTGCGATGTAGCCATACGTTACGTATCGGCATGGAAAATGTTTTAGAATATTCTTTAAAAAAATGTTGTCGAGGCAGTAGACGTCGGGCTACGCTGTGGATCAATGTTGCCTCAGTCTTTATTTCGCATTCACATTTGTTATCTTTGCCATCTTACAACTGGACTATTAAGTTTCAGCTAAACTAATATTGGGCTACTCTGCAAATCTTTCAGTAGTACCGTGATTTCAGAGAGCAGTACTACTATCCACACCAGATGCCGTTGTTTCATACGGAAGTTCAGTGGGGTCCTTTAACTTGCGTCAATTCATTATTAAAGCTGTGCCTTGACGTGCTTTAAACTTGACTTAAAAAGTATTGAATGTATTGTATTGTTTGAAGAGCAGGCCAGTTTATTTTTGGCTCATATATTTTACTATGGAGTATCAAGTATTAAAATTGTACATAAACCAGACTTTCAGCTCGTAATGCGTTCACTCCCGTACGTTGAGTTGTCGGACATATACCTCGTGTGTAGTTGCGATGTATGGTATTGACCCAGTTTTAAGACCTGTGATTTCATTAGTGAGGGGGTACCCCTTTTCCGGTTATGTATATAGGGTCTACTATTGAGATTCTACGGATATTCTGATTGGTTGCTAAATCGGGCAGAACCGTAAAAAGACACAACTTGTCAGTTTTGAAGAAATGAATAAAAACGGTAGAGTTCGTTCGCCGTTATCTGCCCGTAACTTGCCGTGCGACGTATACATTTTGATTTTGTGAAGGTATACAGCACAAGTTATCGTGCATCTGCTTGCTAAAACTTGTTATTTTGCTAATTTGAAAGAGTATAACTACCAGCTCCTTAAAGTTATCCAACTGCAAATACTGAAGTACGAAAATGGGATTTTTGATCTTTCTATAGCATTAGTATTCTGACAAGGCTGCACATATCACTGTGAAGCGAAAACTTAAATTTGACTGTTGGATATTTATGTTTTTATAAATTGTTGCTACATAACCATCGAAGAGAATTTTCATAAAGTACATGTGTTGAAATGGTCATTTAGTGCAGCTCACAATAAATAAGTTGCACAATCATTTTATGTAGATATCGGTGCCACAGCGTGTAGTGCCAGCTATTTGCCAAGAGTATTAGTCACGTGTCGTTACAGTATCTTGCATGTAAAGATGCACATTGGCATAATGACTTACAGGTAAAAAGGTTACAACTTCAATAAATCTGCACTTTTTCATTGTTTAATGGAATAATGTTCGTGTACTGTTTTAACCGAAGGTAAGATAGTGTGGTCCCCCATCCGAGTGTCTGTTCAGCGAAAACGGGACTATGCAACTTAACTTCGTCGTATCCATAGGCCTATGGATGTAAAAGTTGCTTCACAATGCTCTTCACTGGTTTGGCATTGACTCTACGTTTATAATTGAAATGAGAACCATGAAAAACAGAGTATCGTCAAACACCATTTCCAACCTGGACGTAAAATAATCAAATTAGGTATTTGTAATTCACGGAAACCTATCGAAGCATCGACAGTAGCTGAATTTAATGCCAATAGCAAAACTGATGAGGTTGTTCACTCATGTCTTTGGTAAATTCTACACACTACAAGGAAGTGAAAGAGTAGGACAAGTGTCATTGAAATATTTTAGTAAATGAAAGCATTTATTTCAAAGAGGAAATATGTGCAAATGTGAAAGTATTTTGAAGACGTTATACTCATGAATCTACCTTATTTTTCGTTTCTTGATTAATAAATTGCTAATAAGTTTCCGTTTCTTTACTTGACTGTTTCGCTATTAAAAAATGGACATTCAAGCCGACCACTTGTTCTTATTTATATGCGCTATTGGATTTTTCTTCGCCTGTATATTTTGAAATAGAAATTAATTTCACTTTCCGACTTGGATTTCGTTTGCAGTAGAACAACTCTCTACAGAATATTTAACGTTCATGCAAGTAACTGGAACAAAGCAAACAACAAAATAAAAGTTCATACCCCCGAAAGCATAATATCTAAAATACCTGAGTATGGTTTATTTAGTTCGGCAAGGAAAAATGTTTGTTATGTAAACAACTCACCTTACTCCTCGACAGTCTCAGGGGCATGCACTTGGTCCAGCGATCCTCCAGCTTTTTCATCCCACCGGAGAAATAAATTTTGACAAATTTTGCAAAATACTCACTGAGTGCAGCTGTCACGTCTTCATCCGATGAAAATGTTTCCAGCAAACCAGAGTTTACAGTTACGGAAAAGCAAGAAGTCACTTTGCGCTAAGTGGTGAGAAGGATGGATGAGGACCCATTTCAAAGCCCGATTCATGCACTTTCGCCATTGTTATCGCTAATGTGTAAGATGGTGCATTATCGTTATGAAAGAGAACTTTTTTGCTTGTCAAGTTTAAAACTTTCTTTCAGCTAAGGGAAGTGTCAAACGATCCAGCAATGAAGCATAGTAGGGTCCAGTTATGGTTCTGATTTTTCCAAGTAATCTGTGAGAATTATTCCTTGGGAATCCCAAGAAACAGTGGCCATCACCTTACCAGCTGACAAAATTATCTTTGCCTTCCTCATGAAAATAAATAGCAGACAGTATGTACACACAGAATAGGAAAGTATGATTTTCTGAGGATAGGGCAGGGGTGATCACCTGCGGTCTTGCTGAAGGAACCATATTGAAAAATTAGTGCTGCGGATTCAGTGGCAGAATATGTACAGTCCAACTACTGAATAAGCTCAAATTTGTAAGTATCGTACAAATTAAGCTACAGATTCCCTGATTTTATAATCGAGAGAGTGCCACATGTTTTTTGGTTCCATCCATACTGCCCATTTTTCTGGCTCATGAGTTTCCAGAAACTGGTTCTGAGTTTATTTTATATGATTCTACAGTTATAAGCACTCATCTTTTCATCTTTCCGGAATTAACTGCCATTGTAGAGTGAAATGATGCTTATCCGCATGTCGTTTTAAGAGGGGTGCGATTTCGATGAAATTGACATCTCAGCAAATTTTTAACGCTGTAGCCAAATTTTATGTGCCCAGAACCCTTCCATTGTATTGTGGTCATCGAAAAAGCACTTGATGAGTTGCCATATGGTTTTGCGATGGCTGGGAGCATGTTTGACGAGCAAGGACAGCCGTCTACTCAGGCGTTGCGATGTTGGCTAGCGTGTCGAGGCCGTAACGCGCCCATGATTAAGCAATCAGGCATGTGCTGGTCAGGATTTTAGAGCAGCATCGTCGCTTCATATGCTGTGTGAAATTCTTGGAGCAACAATTTGAAACTGAACTGCTTTGCCATTTCTTAGAGGGTAGACATTAAATTTGAAGATGGATAAGAGGTTTCCAGGGTGGTGGTCGTTATTTTGAAAAGAAATCATTTGTGGAGGAATAACACTGCTTAAGGCCCAGCGGATAATTCTGAGAAATTAATAACGTATTTATCAAAATATGTTATATCTGAGGCCTGTAGGAATAGGAATCTGCTCCTGAAAGCTTTTTGAGAAAAGAGAAGGAAAAAATGTTCCTTGCGGCATTCGGTTCCAATGCCGCTGTTGTTCATATCGTTCAGGTCCACAGTACATATTACTTGTTGCCAGTTGTCACAAAGGTTAAAACTGTCTTGAATAATTGTGAAAACATACTGAAACAGGTATGTTGTGCGCTTGGTATATATCATAATTCGGCTGTGTCCGCGGAAGCACGAGTCTCCAGTTAAAATCCCAATGCTAACGTATTTATAGGTTGTTACTGCGGCCATCATTTAGTTCTAGGAGTGTTTTGTCAATTCGAATAGTGTGGTATGAGACACGACAGTAATCGACAGAACTGGATCGCTACCCACCATTTACAAATGTTCATTCGTAGTCTGGGGGAAAAAAAGAAATGACGCAAATGTTGAAGACTTCATTTTTAGTATTTTGTTTCGCGGTGGTGACAGATATCAATGGAATGAAAGAAATCCGAAGCCTGCCCCCCCCCCCCTCTCTCTCTCTCTCTCTCTCTCTCTCTCTCTCTCTCTCTCTCTCTCTCTCTCTCTCTCTACTTCGAAGACATTTGATCTCATGCCATTACTTTTCTAGGCATGTTCAACAAAAATATTTTTATTTGTGGCTACTTCAGTAAAATGTCACCGTGGAGAAAACAGCTCGTAGTTACATGGGCGTGAATAGTTATGAAACGAATACAAAGTTCGAAATGCATACTGCTTGTGAGAAGATGGGTGCTGATCAGTGTGTAACATTCATGTTCTTGTGAACCACATACCCCTTTGCTTTGTGAGAATCTTTGACATATCAAACACGGTGTTACAGTTCCTCCAAGAGACAAGGTTTCTTGTAATGAACCAGTTGTTAAGGGTGTTGATCCACAAAAAAGTGCTTTTCATTTTTGTACGTCTTGATGAAATATTGAAATACCAGTAGGCGCAGTCGGTATAGCGTAATTGTCGCTAAAAGTGAAGAGTTGATACTGCTGACTCTGCTTAACATCTGGGTTATTGATGCATTTTTTAAGGAATCAGTTAGGTTCCACACTATGTAGCCAGTCACTTTGGCGGACCCTTTTTTTACGAGTAATTGACGAAAAAATCGAGGTTTTGCTTGACGCTCAAAAGCGTTAAAAAAGTACTGTATGGGCTGGATGCGTGCAGTAATGGGTAGGGCAAGGCCTTCGCATGCAGAAGGCCGTGGGTCCGAATATCATCAGGTGTGTTACGTCCTGTTCATTTCTAAATATTTGTTGAAGTGGTTGTGATCATTATTTTTCTTCAAATCTGGATTGAATGTAGGCCTAATATTTTTTTATTTCTACTCCGTTGTCACATCAATTTCATCATCATAGGAACTTTATTTGCTCTCATTTTTCATCCTATCATTCTTTTTCTGACTGAAATATTTATTCATGTGATTTTAATTAATGTTATGTATTAATTACCATTTAATTTTTTATTTTATAATCGTGTTTCTTCGTCTGTTCTTGCATTCCTTATTTCTGTTCCTCATTTTGCTGGACTTTCGTTTTACTTATAATTCCTTCTTTCGTCTAAATCATCTGCTTTATTTTTTCCATAGTGCAGTAGGAATTAAGGTTGTGTTTTAAATGTTTGTATGAAGGTTACCATCCAAAAATGCATATCTTGTAACGAAAAATACATTGACACTGTTGTACAGTCAGTATAGATTTAGTCTTTTGTTTCGTAACCGATAGATTGGCATTTTCAAATATTTAAATATTTTAACAGATAATATAATTAAATTCACATGCACAAGAATTCAGAGTAGAACAAGAGAGAAAGAAAAATATGAGAACAGGGTAAAAAGTTCATATGGCGATTAAAATGACAAAGGAATAGAAATAAAAAATTACCTTTAAACGAATTGAGTAAAAGTAATATTTCTTCATTTCGATAAAGATTTAAAAATAAAGTTTAAAGCACCTGACAAGATTTGAACCCACAACCTTCTGCATGTAAAGGCATTACACCACACAGCCAATACACCACTACCTTTTTAACGTTATTGAGTGTCGCACAAATTTCCGAAATTTTTTGTCGTTGACTACTCGCGAACGAGGGCCCACCAGGGTGAATGGCTGCACGGTGTCATATCTAGGATTTGAACATACATCGCCGCATAGATGATTTCAAAAAGTCGATCCTACCGCCGAGTGAGATTTTGTACACTATTATCTCATTGTAAGTTGGTCATTGTCTTCGATGAGAAAAGAAGCCCGGTAGCTTCGTTTCGTGAAAGATGGGCCAAGAAAGCCTGTAGTCCTACTGCTTTTGCATTTAATATCATGGGATAGAAATTGCTTGTGCAAGAATTGATTTTTCTGCGTTGTTTCCTTCTTATTCTACACAAACGGAAAACCTGTTCTTTAACATTGCCCTCGTCGATAACGAGAAGGTAGTCAAACTGATATCTGAATTTAAAGCAACAAGAACAGTAGACGAATGAAAGAGATCAATTTGGTTCTGCCATCCATCGCTTTTCAGCAGTTGTGATTTAGGAGAGAGGGACACCGAGAAGAGCATATGCATTGTAGTGTTTACTTCCTGCCATTTAAACGTAAGGGGCACATCTTATTTTATTAAGGCATCAGTCTCATTATTGAGTTTGTTGTATTTTTATTGTTAAATTACGATTTGTAAGCAAGATTTCAGAGTTCCGGTAATAGGGTGCAGTTAAAGGCCTGGATAGTGTTCCTTAATGAGAACGCTTTCTTCCCAATAGGAAGGCGTAGTATATCGAATATTTATACCAACTTTAGCACATCTCCTGGGCGAATCAATTACACGACTTAAGCACTATCGTGTCTGTTAATTTTAGAGCAAGGACTTAGATCATTATCACGTGCGAAACTAATTGCTGCATTTTCCAACTGTCAAAGTGCTCACAAGAGGTACATATCCCATCCGGAAGACTAGGTCTTGAATTACATTAACAAACGTTAACTTCGAAAAACTGTTCTTGATAACGAGAAGGAAGATTTTTCTAAATGTATGAAGGACCATACTGTATTTTTAGACAATTCTGTAATGTCGGTTGACTTTATGATCCATCCTACTGCTGCAAGAGTTTAAGTTTCCTTGTGCACTTGGTGCGTTCAGTATCTGTTTCTATCGTGTCTGTCATGCTTGGATGATAGTGTGCATTTGGGCGTACGAACGTTCAAGGTGTCTCCAGCGAAGCGTGCCCTTTCCCTTGCGGCCTCCAAAACATTTTTACCCAGAAAAAGGTTTTGCATAATTCGGTTTTCAGACATTTTACCAAAGGTCTGCCTAACATATACGGTTCTAGCTGACAAAACTGACGCACTCGCTTGCCGCCGCTCGACTGTCTGGTACGAGATGTCGCTATAAAAATTAATAGATATCACATGGTTTTTATAAGAGTGTGTTGTAATGGCTTAAAATTACAGATTGCTAGACTTAGTTAAATTTCAGACGATTTCGCAGCGTCTTATAAAATGAGACTGGGAGACGCTGCCAGTGATTCGTTAGTCGGATACGAATCTTGGTTGCTCTCATGGTGCATTTAGAGTAAGTACAGAATGTGCTGAGAGCGGACCAATCAGCATGCCAGATCCACTTGAGACAGCCCATATATTCGATGTTTTCAGTTCAGATGTTCAACCCTTTGGAATTGCGGATGAGAAAAATACGTTCCTTGGGAACCCATTTGTAGTCCAGTTATTCAAGAAGCATCGTTTTCATACTGAAAGGCTCGCACTGCAATGCCTGTGATTACACTGGTTTAATGTTGCTCCAGTGCAACTGCATTAGTACTGAGAGCGTGATTCCAATTTGACACTGTTTTCATTTGATTTACTACGGTTGTGTTCATGTACTACAAGTATATATATGAAGGATGCAAATCGTCTGAGCACACAGACGAAATATGCGTGAAAAAAATTGAGATCATGTTTCTGAGATTACACTTTTCCTTTTCCCCGCACATAACGCAGTTTCCTTGTATCAGCTGTGGTTCTTTACTGCCCAAAAGATCGTTAAAGCATGTTAAAGTGTAAAAAATTTGCGACGACCATCGCAAGACACTGGACGCTCATCTGGGAAGGCTGCTTTTAGAATCCCTTTCCGGCGATCCGGATTTAGGTTTCGCTATATAGCATACTGCAAATGACGTGCTGGTTGCTCCAGACGCGGGCAGTTTCCTCCAACACGATCGTGCCCTCTGTCTCTGACGATCACGTTGCCGACAGGAAATTTAACGCTTGCACATCATAATAGTCAGAGACTAACACAATTTAACTGCTCTACGAATTTGTGGTAGTTGAACTTAGCATGTGAATACCTAGAGCTGTTTATAACCTGGTGTAACCGGTGCCTTGCCATCTTTCATTGCTGGCGTTGGAAGCCAGAAATTACACGACTTACAAACACTTCCCTTAGTGTGTAAGTAGACACTGTGTTAGATATAGTACAAAGTTGTAATAATTTGCTTTCGCTGGTATAAGCGCCCCTTATCTGGCAAGGCGACGGCGTCCTCAGGGCTTCAGGTATAGTTCCAGACGAACGCGTCCATCGATCTGAAAGCGCAGAACAGCGCCCCGCGCCTTGTCCAGCTGTGCCCCACCACCTGGCAAGCTGACGTCACCGCCAATGACAGCCTCAGACTTACTTGCACTTTCCAGAAACCGGCTAGCGACGCTAGAAGCGCCATATACATATACGTATTGTGTGCGGCGGTTGCTCCGCCGCCGCCCGAAGATCGGCACACCGCAGGGTCCAAAGAGAATTCCTGTCTTGCCTTCACCTACTCGACAGTCTGTGCTAGGGTTTCGACTCATAACCGTGTAAGGATACAACTAAGGATATTATGAAACCCATTAATGGATATTTTCCAGAAACAGCAGTGGAAATAAGCTACTGCGGTGCGCCATTATCGGCACGCACAAACTCTTAAGTGTTCAATACACGAACTCTGCAAGTTGCCCAAAACTGCGCTTACCGCCAGTTCTCGAACTCCACAACCAGCGTCAGATCTGTGATTTTATCTTGGCCACTTCGATAAACTAAAGAGTACGGTAAAATTTTTGCTACAACTTGTTTTA
Source organism: Schistocerca serialis cubense (assembly GCF_023864345.2). NCBI lineage: Eukaryota > Metazoa > Arthropoda > Insecta > Orthoptera > Acrididae > Schistocerca > Schistocerca serialis. The sequence continues at coordinate 315,530,127 of NC_064645.1, read as the reverse complement.
AAGAAGGTAAATTATCATCTCAAATGCCCTAGCTTAGTTGTCTACAGACTCATTAGTCAACAGAGCCAAATGGCAATACTACGACGATTGAATTTTCTTTTGAGAGCCAGATCTTTTAAACTTAAACTGTGTAGGAAGGCTCGTTGTTTGTTCATTTAAATTGGGTACTCCTAAGCTGACCTTCGGTAAATACGTCTTCATTGTAAACTGTGTAGGAAGGCTCGTTGTTTGTTCATTTCAAATGGGTACTCCTAAACTGACCTTCGGTAAATACGTCTTCATTGTAATTGAGATACGTTTTTTGAGGTCGTCCTCTTCCAACTCGCATCCTCACTCGTCTTCTTTGGTAGGCCTACTCGTTTCGTCTACCTGCTTTCGTTCGTCCTCTGTGTCCGAAGGGGTTTGGGTAGTGAACGTCCTTCTCAAGAACAAACGCTTGGATTTATGTTAATAAGGAAGCGAAACGTTAAAAATTCTCACACGCCTAATTTCGAAGCATTATCCGCGCGCCCCTTCGAAGATTTTGGCTCAAGCCGCAGAAGTGGTGCAGGTGGCACCGAGTGCACGTGGTCTGAGCCCTAGTAGAGAATGCAATTTCACCTACGGCTCCGTCTAACGCCACTTCTTCAAAGTAGACTCGCCCAGACCGAAAACCGACATCTACAGATGGAGCACGAAGTTTCAATCGCATTGTTCAACGCACGCACGGCGTAGTTTCTGGAAGAGCCAGACTCAAGGGGTCAAAGAGCAGCACGTTGCTCGCGAGTCGCGGTTTGTCATCCACTGCCCTAGCGGGATGACGACGAAGAAAATGACTAGATGTGAAGGGGACTCGTGCACTGAGGGTCCCGTACAAACCTAATTATGTATAAGACGGTTAATCCATTTCGGGAATCGAGAATCTCCACCATTTTTGTCTGTTGTCGGTACTGATACTGGCAAGATATGCTTCCCAGGCATTCCAAGATTGTTTTAATTTCAATGATATAAATGTGAGAGTCATGCATGTGGCGGGCGACCGTTATTGTAATAATCAGTAGATCTCCACCAGACTGCCTGGGCTGCAATAAGTCAAACATCAGGCTAGGGATGACTTTATTGCTAATCTGGCGCGTTTCGGGATTTATCCATCATATACCCAGGAGCGATTACTGCAGACTAGTCTGCGAATGTTGGTTTCACATACAACTTAAAACGCCATAGTTACGTGCAGTTATCGCTCCTGGATATCTGATGAAGGATAAATTCCGAAACGTGTTTTATGACCAATAGCCATTCCTTGCCTGATGTTTGACTTTTACCGTTGCGACCCATTTAGTCTTAATGGAGAACTACTGATTGTTTTAATGTCAAGTTTGACCTCGAATAATTAATGACAAAAGAAAAATTTTTTCGTGTTATATAATAACAAATAAGGAATTTCCTGTTTTTTTTCTGTATTTGCAGTGTGAAACCTTGAGTCTTGCCGAATATCGTGATTCTATGTCAAGTTCTCTATAGGTTCTGATTAGTGACTTTGCAAGCATTAAAATATATGACATAAATGGCCGTTCTATTTGATTGCATTGACTTACGACCTAACGTTTACAGTACTGCCATAGACCTTAGTATGTGACATAAATTTCAACTTAATACCTCTATCCGTTCCTGAGAAAAGGGGCTCTCCGGACAGTCAGATAACAAATGATAATTCTTTTCGTGTGATATAATTACAAATGTATTGTTTTCGGATTTTGTTGTACTGTGAAAATTTCGTACAAAATTTCGCGATCCTCGTCCAACGGGAAGTACCCTATAGGTCTTGATAAGCGAGTTTGCGAGTATCAGAATAAGTTACATATGTGACCATATATTTTCACTGCGTGGATTTAGAAGCTTCAACTTTCTACACCACCAAGGGTCCATAAGGCTCACTATGTGACGTAGATTTCAACGTGATACGTTTACCCGTTATCGAGAAAAAGGTTTTAAATGGTCGGACAGACACAGGACAATAACAAAACGATATTGTACGGATTCCGTTTTCACCTACTGAGGCACTGATCCCTAACAAGTATTTAAGGAAAAGAAAATCTTTTAACGAGCTTCAATTACAAGTACTTTCATTCAGGAGATACTTTAAGCTAACGATGACATTTAAGAGTTCTAGGTCGGCCTCGGTGGCCAATCGGTTCTAGGCGCTACAGTCTGGAACCGCGCGACCCCTACGGTCGCAGGTTCGAATCCTGCCTTGGGCGTGGATGTGTGTGATATCCTTGGGTTAGCTAAGTTTAAGTATTTCTAAATTCTAGGGGACTGATGACCTCAGAAGTGCTCAGAGCCATTTGAACCATTTTTTAAAGAGTTCTAGGAAATACTTCAGGAAGTGCGGCCTGTGCGTTTACCACTTTGCCTTAGCACAATTTTATTCTCAATGAATACTTGCCTCTCCTTGATTTTCTGGCCAGCTTTTGGTACAGAGTCGCGAGTAGTGTTAACGCACTCTTCTTCCTGATGAACGAGTTGGGGAAATCGGCGAGTGAGATTAGTGGACCGTCCCACGACCTTATCTGCATTTACAGAGCTAGTGTCCGCCCGACGTCATCGTGGTATTCAAAACTGGTTAACCCTTTGTGCGTCACATTTAGAAAAAAATTGGGGAAATTTTTTTGTGATGAATATTTACTGTATATGTTGCACATATGCAATATCCATTGCAAAAAGTTCTTTGAAGCTATTGGTTAATAAATAATGATTCCAAATAGTATCATTAGAAATTACATAATAATTACTCAAAAAAATGCATACACACCTGTATTGTAAACTTACCGTATTTCTTTCCCTTGCCCTTGAACTACGTAAAGTTGGTTCCCTAACCAAGAATTTCAGTATACACAGAATAAAACTAAACCCAACAGTTACTGTTCACTCACAAATGCAGTAGCACGACTCAGGACAGTTCTATTCTGCACTTCAAACAAACGGCGAGTCATGAAAGCAAACGCCAGTGTGATCTGTTGGCCAAACTTGGAACTACGTGAAGCGATGCCAAACGGTATCATTGAAGCATTGGGAATCTCAAAAAAGCCAGGAATACTTAATGATGCCAGTGCTGCTGAAACCTCTTGTATGGCTCATCATCGTATAGAGAAAGAGTATGTGCACTTGCAACAGCACTGACATTTATCGCGCTGTAAATTATAGGCATATAGTGGCTTAACATTATCAATAATTATGTGGAAATACTAAGATTCGTTACATTAAGTCATTGACGTAGAGGCTACACATCGGGCAAGCAGGACCTGGGGTCTTCGCCCGCCGTTCCCAGACTTGTAAACCGCAGCCAGTCGGACGTGCCGTGGCCGGTTATGAACTTCCGGACAGCACAGAGTTACACAGCAAACGTGCCTACCGTGAAGAACACTGCCCTCGTCCGCTTTCACCTGTCATTAACGCCTTTGAGAGATTTAACTCTGCATTCTCTATCACCAAATGTAGTATTTGGATGGATGCATACAATTTCTTTTAAAAGCAGCAGCTACGAGCTTAGTGATAAATGTGGTTGTAAGGTGCCATCCCTTAATATGAGAAAACCGTGAGAAATTGTGTATCAAAGGAAGTTTTCACCAACTCTCCCCTTTATAAATTGCAAAGATTCTTTCAACTGTGAAGCACTATCTCATCCTGTAGTTCAATGTTATGTATTCAAAATATGGAAAGTGTGAATTTTTACGCAATTTTTATGTACTTAGTGTCCTCGCTTAATGTAGACGCAGTTTCACTTAAATACTCCCCCTGCATACCCAATGTTGACGTAATACATACCAGATATTTTAAAAATTTGGAATAGTGCACAGTTTTCGTATTATATACTCCACTTGATAGTTGCCACACACCCGAATAGGAGATTTCTATGACCAAATTGTTCTTACAGTCAAAGCGAGCAAGGTGTCCTTCAAATTTTGCATGCATGTGAACTCCATCCACCAAAAATTAACGAGAATAAAGGGTACATTTCATTTATTGCATATCAGACCTGCTACCTGATATAAGAAGCAGGTCGTGCATTATACTATTTATCATGTAACAGTACATTGTTACATATTAGCAAATGTGTGAGCAAGAAATCAAGGGTATTAACAATGAGTGACAAACAGAATTAAATTATATTTAGGAAACGGAGTTTTAAAATAAATGTTAGTAATTTAGAAAAAGAAATAGAAAGATAGGAAAGGAACGATCTGCAAATTTTCTTCTACTGTTAAAACTAAGTATAACACACAAATTGTGGTTCATGTTGTTGGACCTAGAAACGACGGAGAGGTTTCGCCCCTGCTGTGGTTCGCAACACAACAGGCCACAGCAGTCCACCCACCCAACCGCCGCCCCACACCGAACCCAGGGTTACTGTGCGGTTCGGCCCCAGACGTGTAAGGGTACATCAAGTAGTTTTTTACAGGCTCTTTGGAATACGTCTATTGTAAATTGTAGTAGGAACAACGGATATTCGACATATTGAACGCCGAAAACTATAAAATAATTGGCCCTATACTTCCCCATAACTGAAGACCATTTCTAGAATTTACATGGAAAGGGAAGTGCAAGTTAGTGTCAATCTTTAAATCGAATGTTCTCACATTGCTCGCCTGGAGCACCTCTAAAACGCAATAGAGTAGGGATTCTTTGTGGCATGGATGCGACAAGCTCTAGGTGGGTCTTTGGAGGTTTGTTTTCACACCCAAGTCACGCAGTTCCCGTAATTTACAGGCCGGTGGTTCGAAGGTGCGTGGTTTGGGCATGATAGTGCTCCAGATGTCTTCGATCGGCTTCAGATAAGGGGAATTTGGTGATCGAGATGTGAACGTGGAACAGCAGAACGGTTCTTACCCATACAGGGACAATTTTGCGTTTACAAAAATTCGTTTGCCGGGGAAGACATCAAGCATGAAGGAATGCAGGTATCAGCTAGAATGTTTACCTTGATTACAACCGCAGGTCCCATGCCAACCCAGGAGATTCTCCCCCATAGCATTCCCCTGCATCCGTGGCGTAATGCATGTTTAAAGCAGCAGTTCGCCTTTATGACATCGTATCCGGATTCAACAATCAATATGGTGTAACAAGATGTGTGTCTCATCCGACCAGGTGACACGTTTCCAGCGATCCAAGGCCCAATTTCGATAATTTCATGCCCACTGAAATCGTAATTGACGATGCCGTTGAGTTAGCATGGGAACATGTGGCATGATCTGCTGCGGAACCCAGTGTTCAAAAATGTAGGTTGAACGGTATATGTTCAGTAACACTTTTGCCCACACCAGCACTGTTCTCGGTAGTCGGATGGGCAACAGATAACAGCTTATCCTGCTTTACAAATTGGGCAAACCTCCGACCATCCATATTCTCTGATGGACCGTGGACGTCTACATCTATATGATCACTTTGCAATTCACAGTTAAGTGCTTGGTCGAGGGTACATGGAACCACCTTGAAGCTACTTCTCTGCCCTTTCACTCTCGAACAGCACGGTGGAAAAACGGACACTTAAATCTTTCCGTGCGAACTCTTGAGTTCTATTGTGATTACTTCTCTCTACGTAGAGAGACACCAACAAAATGTCTTCCCACTCTGAGGAGAAAGTTGGTGATTGAAATTTCACGAGATGATACTGTCATAACGAAAAACGCCTTTGTATTAATGACTGTCACCCTAATTTATGCACCATATCCGTTGCACTCTTGCCCTGTTTCGCGATAATTCAAAGCGAGTTGCCCTTCTGCGTACTTTTTCGATGTCCTCAGTTAATCCTATCTAATGCGGATCCCACGCCGCAGAGCAATACTCCAGAAGAGGGCAGACTAGTATAAGCAGTCTCTTCAGTAGACCTATTACAACTTCTAAGTGTTCTGGCAATAATCGCAGTCTTCGGTTTGCTGTACCCACAATATTATCAATGTACTCTTTCCACTGTTGTTCGTAATTGTAAACTCTAAGTATTTTAGTGCACGGACTTTGAATTTGTGATTTATTGTGTAAATGAAATTCAGCTGATTTTTTTTTTGTGTTCTTGTGGATTACTATAACTTTTCTTACTTAAACTCAACTGCCACTTCTTGCATCATACAGATACCTTGTCTGAATCGTTTTCATCGTCTGATGACTTTACATAACGGTAAATGAGGACTGCTCAGATTGTCTCGTAAATCATTTATGTAGATCAGGAACAACAGGGGCTCTATAACGCTTCCACGGATAACGGCAGAAATCACTTATGTTTTACTCTCTTTTCGTCAGTTATTACGAACGGACACCTTTTGACTGCAGGATATCACGAATACAGTCACGCAACTAAGACAATACTCCATAGGCACACAATTTAATTAGAAGTCTCTTGAAAGGAACGATGTGGAAAGCCTTCTGGAAATCCGAATATATGGATCAGTTTGACATCCCCTATCGGTAGCACTTATTACTTTGTGAGAATAAAGAGCTAGTTGTATTTTAAAAGAATAATATATTATGCTCCCTCATTGACCATTTTTCAATAGTTTTCTTATAGGTGTTCCACAATATTAGAGTACAATATATGTTTCAAAACCTCATACTGCAAATCGACGTTGTGATATGGTCCTGTAATTCAATGGATTACTCATATTTCCTTTCTAGAGTATTGGTGTGACTTGTGCAACTTCCCAGTCCTTATAGAACAAAGGATTGTGGCAGTGAAGCAGAACACACACACAGACAGACAGACAGACAGACACAGAGAGAGAGAGAGAGAGAGAGAGAGAGAGAGAGAGAGAGTTGGGCTGAGCAAGTGGGTAAGAATGGGCAAGTAGAAGTGGATCGGTATGAGCGACTTAAGCAATGGACTAGTGGACGTACATATCTACTCCCCCACCCCTCCCCCAAGTAGTGCTAGGAGTGTCATATCCTCACAATATTTTTCCCTAGATAGTAATCCAACTGAATACCAAGTGCCAGAGTTCTGCTTCCTGTAACACCCATAGCTACCGTTACCACTCCTTAGTAGTTAAATGCTATAATTGTACTGTCACTTGAAGTTCTCGGAATTGGAACAGGAAACGAAATTTGACTGACGTTATTTCAGGGATTACAGAATAGTCAAATTTACAACAAAAAAAACCTGGCTGTGTGAGCCCACTGACCAGCATGGGGTTGCACTGTTGTAACTGGTCCTTGATATCTTGGATACTGGCACCGGGACGGAGTTGACGTCTAATCTGGTCTCATATCCGTTCTAACGGTAACAGATTTGGGGACCTTGCCGGTCATAGGAGTGCCTCAACATGACTACGGACGTGGCGTGTTTGGATGAGAATTGTCCGGATGAAAAATGAAACCACGATTCTGTCGCATGAGAGGCAACACGTGAGGGAGGAGGATGTACGTGACGGTACCGTACCGGTGTGCCATCATTTCCCTTAGTCACTATCAGCTGTGGTCTGAAGCAATACTCGAATGGTCACCACATCATTACGTAACACGGCTTTACCTCTACAAAACATAGGAACAATGGGACCTCTTCACGGGTCTTCGCTATATTCACCGACGACGGTGATAGGGGGAAGTGGAGAACCACGATTCACTGCTGTAGACAATTCGGCGTCATTCAGCAGTCAATACTTTCCGATCACGGGACCACACCAAATGCAGCCATTTGTGTCAACGGCAGCCTATGGTTGGCGTGGTAATTGCCTAGACGGCTGCTGCTGGTCACCAACCAGTGGTCCGGGATGACATAATGTTACAGGGAGTCCATTATTTGTTCTCGGGTGGCAGGTGGAGACGTGGAGGGGCTGCGATGCGCTTGGCGCAAAATAGATCGATCCTCCCATATAGACACACCTGGTCGAAGGCAACAGTGACAATGAGTTATCTTGCCCTTGCGTTGCATTCAGTCCGACATCGGGCCATTCACACCCGAACGCTTCACAAATCTGGGGATTGCACAATTCGGCCAGCTGACCAAATGGAAACCCATAATATTTTAACATGTCCCTATCATCTCATCCATGAGGATAAAAGAGGTGTCTTACCTCAACAGTACATTTTTCCAAAATAGTCGCTCATGTATTCACCAAGTTCAGTTGAAGTTTCTCCAGGCGTTCAGAAGTTAGTTTACTTTTCACAAAACCACTCCGACCACTACAAATAGAAGTTATAAGGGTGCCTTACCTCCAGGGCAAATAACACATGATACTTCGTAAGTCATATTTGTACCAAATTAAGTGAAATTTTCTGGACCCTAGAGCACACTACACATACAACCGTTATATATATACTGCATGGCTTGTCTCTGGAATCGTCTTCGAAGAGAAGGCTTTCGGTGAACATGCGAACTAGTAATGTAGGCATTCTTAGAGAATGTTACATACCCGTTTTTGGTTCCAGATAATATCATTCGTTTACTTAATGGATGCGTTACTATAATCTTCTGCGTGACAGTGAAAGATTTATCTTGCCCATCACTCGATTTTAAAGCTGTTGTTAATTTGTTCTTGCGTAGTTTTATTCCTTTTTTTTATGCTGGTTAGCAAATTGCAGTCTGACATATAACACTTTATTATTGTCCGTTTACTTATTAGTACGTCACATCGATGGATAGACCAGAAGTATTCGTATGAGCTCACGAAGTGTTCTGGGATTATGCGATGATGCATAGTCTTAATGAATATAAGTTCATTGGGATGGTTTTCGAAATGAGGAGCATTACTCGCAGATCTATATGATCTGCAAGCACTTCCCTGTGTTGTTCGGCTCTGAGGGACAATTGCATCTTGTTTCGTTCCACGTAAACACTCTATTCCAGAAAATTATCAGAACTACTCATTGCCAGCTGGAGATATCTAAAGGCCTAGGTTTTTTGTAGGGAGGAAAAGCATTTCTGTTTCAGGGGATAAAACAAAAAGAGGGTTTGGCTCTTCGGCAGCAAAGGCATTATGTAGCAGAGGACGAGGACGGAAAGGAAATTGGCCCTGTCATTTTCTGCGTAATTGCACACAACTTTCTTAAAGCGACGAAACCACAGAAAACATAATCTGGATGCCTGCTCTGCGATTTGAACCCCACTGCTGAATGCGAGCCTAGTAGCGTAACAACCTCTCCACGTCGCTAGCAACTGGAGACGGATTTCTGGCCTATATCTATCTTCATAAAAACTAATCTCATTATTCCCCCGCTCATACACTTCACATGTCGAGCAAGTCGTAGACTTCATCGAAGGTTCGATGCGTTTCGCCAGCTTCATCTCAGAGTAGCACTTTCACCCTACGTCTTCATTTATTTGTTGCACGCATTCCAGTCTGTTTTCCTCTGTAATTTGTACTCTATAGCTCCCTCTAGTCACATGGAAATTATTCCCCGATGTCTTAAAAATTTACTGTCATCCTGTATCTTCTCCTTGTCAATGTTTTCCGTATGTTACTTTCTTCCCTGATTCCGCGGTGAACCACCTCACTCCTTACCAGTCCACCTTAAATGCAACGTCCTTCTTTGACACCACGTCTCAAATGTTAGATTATCTCCTTTTCCGGTTTTCCCACAGTCCATGATTAACTACCATACAATTCCGTGCTTCAAACGCACTTACTACAGACTTCTTCCTCCGAATAAGACCGATGTTTGACTAGCAGACTTGTATTGGGAAGATTTACGCTCTTTCCTGTGCTAATCCGATTTTGATGTCGTATTACGATGTCCTTGCGTCCAAGGTAGCAAAATTACGTAACGTCGTCTACTTCGTGGTCTCCAGTTTGGATGAGTTTATCGCTAATTTCATTTGTGCTACTCATTAGTTTCGTCTCTTCAGTTTACTCTCAATCCTTATTCTGTACCCATTACACTGTTCACTCCATTTGCTTTCCCTGAGGATAGCAATGTCATCAATGAATCTTGTCACTTATAACTTTCACCCTGAACTGAGCGGTAGGGGCCATCCCTGTCTTACATCCTTTTTAATTTGAGCACAACGTTCTTGGTTTTCCGTTCTCATTGTTCCCTCTTGGTTGTTGTTTACATGTTGTATCATCCGTCTTTCCCTATACCTTACTCCTTTTTCAGAATTCGTAACATCTCACACAGTTTTACATTTTCGAGTGCTTTTTTTTTCCGACGGATCCTATGAACGTGTCTTGATTGTTTCGCAGTCTTGATTCCGCTATCGGTCGCAACACCAGAACTGCCTCTTAGTGCCCTTAGCTTTCCGAAAGTCAAACTAATTGTAATCAAACGGATCCTCAGATTCCTTCTCCATTCTTCTGTATATTGTTGTCAGCAAATGAGGTACATATACCATTAAGCTGATGTGTGGTAGTTCTCGTACTCATTCTAGGCTTGCTATCGCCGGGAATGAGTGGCGGATATTTTTCCGATAGTATGTTTCCGGAGTAGTGGATTCTACATACCAATCTGAATAGGAAGAAACTGATTCTGTGCTATACATCTTCAAGAAAGTCTATCCATTTAAGGTTTATTACTACATTATATTTACAAAAAGTTTTATGTATCTACGTGATCCAATTTCTAAATAAGTTTTCAAAATTTTTGATGGTTTTAAAGACTTGGGAAATGTCACTGTTTTTGAAAAAGCTTGCAGTATTGTAAAAAAGCTTTGTAACTGTACTATATTTTTCTTGTGAAAACTGTAATGTAAACTTAATGAATGTGATGTGCATTGGCAAATACTTAATGTACCCCGCACGCAGGTTGTTACAACCCAGACTATTAGCTATTTGCACTAGAATTAGCAGTATATGCTCTTAAGTTATCTGTGTGTATCTCAAATACTTCGTGCACAATATATTTTGGGCCCCAATGCGTAATGATTCTCCTGTGCACTTCTGTAAGATATTATATATCGAAACGTTCACACATACGCCACATGTTGGCCGTTCATGTGACGGCTCGCTCAGCCGTAGGCTGTGCGCCCGCTATGTTCTTCCTTTGATATACTTAGTCCAAGACTGCCTTTCTATTTGCTAACCTCCACTCCTGTGCGTCCAGTTGGTGCAATGGATATTTTATATGTTCTTTTTTGTGTGTTTGACAAACCAACATTGTGTAGTTTCCTATGAGTGGAAAGTGCTATCATTGTGTTAGTGGCATGTGTACATGTTAATAAGAAATTCCGAAAGCATGTAAACTGATGATTATGTGGATCTTATCACTGAGATCTGGGTTTGTACGCAGTGATAAATTCTTTTTGGTACATTGTAGATCCGATGATAAAGATTCTGTCGAAACTGGCCATTCTGAAATAAAAATACCAAGCTATCTTGGCCGCAGATTATTTCCTATTCCCCGTCTGGTATGCGGCCGAAAAGCCCCGGATTCTTCAGTGGTTCATTACTCGCACCGCTCGCTGTATCTTTTGGGGTAGGGAATGAAAATTAATAAGAAAAACCTGAGAAAGTGCTTTACGTATTGAACAGCTGATTTAATTTTTCTTTCCGCCAATTAATGGAAGAAATACTATGAACACAATGGAGATGTGTGATTAGCTTTAACACACACAAAGATAGCGTTGATGCTGTGGATGGGAAGGTGGTGTGGGAAACACTGAAGAAAACTGAAATACAGGATTACAGAGTTCATAGGATCTAGAATTTATGCGACGACGCCTGCAGTAAGGCCAGCTCACCTGTAGGAATCACTGAAACCTTCGGTATGAAATCTGGGTTAAGGCAGGGTGGAATTTCTGTCGCCTCTTTTCATAATTGTAAGGAACGAGATCCAGAGAAAAGTACACCAAATAATCGGAAAAGAAAGAATGAATTTCATATTGTTTGCTGATGTATGAGGGGACTCTAAGGAAGACCTTAAAGGTCCAATAAACACTTGGGCAGAAGTTGCTAAGGAGTGTGGGGCTTCATATGACTGATTTGAAATATCTCGGCACTATTGTCTGAAACACTGGTTCTGTAGACTAAGAAATCACTCACACCACCCAAGCAGGTAAAAACAATCAAATAGTGACACCTAATATGGAACAAGGAATTATAGATAAAATGTGGGTCATCTGTGAAACCTATTACATTCGCATTTTGAGGTATAGTTGTGATTCACCGACCATGAGAAATATATCAGCAGAATTCAGGCAGCTGAGGTATTTGTCCATAGCATGATCGGAAAGACGCGGAGAGAGAGAATCCGAAATGTGGAAATCTGAAAACAGACGTAAGCTGTAAGAATTTAGTACAGGTCAATCTTGCAGTAGTATGGACTTACGCGACGCATGGATCCTAACAGACTACCAGTAGTAAGGTGTGTTTTAAAACTTTGAGGTAAAAGACCAATAAGAAGACCAAGACACGGTAAAAGAATATGCTGAAATCTGGCATCTAGCAGAGAGGACGTACCTTGGGCAGCATCGAAGAGGGAGGTGATTCAGGACTGCAATAGGAGAGACCTCATTTGCCAACACATCGAATGAGATGGAACGACATGGAATGGATGCTGATGGGATATGGATGATGAACGCCTTACTGTGTGTTATATTTGGTCTTGTTTTCCACGGTGACATTGTTACTGCTGTCGATTCGCAGTTTTCATGACTTCAGTATCATAGAAACACCAAACTGACATGTGTGAGTGAACTTAATTGCTGATGTAGTTCCTTTATTCTTCTCCCAAAAAATTCATCCCTCGAAGTGGTTTTTTCCCCTTATTTGAAATTGACGATTAGTGATAGTAATAACTGTCCTATAATTCTGGTATGACGCCAGTTTCCTGAAGTTCACTCTCAGCTTTAGTTAACTCAGTTTTCTTAACTATAATTTAGAGGAGAGAGTTGATAATTTCTTTGGCCAGGATAAATTTTCCACTCTGATAATGTGGTCGTAAAACGTCGCGTCTACCTCAAAGCGCGCTACAGTTTCTCAGATTGGCATAGTTAATGGATTGGCTTTTCTCCAGATTCCCTGTAATGAAGACTGCGTTGAAAATTGTTCGTTGGATTTTGTGGTTCACGTACTTGTGTTCGGAGGGAACGGATTTCAAAACCCTATCGCAGAATCTACATTGTTTTCTGCCGTTTCAGTAGCTTAAGGCCTGAAACAACCTGTTTAATGTCTTATCCCTTTCAGTCGGCACTTACAGTGACACCAAAAAGTAGTGACACAGACACGTTTTCTCATATAATACAAAATGTATAAAACTCTTTGAACGTTATATGTATACCATTAACTCAGATTCAATAAAGGAAATAATGTTTATATTAAAATATTTTCCGAACACAGCAGAAACACATGCAATCAATTATATGAGAGTTTTCTTCTGCTCAAAAAAGTATTGGCATACCGAACGACGTTTGTGATGGTGCTTGACAGATAGCGTCGCGTGTACCAGATTTGTGCGATCGGAGTTGATCCAGTTTAGACGGCGAATGTAAGGTGCATTTACTTGTACCGATGACTTCCGTGTCGTTCTGCAACAAGGCGATTTTATTGCATTTGCAAGGTAAATGTTACCGTGAGATTGGTAAAGAACTTTGCCTTTATTACACAAGAGTGCGGACAATCATCAAGAAGTTTAAAGAGAATGGTGAAATAGACAGTAAACGGAATACGGACTACCAGGAGTTCTTACATTTAGGGAGCCTGGAAAGGTAGTTCGTCATGCACAAAAGAACCGTTGAAAGTTGCAGGGTCGTTGGTATCGAACATCCAACCAACGTCCAGCAAACAGGAATGTTTTGGACACAGACGATGTCCATGGTAGATCTCCCAGAAAGAAGCCCTTTATCTTCGAAGTTAACAGAAGAAAACACTTGTATTTGGCCAAAGATTATGTAAATAAATAGACTGAATTTTGGAATACTGTGCTATTCTCCGTAGAATCCAAGTTTAACTTGTTTGTATTCGACGGAAAGGGAAAAGTGTGGGTTAAACCAAATACGCAGCTCCAATCACAACACGACCTGTCTACAGTAGAACACGGGGAGGAAGCATAATGGTTTGGGTATTCATGGCAGCTTCTGGTGTTGGTGACATGGCAAGTATTGAAGGTGTCATGGATATTCGTAAATATATCGATGTGTTGCGAGGCCATTTACGTAGCAGTGCACAGAAACTGGGTCTTGATGGCGTATTTGTCTTTCAGCAAGACAACGACCCTAATAGTACTGCCCTGAGAACTCGGGGTTGGTTATAATATAATGCTTCAATCAGGGTTTTCAGTCAGTCACAGAGCCCTGGTGTTAACGCGATAGAGCGTCTTTTGAGGCACTTGGATGCAAAAATTCGAAACCGTCATTCCACACGGAAGCAGTAGTTTCAGACGGTGTTGTACGAGAAGTGGTCGAAGATCTCAGCGGATAATACTCGCAACTTGGTTCACTCCATGCCAAGACGTCTAAAAATCTCATTAATGCCAACAGTATGCACACAGTCTACTAGAATTAAGTTATGCGAATTAGAGAGACTCTTAACTTCATTTCTGTACAAGTGTTTCAATACTTTTTGATGCGTAGATTTCTGTTTTGATTAATGTTTTTGCTGTGAGAAAGCAGTTACACTAGAACCTTGTGATTGCTATTGTACATTTAAATAAATAGAATTGCCTTGGCATCACCTTCATTGGTAATGTAAGAGTATACATAATTGTGTGTGCCAATACTTAGTGGTGCCACTGTACGAAGTGTCTCCGATGTTTTCATCGTCTACATAATGTAACTCCAATGTAACATTTCCTTGCCTCCTTCTACTTTGACGTTTTCCAATAGGCCATATAAAGTGCTATGTTATGCTTCATAGTCGTCAGATGATCGTTGTATCCTGATGAATGTGTCTTGATAATTAGCTGTTCTGCACAATGAGTTTCCTGATCCTTTCCTAATATTCTTCGGTTACTGACAGTTTCTGTGATTGGATAGGAACATTTAATACTCCTGCTTCACTAAAATATTCTCATGCCGTTAACAATTTCGATGTATCCAATCAAATTATCAAATGAACACGAACATGCTGTGAACGACACATAGACAGAAAACAGAGCAGAACCTATCTTGACGTCGTTGAACATACTCTTGTGGGTATTTGAGAATGGGATTGCAAATTGCAAAGCCAGCTATGTCAGCAGCAGGTTTAAATGATGTTGGTGTGGGAAGAATAATATTCATATCCAGTAATTGTGCAAAAGCAAACAAAAAATTATATTTAATCACAGTGAAAATAACTCGATTAAAAACATATTCGGAAGATTCTTGCAACTACTAAGAAGGGGATTCCCTTCTTTATGCGGTGGGTTTACTACTACACTACCAGTCATTAGGAATTTTTTCACTGGTATCTGCAAGAAAAGTACGAAATTTCTACGGTGAGTTTTTTTGTGTTCTCTCCATTTTGGCAATATAGCATTCTCGTGGGGGCTTTATACTTGTTTTTGGTTGACGTCAAGTGTTTCCAGAATTTACTGCAACAAGTCGCCTGCTGTTCTATTCTTCAATTTTTATTTTCCATTACCATCAAATAGTATATATTTTATGCATGTTTGCAGCATTGTCGGCCGTGTAGCTGTGGCAAGATGTAAAAACGAAACATATAAGCACTGAATGTGGCGAGAATTATTCACATTATGAGCTCGATTTAGTTGCATACTTAGTTATTAAAAATGGTTCAAATGGCTCTGAGCACTATGGGACTTAACTGCTGTGGTCATCAGTCCCCTAGAACTTAGAACTACTTAAACCTAACTAACCTAAAGACATCACACACATCCATGCCCTAGGCAGGATTCGAACCTGCGACCTTAGCGGTCACGCGGTTCCAGACTGTAGCGCCTAGAACCGCACGGCCACTCCGGCCGGCACTTAGTTATTAGTATCTGTTGGTGTGTTCTTGGTGCACACATTATTCTGGAAAACATAACTTATGCTTTCCAGTGACGTTAATTTTACAACAGTTCACGAACTTAGCCGCAGGTAACAACTTACACATGCTGTTCAAAACGCAGATAAACCAAAGAGCATGACTAGTTACGTTCAGAGTTTGTTGGGCAGAGACTTTCTTTGTTCGACACTTGCGCTGCACATTAGCGACAGCAAATATGTATTTATATTATATTCAATATCGCAAAAAATATGTATTTACATGGAAAAAGTGCTATTTCTCAAGTTAATGGGCATTCTTCACATGGATTTGGTTCCCGTGTTTACTTGCCTTTTGGCGATCAAAGCTTAACAGTAATGTAAAAGTGGATTAGCGATTTGGATGTGTGTTTTTGTCACTTGTTTGCCGAGTTCCAACAGGGCATTAAAACAAACTGGGAACTGGTAATTTGGTAATCCTCCTTGATGTTAAATCTCTTTCATGGGGCTCCCGCGTTACTTAGTTCAGGGAAACATTTTCCCTACTCACAGCAGCGTATGACACGGACGTCCCCTGGAAGAAAAAAGCACGATCGAGGGGTAGAAACGAATAGAACCCTTCAAAAAGACAGGAAGTTGATGATTGTGGCATAATGTATTAGTAACCAGTTGGGAGATCAATATCTGTTTTAACCACACATGACCTACACAAATAAAGAACGTGATGTTTGATCTCCAGAGGTACAACAAACTCTTACTTATTTTTGACAATAGACATATCACCTCAGATCCAGGAGAAGACTATGGCAATTACTTGGACAAGATGACGTGCACTCTGCTCCATCCTGCGGCATTGATTAGATGGCAGCCGTTTTCTCCGTAACTCAAATTGATTGTTAGAAACAGTTTATCAGTTTCATATCTTCGCTGCCGCCGCCCCGTCTCCACCCTACCTTCATAAATTTGATATCCGTGGAGAAGCTAGCAATAACTTAGGGAAACCGAGCACTAAATCGTCCAAAGCTGGCGCCCTGCCCTGGTGTACCGTCACAATCGTGAAGCTGAAGGCTAGCAGGCTCCCCTACAGCACACAGAAGATTGCATTAAAAACACGAAGCAGTAACACGCAGGGTACTCAGACAGAAATAAGCTGCAGTCGGTGTACAGTCATGAAAAAGTATTCATACACCGTTAGCTTCATTTATTACAACTAAAGATAACAACCAGGGACGTCATTTGGTGAACTAACAGAAAGAGGTTTCCTTCCCCAACCGTACATATAAAAGGATTAACTAAATTAGCTATCTGCAAAAACTAAATAACAATTCTATGCCAGCTGGCTTTACATAGTGGGGAAAAATATTCATACATACAATGGAAAATACAATGTACATAAATATGACAATGTTAAGAAACTTCCTGGCAGATTAAAACTGTGTGCCCGACCGAGACTCGAACTAGGGACCTTTGCCTTTCGCGGGCAAGTGCTCTACCAACTGAGCTACCGAAGCACGACTCACGCCCGGTACCCACAGCTTTACTTCTGCCAGTACCTCGTCTCCTACCTTCCAAACTTTACAGAAGCTCTCCTGGTTCGCAGGAGAGCTTCTGTAAAGTTTGGAAGGTAGGAGACGAGGTACTGGCAGAAGTAAAGCTGTGGGTACCGGGCGTGAGTCGTGCTTCGGTAGCTCAGTTGGTAGAGCACTTGCCCGCGAAAGGCAAAGGTCCCTAGTTCGAGTCTCGGTCGGGCACACAGTTTTAATCTGCCAGGAAGTTTCATATCAGCGCACACTCCGCTGCAGAGTGAAAATCTCATTCTGGATGACAATGTTAACTTTGTTGGCATTCCTCTTATATGTATCACTTCTGTTAGCCTCTTCTGCATGGAATGAAGCTGTTTTGTGATAGTCTCTGTATTAATATTTTGCCATTCTTTTTGCAGACATGGTTTCAGAGCAGTCTCACTTCGTATTTCATGTCTCTTAATAATTCTTTCAAGCGTAGTACTCCAAAGATATTCAGCTGGATTCAGGTCGGCACTGTGTTGAAAACCTGAGGCCATGGGGCGTATGGTATAATAACCACAGACGAACAATTTCCTCTTTATGCTTACAATCATTGTCTCGTTGAAAGTAGTAATCTGTGCCTAAACACAAGATATCAACACGTTTTTGCAGATTTTCCTTTAAGATGTTTCAATACTGAAATCCATCCATGTTACCTTCAACAAAACAATTGCCAAACACCAGATACAGCCACACACTCCTCCACCAGCGTGCTTTACTGTGTGTTGAATGTGTGTAGGAACCAGCTAAGTATTTTGACGTTTTCATGCTGAAATTCTGCCATCTTGTACAAATATGTTAAATTTACTTTCGTCTGTGAACAGTACCTTGTCCTAGAAACTTGTGTTCTTGCTTATCTGCTCTTGAGCAAATTCGAATCTGTTTCATGTTCATCTTGCTGATGTGTGGTTTACTTCGTGGTAGCCTAGCTGCACTACTCAAAACGTAGCGAGCAGCCCTTAATATGGTTTCATTCCCAAACTGATCATTAACATTCGAAGACAATGCAGAAGCTGTCAATTTAGGATCAAAAATGGTTAAAATGGCTCTGAGCACTATGCGACTTAACATCTGAGGTCATCAGTCCCCTAGAACGTAGAACTACTTAAACCTAACTAACCTAAGGACATCATACACATCCATGCCCGAGGCAGGATTCGAACCTGCGACCGTAACGGTCGCGCGGTTCCAGACACTAGCGCCTAGAACCGCTTGGCCACCCCGGCCGGCCATGTTTAGGATCTTCTTTGACCATCCTTAGTAACCTATTTATTTCTGTTTGCGTTAGCTTCTGAGGTCGACTTCTTCTTTCGCTGTTAATAAGACTATTTCTTTCTCTAAATTGCGATATTATGGACTACACAGTTGCCCGGCTTCTTCCAGTAATATCAGGTATTACTGAAAATGATTTTCCCTTTTCATATTTGGAGACAATTATTTGCCTTTTCTCTACAGTTGTTTCCTTCCCCTGGCGTCCCTTTTTACTGTTGCGCGGTATTCACGATGTCAGAACCAACGTGGACGAGATTCAGCTTGCGACTGAAGGCGTTCCTTGCTGCAAGCGGTTCGTTAGTGTTTCTATGTTACATTTCTAGTAGTGTATGAATACTTTCTTCTCCACTTTGTAAAGCCAGCTGGCACAGAATTTTTATCTGCTTTTGTAGACGGCTAATGTAATTAATCCTTTTATATGTACAGATTAGGAAGGAAACCCTATATTGTTAGTTTACCAAATAACATCTCTGGTTCCGATCTTCGGTTCTAATAGTCATTCGCATGAACAACGGTATATGAATACTCTTCAATGACTAGGTAAATTGGCGGTCCATTATGATTCAGCGCGCGCAGACGCACAGTTTATTTTTGGATCATGTTTGTGGTATGTTGTAGAACTCTTTACGTGTAGCAAGAGAGGCCTATGAGGTTTTATCGCGGTAATGATGTAGTGATTCGCAGAACGGCGCGTGCGGCAGTGACCGCGCTTCGTCTTTGTTTCCTTTGTATGCAGCTATCCGCTGACGACGCTCATATAGCTGCCACGTCCGCCTGCGCCCACAAATTATCACCACGTAGTACTACAAGAGGCCTGTCAATATCCAAACAAGCTAGCTATACCAACTATTCTTTATTTCGTGTTTGTTCAGTATTCTAATCGTCAAGCGTTAGACGCTTGTTTCAGTGCCAGAATTGTACCTTCTTTGGACTGCAGAAAAAGAACAGCTGCTGTTCCGCTCGTTGAAATGTTCCTTTCTCTTTGCAGTAACTTTTGTCTTCCTACAGCATTAGGAGTCCTCGTCTTGCCAAGTGAGTTTACTTCCCGTTACGCTGTCCTTGAGACGGGCGTGATGATTCATCCGGGCAAACACTGAACTCGTATACGAAAGCAGCCTTAAGGCGGTTGTTCAGACGTCTGGCAGTTTTAACACTACCAATCCTATTGAAAAATAAATTGACATCCCATAATGAATTATCACATCCGAAAGGTGACATATTCTGCAGGTTAAATTTGCAGTAGGCTTTCCGTTGAATTTTTCATACGTTAAAAACAAGTCACATATATGTTGAAATTTACTTGTGGACACTCATTTTTTGAAGTCTCTCGCAGAAGTTCACAGCAGTTTATTATACTTCGTTGCTTATAATTATGCTGTTGATTTTTTGCGGTGTTCCAAGAACTACGCGTGTTGACTAACTCCTTTATTACATTTCTTTAACAGTGTGTGATAAACTGATGGTGCGCCTTGGTTTGGGTAGTTTTGTGAATGTTTTACTCTCCTTCCCCCCCCCCCCTCCCCCCCTCACCCCCCCCCCCCCCACACACACACACACACACACACACACACACACACACACACACACACACACAAGCGCGCGCTCACATTCCCCTATACCAGGGTTTTTTTATTGAATGTTTTCGTAGTTTTTTCCGTCTTATGTCCATAGACACGGGTGAGACTTCTACGAGTTTTATAGTTTGTTGTTCTGTGCCACGTTAGCGATTCGGCTCTCCCGATCTTGGCAACTTCTACCTGCTGGTGGGAAACAAAATACTCGAATTTGGCAACTCTTCCCAAAGTGCCTCCTGAACGGGACACACGAATTTGGCAACTTCTACCTGCTCGTGTCAGACCAGCTGCACAAACACTCTAAACTCTTTGAAACTTGAACGGAGCAAATGCCCGATCTCAGCCACTATTTACAACGTTCTTAAATGCTATTGTAAATACTGAACCATAGAAAACGATATAAAAAACAAATTACACGTAAACGCGAAGATCTTATTACAAATTTCACATACGTAAATATATCTTGAAAACAACTGCACTTAATGTTCTGTTCGCGGCTGCTAAAACGTCAGGAGGAGATAGCGCATCTTCTTCGTCATCAGTGTAATTTTCAGTTCCATAATCGGCAAATTTGCTGAAGTTTTCGATTTTGTGGGTGGTTGCTGATCAAATCACCGAAAACCATCATCTCGAAATTTTAAGTAGCTAAGCCCAAAGATGTAATGCAGCCATGGCCCTTTTCGCTGTTCTGGTCTTTGTACATCGAAGCCGAACCAAGTGATTGCAAAAGCTGTGGGGACTGACGGTGAGCCGTGCATGGGTAACTCAGTCTATAAAGCACTTGCCCGCGAAGGGCAAAGATCCCCGGGTTAGTGGTTCGGTCGAGCACACAGTTTAATCTGCCAGAAGTTTCAAATCAGCACACACTCAGCTGCAGGGTGAAGTTTTCATTCTTCAGTTGTTCGTATTTTTCTCGCCTGAAACATATAGAAACAAATGTTTGTGGAAATTTAAAAGGCAAAAGTTTAAGGATTGCTATGTAAGCGAGGTAAACAACCCTTGTGATGTTTAACTCATTTTAGGAATAACGTAATTTTAGGAATGAACGTCTTCTACTGAGCTTTAAAAGGGGGCAAATAATATTCTATACTAATTATGAGCGTTTATCGTTCAACAGTAATACGGTTTTCTTAAAATAATTACAATTGTACTTAACTAATTTTGAGCCAGGTGAAACAGACAACCAGTAAACATGATTGATAAGTCAATCTCAATACTGTCATTGATGGACAGTTCGAAGTCAGTTACCACAGATTTTGGATTTAGACAGATGCCTCTTCTTACATTCATCTTGAACACGCCATATAATTTTCAAATATGTTTCCTTCTTCCTGTCGTCTATAAAGATGAAAACTAATGGTATGTGGATTGTGAATAACTGGAGAATGTTTTTCGTTGCATATTGAAAAGTTACCATCCTTCAGTATAGTTCCCTGCTGATATAGGTACTGTAGATTGTATTTGGTTGATAGAACATGACAATTTTCCGTATCATTAATATGGATAAAAGCTTCGCTTTTCGTAGTTCTGCGATAAGGCTACCTGAATTTCCATTGCGGATTTTGGTAGTTTCAGCATACTCTTCAAACGAACGTGGGCGACACTGTTGCTAAGATACTGTACAGCCTTTCTCGTTAATGTGCTCACGATTGTCGGATTGTCAACTACTTCTTTGCGTATAAGCTTTAATGGTCTTTCATCTAAAGTTTCGCTTGTTGTTTTAACAGAATTAGATGCCTTTCTCTTGTTTAAAAAGCGTTCCGAAACTGGTATGTGATCATGAGTGGCTTCTAAAATGTAAAACAAGTTTTCGTCGCCTACTGTAAATGATTTAACAGAACACCGCGAATTTTTACCACTGCGTCGCCATCCACCTTAAGTTCCTAGGGCTCTTCGGTAAGACCGCCTTAGGTTAAATGTATACTACCGCACTCACTAAAAATAGGTTGCATAACGCGACTTTATGCCATATTTTTTACTTCGATGACTAACTTGAACCACACATCTAAACACTTCATGATTCTGCACATAACGTAGCGACTTGCTGCCGTTCATAGGACTGACGAGTTCGGTGTAGACCGGGACCACCATCCAAGTTGACTCATACCTATGGCCGGGCCGTCCTGCTACCTACGCATAGAGTTGTCGAATGCGAGTGTGAGAGTAACGGACAGTTTCACAGTACTCTTCTTGTGCCCATTAAAAATTGCCGAGTTAGTCTGCTCTAGTCGTACACATGTATTCCAGTTACGTGTCATTTGTCCTGTTGTTACACAACGCTATCGCAGTCGGTGCCGTCGTGATTCATGGGACATCTGTGGGCAAGCGAGAGATTCTACAGAATGTGATTGTTTCATTTAAGATTTTGTAAAGTTTGTCGTATCACAGCTGGTACTTAAAAGTATGTCTATTTCTTTGTAGCACGCGTACGTCCCTAACAAGATCAACCATTCAAATAAATTCAACGTATTACGTAATATACTTGTGCATGATTGCCTATAGTGTAATTTATTACAAAGTTGCTACATAGTTGTGTAGGAAGGAGGATATTGTCTATAGTATAAAACTCAAATAGCTTGTAGAATTAGTTTTGCCATGCTCGTTAGCTCATGAAGTAAGTCTCTCGTTCGAGACAATGTTTTGGAAACTTCATTTGTAGGTTCCGTTGTTTCCTTTTCATTTAAATGTGCGAGATAGTACATTTCCATGTGTTAAATTTATGAACGCTGGTATCAACAGTGTGTGTCTTAGTAAGTTTCTCGTTCTGATTTGTTTTGCAGGCCACACGATCCTATGACAGCTATTACTATGACGCTTAGGTTAATGATGTGCGGGCTTATGGACCCGCAGTGCCGCCTGCAGTTCTAAAAGTCTACCCGAATACCGTAAAATAACCTTTTAAATACTCTATAGCAACGTGCTGCTAGTCTAAATTTTCAGCGGTCAAACCAAAAAATACATAATTAAGAATAGCACAGTCGCTGTAGTTAACGATCTAAACTCAAATTGTTCACATTTTAGAATTTGTAGATGTCACAACATTGTTCGCCAGTGGGAAGAGTAAAGCGGAGGCCGTACACGATGCAGGTGTTCTGCTCGATGAGGTCAAGGATTAGTTTAGTTCAAACAAGATCAAAATAAATGAAAGCAAATCACAGAGGATGACATGTTGCCTCCTCAGTGACAATGTTGGAGCTGCTAAGCTATTGGTTTTCTACATCGACAACACAGTAACTTCGAAAGAACACACTAGTCACCTGTGTCAAGCGGTTGAGTCTCTTGCCTTTTGAGGAAACTGCTAACAGTGGTGCCTTATTTCACAGCAACGTCAGTTATTAATTGTTGCTGTGGAGCATCTTGGCAGGTTGCGGGAATGTGTTGCTGCTACAGAAGAAAACAGTGAGGATTATTACTTCTAGCAAACATACGGACCATTATAAATGCTTAGATAACTACTAGTCTGTTGACACAGAAGTTTTTTTATACTTCTGTACTGTGGTTTCTCTAATATAGTTGTTTACATTATAACGCGGTACCATACTCAAATTTGTCGTATGAACCATTGTAACCAGAGCTTTTCAAAACGAGGAACTACAGCTGTTTACAGCTGCCTCATTCACGTGAAGCTGAACGAAAACTCTCACGAGAGACATGAAATACACTGTCACAACATCCGAAAATAGGACAGTCTATAATAGACAGGGCAAGATATCGACTGAGCAAGACACAAGATAGCTTCGCCGTAGGGGCCATGAAAATGTGATGGTCACGCTAGGTCACTGTGACCCAGGAGGTTTTCTTTTTGTTAATTTACATGCTCCACATCCCACATATACACATCCCGCTGCCACCAGTGTAAATTCAGCATTGAGTGAGATCTACTATAGGACAGACGTTAGAAGCTGTGAGGCACTGGTGTTTAGTTAATTTGACAGAAATTTTTGAAGGGTCACAGTGATCCAGGAGTGCACTTTGTTTAACTGTTCTGTCGTTGAGTGTGTTCACTTATTGAAAATAGCACAAGGTCAGTATAAGGGAAGCACTGAGTGGAACTCAGTTGTGAAAGTGACGGAGTATTTCAGTGCTAACAGTATGTTGAATCATGATTGTATTAAAGAGAATGATTTTAAGATGTTAGGAACGTGAGGCGATTTTTTTTTCGGTATTTTCTCAATCCATGCACAAGGTTTACCATTGTGATGCTTCCGGTTTTCAAAACAATCTACTTTTGATGCACTTGGATTTTCTTCCATTATGTTTCAGAATGTAAACCGCGGGATATTTCGACTCGATGTTCGCTTTAGTATCACGCTAGTAACTGAAACAGCGTGATCAAAAACAAGTGTCGATACACGCACGGCCAACGGAGTACCTGATTTTCAGAGTTTCGTACCTCAGTCGGTAAAAACGGAACCCTTAATAGTATCACTGTTATCCGTCCACCTGTCTGCCCGGTTATTAAAAGCCCCTTTTCTCGGGAACGGGTAGACATATCAAGTTGAAATTTGTCACATACTAAGGTCTGTGGTATTTTGACGGTGTAATACACGTTAGCCCAAGAAAATAGAATCAAAAGATAAGACCACTTCTGTAAGAAATTTTGATATTCGCAAACTCATGAAAACCTATAGGGTACTTCACGTTGACCTGTAACCATGAAATTTGGCGAGAAGCAAGGTTTCACAGTACAACTAAAACAAGTCGGAAAATTGTGAATTTGTAATTGTCACGCGAAATTTTTATCTTTAATTATTCTACTGTGTATGTCTGTCTGCCCGTCAGTTAGGATTCGTTTTACCCAAGAACGGGTGGACGTATCAAGTTGAAATTTATATCACACAATAAGGTCTGCAGTCCTTTGACGGTGTAAAATACTAAAGCTTCTAAGTCTATGCAGCCAAAAGGTGCGGCCGTTTGTGACATTTTGGTACTCACCAACTCACCAAAACCTATAAGGGCACTTCCTGTTGACCTAGAAGCTTGACAGTGACACGAATCAATGTTTCATGGTGTAGGTAAAGGAAAGAACCTGAAAATTGATAATTTGTAATTATATAACACGAAAAATATTTCTTAGGTCATCTATCAGTCTTCAACTTAAAATTAGACATTATCGAAAGTCTTGGAATTCCCTGGACCGATATCTGCCAGTATCAATGTCGAGATTCTCGATTTCCGGCCTGGATGAACTACTTACGAACATAAAGTTTTTACGGGACAGTCAGAGCGCGCTCATGGATACGATGAGATGTCGCTACGTTAGGAGCGGTTCGCGACAGTCGGGTGCATTCTCCCATATGAGTTAAGGCGGAGTACCATTACCGCCGAAGGACGGAGATCTGCGAGCACGTGCCCGGAATTGAAACAGCGTGCCGGTTTGAACGGCTGCCACATGTGGGCTGCCTCGGCAGGTATTCCCTGGGCCGGTCTGGGGGACAAAGCGGCGCTGCTATTCCTGTATCCCCTCACTAGCCAGCGTCTGCAGCATGCCTGCCGTTAATCTCTTAGTAGCAAAGCTGTCGGACCGCTGTGGTTTCGGATCTGGAGAAGGCCTGCTGTTTGATACTAAACACCCGCAATAATTGCCTAAGACACCCAGTCTGCATTTGTGGTACATACTATAAAGTCTGTTTTACACGTTCTACTTCCTTGACTAAATAGACTACCGTGTTGGGTACGCGTCACGTGCCTGCGTGTCAGTTACGCCCCTGTTATACGATAAACTTGTTTCAGTTGACTAATCGAGACAAGCGAGTCTCATCTGTTTCGATTGGTCATCTTCGTTCACACGTCAGCGCCAAAATTGCTTGTTGGTAGAGCTATATGCTGTGCAGTTTGGTGTCTTAAAGGTGAAGGTGAGGTCATGAGGGACGATCCTATATACGAAAAAATAGAAATGTAGTAGCAAAACATTGGAACAATCAATAATAGTATTTACCAATGTCCACAGCAGAATTGATAGTGTAAGTTCTTGTCAAAGATCGGGTGGTAAGGTCTTTACACTCCTGTAAACTGAAAGAATAATAGGGAAAGTGTCATCCAAACATTGCAGAACATACCGGCATAGGTTTATGTACTCGAAAAAATGTATACGTGCACGGAGGAAACACACCAAACGATATCCAGACCGCAGTAAATAGCGTCTGTGTGCTTTATCCTTTATATATAGCCTGTTTTCTTGCAAAGTGCCATATAACATCGAAAATTATTTTTCTCGTGAAATCAGCTGGCCTTTCCTCTGGTGAAATAATTTTCGTTAAAACTTTTATCTACTTACGTTCTTATTTCTGCGTTGTGTAGACTTTTTCTCTGTAACGCATAAATATCTTTTTGGTTTCAGATATTTCGCCTATCTTGTAAGAAAACACTAGTAGGTAAAAATATCAGGACCTTGTGTAACCTTTCAAAGTGCCACGAAAACAGCAAACAACACAATAAAGATTAAGGGGACACGAAAGTACAAAATCCAATTCTCTAATAGAAGTGAGCTCGGACGGAATAGATTAACTTTACGTTTTAGCAGACGCCACCAAAGCCCCTTGTTTCTGCACATGCGCAGCATACCGGAAATTTAGGACTCTACTCGGTACAATCCATAGATGATAGATGTCACACACACATACTCAAGTCGTGGTTGGTTGCTTACCCATACGCAAGCACAAAAGTTGCACGCACTTTGAGTAGCCGATTTTGACCAGTAAGTCGCTCGTGTAAACAGGCTTTAGCCTCCACTTACGTCGTGAGTGGGTCAATGACTGCAGTGATCAGTTGACTGTGCCGAGTATGAAATGCTGAGCATGTTGAAGATTGCGCATGCACTCTGAAGGAGGATGGCGTCGGAAGTTAACCACTCCTTGCAGCTCTCATTTTATACTAAGGGATTTTGGCTATTGTGTCTTCTTAATATTTCATTGTTTGCCTTGTTTTCGTGAAACACAACGAAGGTTGTTTGAAAATACCTTAAATCCAAGGTAATTAGGTATCAAAATTTCTGGATGAAGAAGCAGCCTACGCTACGTATTAATAAGAGCGCAAACAGAGGGAAAACTTGCAACACGTGTTGTAGCAGTAAAATAAATAAATAAATAAATTAGGGCTGTTGAAGGACAAATAGTTTTGGGTGTGATATAGCTCTGAGAGAGGAAACTAGACACTATTAATTGAATTGTAAATAATATTGTGTACTTGTATGTTTTTATTTTCTATAGCAAGTAAATGTAGATGTTTTTAAATGTCCCTATTTCGTTCTCAGCAATGTGCAGATTTTACCATACAAGCTTTGTCAAGAAAATCCACTATGAATTTTTCTTTTCTCGTGAATAAACTGTTGTAATAAGTACTACTTTAATACTGTTGCTAAATTCTGACCATTTGTAAGGACTGTCCCTCAAAACTTCATTCTGTCTGATGCGAAACTGCACAGAAGACAGCGCTCACAGCACTAGCAGTTCCGGCGGCGACTTGTAGACAAAAATGACTACTTGTGACAAGCTAGTCTTAAAAGACTAACATACCGTGCCCGCAGCACTAGAATTATTTGCCACGAGTAGTAGATTGGTAGAAGAAATTCGCGTGGTAGAGGGGCCTTTTAGCATTATCATTGCACCAGCAGAAACTGTGTGGCTTACTGAGAAAATAATGCCGTAACGAAATTGTAATAAAAGTACACTGTCATCGCTTCCTGAGTAGGAGCTCTACGACGACGTATGTCTAATGATGATACACTCCTTGAACCTGTTAAATCCTAAAGTACGTGAGAAACCATCAGAACAAACGTACTGTAGTTTGATAAATAATAGGAGCATCCTGGATATAAAAAAAATTCATTCCTGAATGTTTTCCTCACTTCTCTGTAACACTGAGAAGTTTTTTTCTTCGTGTGCAACACGTCTGAAAGTGTTCTATCAGTCCGCACGCCTATGTGGACATTCTGGTTTATTGTTTGCCAATCGTCAAATAGGACCTTGAGAGTTCCACGAAGAACAGGACGTCAGTATTCCTCCAGTTTGTTCGTCGGCAATAACTGTTGCAAAAAGCCTTTGGACATACAGAGCGGCTGTGCGTTGTCATGGCTTCGTATAGAATTCATGCGAATACGGCTCCTGAATGCAAGGAAAAATATAAACCTATGAAAACGTATAGATACATTAGATACTTGTATCTGACATTATTTTAGCGAAAGTTACCGACGAGCATACCGTGTCTAATGAAAGTTGCGATAGTCATGGAAGAGGCAAATTGCTGCGCTCTAAATCAGACGAAAATAATGACCTCAGAAGAACTGTGCGTCAACTACAGACTAATGGAGCATCTTACGTGTTCCTTCGTGTCTTAGAAACCTTTGCCTGCAGCGGAACGAGATGGGAATATGAGTAACACCTAGAATATGGATTATATTGTTCAGACTGTGAAACATGTCATATTGTATTGACAGCGATTGTTGAAAGTCATACCGAGATGCAGTCGAATTCCCTTTACAGGAAATAGGCCAACCATTTATGACTGCGGTACTTTGATTCTCAAAAAAACTACACTAAAATGTCGCCACCCATCCCCAGCAAAGAACGTGGGACAAGCTTCTCTGTAGCGTGATACGAGTCTGACGCTGAATATTTTGGTAAAGTAATGAAAATCCCCATTTATCCCTGGAAAACTAACATATCACATGAGTGTATTGTTACTGAAGGTGTCTACTATGGTGCATCTTTTCAAATCACTAAGTTTGTCCAGAAATATTTCATTGGAAAACACAGCACCATTTAGAATTTTAAATAATGCTCGCGGGTGTGTTCTTACAGTGTCGGGAAAGAGAAATCGTATGGGAATAAACATGGGTTGTAACGTGGCTTCGTTAATGTCTGGCTTCTGTTCTTTTGCAGAACGTTGTTACAGAACCTATGAGCGGCAAATTTTCACAGTGAAACGAGCCCCAATAGATCTTGCTTTCAGGCCACATCTGGTCAGGAAGGCACGCTACGACATACGTCTGTAGCACTGTTGTGCTTACTGGTGTGTTTGTATACCACTAAGTCCACTTGCAGCGTGGAAAGTTTACACAGTTTTGAGGCAAACATTATTTGCTCTTCCCACTTTATCAGACGAGAATAATACAGTATAACCCAGACACGTGACGAATGTTTCGTATTAGGTGTATATTCAATCATCAGTTACGATGTTGAAAACATTCAGAGCTGGCAGAACGTTGCCTCGGAAGTCTCATTGATGTAATTTAAATCACCAACTTTTGTGACTGAATCGACTGTAAGGTATCCAACAACTTCAAATCTTTGTTACGTATCTATACTTCCTGCGGTGAACAGTTTTCAACATTTTCCGTCTCATGCGATTTGCTAAGAAGCAGTGTTGTGTATCCTAGCGAGTTACCAAACGTCAACGAAGTTACCAGTTCTTTATTTTCTTAAACAGATTTCCCTCAAGCACGCTTGGGACCTAATAGATTTATTCATTTATCGTGTCAGGACATCGAAATTATATCTGAATTGATCTGTCCTTTGACCTTCCTATAACCTCTAAGAGCTTGAGAGCTACCTCATTGCGAGCATAGTGTTTTCTTTTCGAAAAGGACGGATCAGTCATTGATGAAGGACGAGCGGAAACTCGCTTCGTGCCTAGGGCTGCCAGTTAAAGCGTGCGCTTTGAGAAGCTTCGACGCCACATGTTAAAGCGGCGCGATCCGAACTTCGATGCGGCGGACGACGTCAGTCTATGCCTGCTGCAGCTCCAGTAATTCATTTTACCTCGACACTGCCACAGCTTGGCCCTGAAACAATGACACTTATAGGCATGTGCCAGGCACAGAACAATAAATCGGCAGTATACGGAATATCAAAGCAGTACCCAAGCTGCGGCGGAATAAATTCGAACGGGAATAGGTCCTTTAGTTCCACGCTAGGAACACTACTGGTAAAACATTAAAATATATCCTCTCACGTGCGTTATGCCTAAGCCTTCACTTTCACTCGGTGAGTAGCGCTAAGAGCCCGTGCACTTAATAACGTGGAAATGTTTATGTCCTCCCACTTTAGAGCCCATTAATGCGAGCACTCCATCGCCGTAACTGTTAATACATTTATCCCTTTATGAAACAAGACGGTAAATTCCTTGCAGTTGTCTAAGGAACCATGATTGTACCCAAGCGTGCACCTTTTCGTCCGAAGCAAATCTACCACCACGAATAACCCTCTTCAGGGCTCCAGAAATATGAAAACAGCATGGGGGAGGGGTGGGGGGGAGATGCTTTATGGATGATGTGTAAGGAATTCTTCAGAGCTTTGGCACCGTAGTTCAAATGTTGGATGGCATCATTCTGCTGCCCGCCTACGTGTTGCTAAGGCTGTTCAGACTACGCCGCAGAAGTTGTCAACTCTTCAAACGCAGAGATGCGCACCTGGGTACAATCATGGTACCGTAGACAACAGCAAACATATTTCTATGAAGGCATTGACCGTCTTGTATCACAATGAGATAAATGTATTTGCAGTTTTGGCGGCTACCTCCGAAATAATTCAATTTAATTTCTTTTCTCAGTCTCGTTTTCATTTGATTGCCTCTTATATGTTCTTCCCTTATTTTGGTCCAGGGACTCCATTTGTTCAATCACGTACTCCACATGAGACGCCAGCAGGCTAAATTTCAACTCTCCATGAACCTGAGATTTGTATATATCGAAAATGCGTGTAATTCTCAACGCTTCGTTCTCACTTGGGAAATTTTGGTCGCAAATGGAGATAGAGCTAGGCAAACCAGTCATGTCACTGTGAACAGAGCATGCAGCTTCTTGAGATAATGCAGTATACAACAAAGTAGCAGTATGACTTATTTATCCCAAGTTTACAAAGTGTGTGGCTAGGACAGCTGTCGAATTTAAGAAATCTCTTCAGGTCCAGGATTCCAAGGATTTTTTATTTCTCATCCTACGATTGTATCTGCAGTAGAGAGGAATAAGATTGTGAGGAAGACTAAAATTAATGTTAAAATTGTGCTGTACGTGAGGCATCGCACGCAATTACTGTATATAGCACAGAACTTCGTATTAACCAGCCTATGAAACCGTTTTATGGTTTCAGCATTACAATCAGCAGTTACGGCTGTTTAGCTTGAATCATTTCCATCCTTGCTCACCTTTATGACAGTCAGCGTTATGACTGTTGTAGCATAATTTGACACCCTAAGTGCAAAGCTGGAATACTGTATGGTATCCTCCTTCCTTTGATTTGACAACTTGTGTGTGTCCTGTCCAAATACAGATACAACTATTAAATCACACACGCACAAAATCATGATGGGGCTACAATTTTTTTACCATGTTGTGGCTCCTAACAAAGATACCTCTGCTGTGATTGCGTGTCTTAGCAAAGTTTCAATACAGGATATAAATCTAGCCCAGCTGCTCTAGATTGGGCTTTCAATGCTGGCACAACGATTTTGCTAATTTATTTGTACGAGAAATGGCACCACCTAGTGTAAAAAAAAAACTCTTGTAATTTCCGCAGCTACACCGGTATGCGTCCTTGGACTGTGTACGCTTCCCAGAACATTTAAATGAATCTAGTACTTTCATCCTCGACACAAATAACACGTCTTAGTGTTAAGATGTCTCAGAATCACCGCCCTTTGTTTCATATTCTGTTAAGGAAGTAAATATAGGGTTTACCATGTCGACGTAACTGTGGATTTAGCACATGGGCAAGACAAGAATGAGATCAGAGAATCATGTACGAACTGTTCGGAAAAACCACCCCGGAATCAATGTACGGAAAAATGAACTTTTTGCAGGGTGTGTAATGCGATTTTGACCCGGACTAATTGTCAGTTTCGTTACCCACTGCACCACCTCGCTCGCGAGATCAAAAGGTCAATTCCAAGGACAGCCGTATATTACTAGCTTTTTCGCAACCCACAGCCAAGGTTGTTCGTGTCTTCTTCCTATGCTAGTTACCGGGAAGAAAGAACAAAGGCTTAGCTTTCCAGGCTGCAGGCATTATTACATTTGGTATGTAACTGGTTGTTAGCTGGAAACTCGTGAAGTGAATCTCACTGACCTAAACGCGGAGCACTTGTGTAGGACTTCTCCCTTGCGTTGTTAGCATGTCATCAGAGTATGCCATTATTTGTCAAGAGATTGAGCTAGGAACGATTAGTAAAACAAACTTTCGCAAAAACTTCCAAAAGCTTCTCTTACGTGACATTGATACCAGTTTTAAAGCACTGTTTTTTTAATACTTGCATAAAATATGTGCGTTACATCTATTAACAGATGAGTATAGACCCAATATGTTAAGCATTATTCTATTTCATAACATTCTCTAATTGGAACTATGTTTAATATGTAATCAAAAAGAAACGAAAGAATTATGTGCACACAGCCCCAGTTTCTAATACAGTGCAAATATCAGTGCTACACTGTTCAGAAGGAAGCATATTATTTATAGTTTGTCGGAAAATACTGGTAAAATGTAACATATTTCAAATACGTTTCATAAATTACTGATGCTCATTGATTTACGTATTTGCAATTGTCAACATAACGATATCACTCTGTCAGCGTACTCGTGTGTGTGACGTGACGCCTAATCCAAAAAATCTGTATCTTAGTATCGTCGTATCGTCTTTGAGTGCCACCAGTGCATATTAAAACGCATGGTGTTAAAGTAACATGAGGCTACTAAGCGTTAGAGTGTAAATGGTGTCCTAGTGTGAAGTTTAGGATGCAATATTATGAAAGTGTACGAACGCCATATTCCGCATTACTCCAATAATAAGTTTTCGGAACAACTGGAACACCTTTGTTATAAATATAACCTTTATACTTTCTATTTTAATTTCCATTTGGAATATTTCTCGATGTAAAATTGTCTTAAACTGAAGAGCACTGTAGTACTCCAATCATTAAACAGCTTATTAGTTCGTTCTATGTGATATAACCATGGTACGAACAACATATTAGATACTGGTCATTGCAAGAACGAATAAAACGTCGTAAAAGTGCTATCAGTTTAATGGTTGATAGATGTAAGATGTATCACTCCTTACAACAGCAACATCCCTCAAATGTCATCTACTGACAAAATTGCATTAGCTGTTCTTTAATCCTCTGACATGTCCTCGTAGTTCTAATTTCGTATATTCTGTAGTGCTCCTTTTATAATTGGCCGAAAGTTCTGCCCTAATGTTTAATGCAAAGTGTGTCTGAAATGTTCGATGAATGGTCTTAAAAAAATAAAGGTAACAAAAGTTACAAACGAACTACCTTTATCAGCCTTCAGAGCAATCACTATCAACCACAACACAATTCTGACATCGGTTGTGAAGCTGTTGGAAACTGTCAGCTAGTGCTTCTCGTAGAGTCGCTCAAAGCTCCGTAGTCACGCTTTGTTGTATATCCACATCATTACTAGAGACGAGACCTGGTGCTAGCAATACGACCCGGAGACCAAGCGACACTCTAGCCTCCCTCGAGTAAAAATTCATGATGGATCGGCCCTTGTTGTCGAGAAAGGCAATCGACATAGCCTTAATTTTGCATTTTGTCAGCAGACATTTTTTTAGGAGGCGGGGAAGACAAAAACCTTGTCATTGACCGTCGCTTGGTCTCCGGATCAAGCAGCAGGTCTCACCTCCTGTAATGACGCGGATATCCAGCAACGCCTGACAACGCTGCTCCGAGAGACATCACAGGAAGGCTTTGTTCAGTTTTCAACAACTTTACAACCGATGTCAGAAGTGTGTTGGAGCTGATTAATACTCTGAAGGCCAGTAAAGGTTATTTTGTTTATAACGCTTGTATCATTTTCTGATACATCCGAATTTTTCAGATGCGTCTTTTTGTTACATTTTTTCCATTTGAGATTGTTTACTTCCTTCATGCCTTCGGTACCTTTCGCACAAGTGTCCAGTTACTCCTTTCATTGCGGTATGTAATGTTTTCATAAATTCGGAACGTGTTACGTCTTTCAACCTGACATGCGCCATATTCTTCAACAAATCCTCAATATCTTGCTGCTTTATTAGCCTACATCTTTCTAATTATTCTGCGTCTGCCTATGATCGTTTGCTATTTCAAAGTGGTTTAGGGTCGTTACATCCTGTAAAATTTCTTTATTATTTGATGAAATGATGCTAATACGAGGGCTATCCACAAAGTACATTACGTTTTGGAATTAAAAATAAAGTATTGGAATTTTTTTATTATATACAGATGAAATACTTCTTTTCTACATAGTTGCCATTTAAATTAAGGCATTTATTGTAACGGTGGACGAGCTTGGAAACTCCTTCGTCGTAAAATTCGGCCGCCTGCGCCTTCAACCACGTGGTTACCTCTTCTTGAAGCTGTGCGTCGTCATCAAAACGCTGCATGGCCAACCACTTCTTCATTGCCGGGAATAAGTGGAAGTCGCTCGGTGCCAGGTCGGGACTGTACGGCGGATGAGGAAACAACTCCCACTTAAGATTCGAGAACTTCGAGTGGCATTTGCCGTGTGGGCCCGGGCGTTGTCGTGAATCAGTAAGATCTTTGAGCCCGACTTTCCCCTACGCTTGTTTTGTATTGCTCTTCTGAGGTTGTGCAGAGTTTGGCAATACCTTTGGGAAATCCACAAAAATCACACCTTTTATGTCCCAAAAGACAGTCGCCACGTGGTTGAAGGCGCAGGCGGCCGAATTTTACGACGAAGGAATTCCCAAGTTCGTCCATCGCTACGATAAGTGCCTTAATTTAAATGGCAACTATGTAGAAAAGTAGTATTTAAGTGTGGCTTTCATCTGTATATAATAAAAAATTTCCAATACTTTATTTTTAATTCCAAAACGTAATGTACTTTGTGGATAGCGCTCGTATTATGATTTCCGTCTTCCTCGCATATCTGAAATTTCCCCACTGCAGAACACTCTTTATTTCTTGCCCTACTTTCCCGATTAAATGGGACCTGCTATCACTTACCAGTTCCTGTAAATGTTTGATCTCTTGTGCCACAATTTCCTCCAACATCTGTAATTTTGTTTTAAATTTTCTTCTTTGCAATGAAGTTTACAATTAAATCTTCTGCCTACTGCGCTCCCTTGTAATAAAATATCTCTTGCTTTTTCTGCACTGCTATGACCTTACTATATTTAACTTAATCTTGCTGAACTCTTCAAACTGCACTAACCCATCTTTGGACTCTAAAAGTTGTATTCATAACTACGCTCAACTCACCTTATGTTGTATGGCGAAGGGTGCTTGTCGTATCATTGACGTTTTCCTCATTCCGTTCCATCCACGAACTGCTCATGAGAAGAATGATTGGCGTCATCTTCGGTACCTCTCAGGTACTTTCCTCGCACAATTCCAACAAATCCACGTGGAGCAGCTTGCAGTTGTTTGATAACCGTCAAAGCGACTTTCTAGTAATTCACTTCGCACCTAGAATCATCACTCGAAACCTGTACATTTGTCGTATGCGGTAAAAAGAAATGGACCTAGGGAAGTTTCACTGAAATTAGATTTGAACGTGCGCCACTTAGCAGTTTGGTTAGCAAGACTTAAAAAAATTACTCACTTCAGGATAAGGACTGTGCTCAGTATTCGCTGAGGATTGATGTTAAAATTAAACGCATGACATTCTGCCCAGAATAAACTTCATGAGTTTGTGTCTCAATGCCGGCCGGAGTGGCCGTGCGTTTCTAGGCGCTACAGTCTGGAACCGAGCGACCGCTACGGTCGCAGGTTCGAATCCTGCCTCGGGCATGGATGTGTGTGATGTCCTTAGGTTAGTTAGGTTTAATTAGTTCTAAGTTCTAGGCGACTGATGACCTCAGAAGTTAAGTCGCATAGTGCTCAGAGCCATTTGAACCATTTGTGTCTCAATGCTACGCTTAGCTTTTATGTATTCGTTGTTCTTATTGACGGAGGATTTTCGTCCATCAGCCCACAGAATTTAATAGATTAATTGGGTTAGGAGCCTCATTTTCTTGTGATTATTATCCAGTCTGGTAAGTCCCACACCGACGATCAATACTGAAAAAGCGGTTGAATGTTTTAAACCACTTTTTTCGTGGCCGAATTAAATTTACCTGAGATTCATAGAATGTACTTCAGCTGGGCATGTGATTTGTCTATCAATTCTGTTTAGATCATTCCGGACGGTCACTCCTAGGTATTTTATAGTTGTTATTGTTTCCGCTGATTCATAGCCTATAGCGTAATCCAGTGGTTCCCATCCTTTCTGAGATCATTGCTCTTCAGTTCAATCAGATATAAGCTAGTACCCTCTCCTCTCCCCCACTTCAACCCAATCACAAACATAAAGCCTAAATAAAGTTTAGAATGAAAAACCAATTTCTTTAAACAATTTTCGTTTTTGAAATGATGAAAGATAAATGATATTTCGTTTTTGATAATATTCTTCTCGGGTGTGCAGCCGGATCATACGTCATCTTGACACAATATTTCAGCGGTCCAACTGGCCGCCACCTTCAGGTGAGAGTGCTGGTACACGATCTCGCCGGAACTGACTTATCAGCGCAAGCGGCGGCCCCTATTTCGTTTTTGTTACCGCTTTTTTTAACCATGAACTATTGATCAGTGAGACTACCGGAACGATTTATTTCTAATGAAGCAATTCTCAGTTCATGCTAAGTGCTACTGACAATTCCTTTTCCGTAAAGGAAGCTAACTATTCACATTGAGGGTAGACATTTGGTACAAAACATGACTTCTCTGCACCACTTTTCTCCTTACTGACACTTGCTTTGTCCACATCTCGCATACTCATTTAAAACCAACCAAATTAAAATTTATGTACTAAATTTTTTGTTTGTAAATCGCTTGGTTGCAGGACTAATATCGTGTCGGATCACCTTTTTGCCTTACTGCAGCAATTCGACGTGGTATGGACACAAGTCAGAAGCCCCCAGCACAAATATTGAGCCATATTGCCTTCACAGTCGTCCATAATTTCGAAAGTGTTGTCGGTGCAGGATTTTGTGCACGAACTGACCTCTCGATATGTCCCATAAATGTTTTATCAGATTCACATCGGCCGATCTGGGTGGCCAAATCATTCATTCGAATTGTCAAGAATGTTCTTCAAACCAATGGTGAACAATTATGGCCCAGTGACATGGCACACTGTCATCCATAAAAATTCCATCGTTGTTTGGGAATATGAAATCCATGAATGGCTGCAGATGCTCTCAAAGTAGCCGAACCTGACCATTTCCACTCAATGGTCGGTTCAGTTGGACCAAAGGAACCAGTCCATTCCATGTAAAGGCAGGCCCACATCATTATGGAGCCACCAGCAACTTGCAGAGTGCGTTGTTGACAACTGGGTAGATGGCTTCGTGAGGTCTGCGCCACACTCGAGCCCTACCATCAGCTCTTACCAACTGAAATCGGGGCTCATCTGACCACACCATTGTTTTCCAGTCATTATGGTCCAACCGTTACGGCCGCGATCCGAGAGAGGCGCTGCAGGCGATGTCGTGCTGTCAGGAAAAGTACCCGCGTCGGTAGTCTGCTGCCACATCCCATTAACGACAAATTTCGCAGCAATTAACGGATAAGCTCGTCGTACGTCCCACATTGATTTCTGCCGTTATTTTACGCACTGGTGCTTGTCTCTTAGCACTGGCAACTCTATGCAAACGTCTCTACTCGCGGTCGTTAAGTGGAGGCCGTCGGCCACTGCGTTGTCGGAAAATGTAGGTATCGGAAAATTGAATTTCTAACGATTTCCGAAATAGAATGACCCATCCGTCTAGCACTACCTACCATTCCACGTTCAAAGTATGACAATTCCTGTTGTGCGGTCATAATCATGTCGGAAACGTTTTCACATGAATCACCTGACTACAGATGACAGCTCCGCCAATTCACTGCCGTCACATCTCTTGTGTACGCGGCCGTTTGTATACGTGCATATCATACCATGACTGACACTTCAGTGCAGTTACTCTTGTGCTGCCTGTTTTTTTTTTTTTTTTTTTTGTTGTCGCGAAGTGCATAATGCAGCAATCTGGTCTATTCTGAAAACGCACTTTGAGATATTTCTGTATGTGTGAGGTTCAGTACAAAGAACAATGTATGTATTGAGTGGGTGGGCTATGTGAGGAAAATGATGCTCATAAATTCGTTTGACAAGGCATAACCTCCTTCACACTGTATCCCATGTCAGCGCTAGTATTTTAAAATAAATTATTATTGGTAACTTGTGTAATCAGTATTACAATCTTACGAAATACTGATAATAGTTATAGTCCCTAAATATTATTTAGCTTCTCGTCCGAAACTTAATTGCACCTTTATGTTTTTACCCTTCAGAAAATTTCATTTTACGCCTTAAGAGGTAATTACCCCCAGGTTGGGAACAACTGTAGAAT
Source organism: Schistocerca serialis cubense (assembly GCF_023864345.2). NCBI lineage: Eukaryota > Metazoa > Arthropoda > Insecta > Orthoptera > Acrididae > Schistocerca > Schistocerca serialis. The sequence continues at coordinate 315,491,527 of NC_064645.1, read as the reverse complement.
ATAACTATAATGGATCTACATAGTAACTCTAAAATTCCAATTTTTGCTAACGTTAAAACGGTGATACATGATACTGAGAACTGTTGCGGAAAACGAGTTAATTGTTCTAAGGGAAAAACATGAAACAATAGAATAACTGAGGATGCAAGTAACGAAAAAAATCAACATGTCTACGATGGATTGTATTTGAACACACTCAGTAGTAAAGTTCGATAAACTCCGAACTTCAGTGGAAGAACAAACTACGATCTTCAGTACTGTAGCACTATCTAACAATTACGATCATTGATAGTGTTTTGCACTGGAAAAAAGAAAACGTGTTTCATTAGAAGAATCTTGTTTGCAGTTGCACTGATAGATTCATGTAAAATAAAGCACATATATAAGCACACATACCTTCGTCTGTCCTATATATTGCAGTCTTGTTTCTTCAACAACTGCAGTCTAATTTTTAGATTACCTTGTTAAAGTTCTAAAGACTACAAAGAGCAGGGCTGTTATTTTTCATTCCAAGAACCACAAACCTGCATAACATTCTTCCTTAGTTTTGCAATTTGTTGCAGCCGTTTCTTACACTTGTGTGCTTTCGTTTGGTTTCCATCCTGAACAATGAGACTTTGGTTTTCGTTTTGCGTCACTGATGCAGAAGTTATCTTTTGTTTCCGTCAGACGCTGACCACAACCACTGCGTTCCGCCCGGCTGACAGCGAGTTGCTGTAATCAGGAGACGTGAGTCACAGAACAGTTTCTTTGTGTTAAAGATGAGCAAGCGTACTCTAACTACAGTCTGTGGCTACTGTCAAAACTGTGCTAGTAACGCGTTCAGCCAGCTAAAACAGCGCTAAATATAGACGAAGTATTTTGTTTGGTTCGTTCTACATTTACAGGAACTATGGAGCGTCTTGCTTATATAGTTTCCATTGTTAAATTACCAAAGACAACGTACACCGTGACGCTCAAGTCACAAGTAAATTGTCAAATAGTCCATCTCAGTATAATTGCCTCGTTGCAAGACATCAAAGGTGTCAGCGTAGCTTTGCGTCTCGCTGAAGTTCTCTAGATTTTGATGTCGACTAGTAGCTGCTCTGCACTATGGACTCAATATATCTTTTTTACCACCGTAGTTAGAGCCGGATACCTAATCCATTCAATAGCGTTGCAGTGATTTATCGGTATCTGCTGAGGGGCGTATCCTATAAAGAGTATATTGACAATGTATCAATAAAATTGGACAGGATGATCAGTTTGCAAGTCTTTTTATAAAGCCATGAGAATTTCGACGTCAGAGTTGACACCATGCAAGTACCTGATCGTAAATCCAACTGATTGTGATATTTTTAAAACTTAATTAGGAAAGAAGAATGATGTGAGGTGGCAAGTAATATACTTGAACTGTTCACAGAAGCTACCGTCCGTTTAACACATTGTGGGTTTGCAGACAACGACATTATCCGCAGTCGTGCCTGAAAGTATAATGCAGCAAGTACCTACAACTTAAAATAGTTTTGTTCAAACTTTATTGAAAAGTCTTTGTGCTTAATTACAGTAATGTGAGATCTGAAATCCCGTAAGTGGAGATAAGCAGGTTTGAGAGTTCATTTCGTAGTTTGGCATAAATAACCTAATTTTACCATTTCGGAACGCACTGGTTATCTCAAAGAGTACAGGAGATCCGTTTGTCGCCTCTGAAACGGTACGTAAAGGATGTCTCAATTTATACCGCTTTGGAGAAGAGTTTTTATGGGATATGTCATTACTGCTATTTGTTTTGAGACATATCAGAGTTGCAGGGTTTCTCAGTTCTTCTGTGCTGGTGCTCTTTTGGACCCGGCAGTGTTGGAATATTGAGCGCTACCGTTCTGTATGCACGCGAATCTCTGTCTCTAGTGGTCTGATAAGATTGTATTGAATGGACGACTTGGAAGCTTGCCAAGCCTTAGAGTCAACGAACGTGTCTGCGGGCGCAGTACTGCCGACATTTACTTCGTGAATAGTCTTCCATTTCTATGAGGATGCAGTTTTTGAGTGCCTGAAAACTGCATATGTGTAATAATCTTGTGCTGGAATGGATAAACGCCGTTGTGTGCGTCCTTAAATGTGCTGCATAAAGTACTTTGTGCGGCTTATTGCTAATGCGTCAGCCATTAGTTTCCTGTTCTTCATAAATAAAAGGCTAAACAGGAGAAGTTAGTGAAAGTGGATACTGAGTAATTCATTCCTTTATTAATTTTATGGGTAATTTGAAGTCTCTGTAGATCCTCTGTTCGTATGTGCGTAGTTGCTGTTTTTCCTCTAGAGGATGTTTCTATGAACTGTACTCCGTAGTTCGTTCTTCGCATTGATAACATCAGTTCCCGCCCGATCACCAAAGTAACGTAACGTTGGGCCCGGCTAGTACTTGGGTGGGTGACCGGTGGAGGAAACCGGGTGCTGTTGGTTTTCAGGACACGCAAGTCGCCATAGTTGCGTCCGAGTGACTTGCATCAGGCCTTTGTGCCACAATACATTTGTTTTTTGCTTTTATTGGTAACATGTTCCGCCTGAAGTGTGTCTAGAAATCTCTAGTCACTCTGGTTGGGATGTTAGAATTTGAGTGTTTCTAGAGGGAAGCATTGTGTTATGGTAGGAACAGTCAGATTACGAACAAGCCAAGGGACACTGCAAGTAGCCCGTACACTGAGTGTTGGCTGGGTTGGCCACGAGGAGTGCTGAGGAGTTGGCAGCTAGGACAAAGACAGCGTTAACGCTCCGGATGCTGCAAATAGCGCGAGGTCCGGGGCCATTCACACTCCCCACTGCCGTTGGCAGCTGGTCTGTGGCGAACAATTGTAATCCGACATGTTATCCGAGGGAGAAAAGCGGTTCATGCTGCCTTCGCAAAAAAAAGGCCTCACTGCAGCCATCCATAATTTTCCTGCACGGGAGATTAATTTTACGCCAACTATTTTCAAGCCTAAATTCGTCAGATGGCAACATACACGGTGACTCAACTGCCCCTACCGATGTTTTATGCAACACGCTGATCTGACCTTCATAAACCACGCGCGAGATTTTAATATTTTCTCCCTTTCTACGCGCAAACTATTAGTCCTACAGAAAAAATGAAAATGAGTTTTCTGTAGGATATTTAATTTGATTAAATTTTGTACTGAGATCAGTTTTCGCTGGAGGCCACGGTTTTAGAGCTGCTCAACAAAAACGTACAAAAGTGACCTTGAACTGCACCTCCACGCCCACACTCCTCCCTCACCAGTCATAATTTATTGTATGGTTGTAGTGACATTCCCTCCTACCACTGTACACAAATTTCCGATTACACGAACTGTGCCTGAAATTAGACTTTTGTGATCTCTGTTGTTTGGCCTATTCCGCCACCAGCATAGTTGGATTACACGTGAGGGCAATGAAAAAAAAAAAAAAATCTGTAAACGTTACGCGAAAACTAACTACGTTGACAATTCGATCCAAACTTAACCCTTACAAGCACTGTACTTCCGCATTGAGAAGGTTTGACGAATACAACATTGTAATTGTGTATTTTATGCTGTTAAAATTCACAAAGTTTTTAGGTAAAATTTGCACAAACGCTAATTTTACAATTTAAGTGCTTGACTAAGTTGGTGGAGTTAAAAGACCAGTCAGTGAAGACTACAAAAAGTCTAATGAGTGAAATAAATTGTGTGGTCGCAAATTTTTGTGCAGCCGTAGGGAGGGAGTGCCACGAACACCATAACAGAAATCCTGACTGTGGGAGTGGAGGTGCGTTTGAAGAAAACTTTTGTATGTTTTCTTGAACAATTCGAAACTACGGCCTTTAGCGAAAACGTATCCATTACAAAATTTACTACATCACATTTCCTACGAAATGGTTCTGTCCATTCTTTCCGTATGACTAAAAGTTAGCGAGTAGCGAGCGAGAGAATGTGAAAATTCGCGATTGGTTTTTGAAGGCCAGATATAAAATTGTTGGTTGCATAAAACGACGACGATAGTGGCAGCTGAATAATCTTGTAAATTCCCTACGCGATCTTGTTTCTTGTTGGAATGCAAATTTTTGACCGAAAATAATTACGGAAATTCTGATCTTTCAGATATCGAAATTATAGCTGTGTGTGTGTGTGTGTGTGTGTGTGTGTGTGTGTGTGTGTGTGTGTGTGTGTGTGTGTGTGTGTGTGTGTGGCGCGTGCTGTACAGCTGTGGATTGGTCAAGCCGCATTGTCTTGAATTTGTTGAGGCCACATTTTGACCGAACTATTAAACTCCATGGTGAGACAGAGATTTAGAAACCAGGTTTTGAGTTATTTAAGACATATCCAGGGGCAGATTAAAACTCTGACCACAATTTGTCATGAAATGCAAATTACAACTGAAAAAACTGCAGAACCGTAGGAATTTAAGGAGACAGGACGTGGATAAACTGAAATAGTTAGAGGTGGTACAGTGTTTCAGGAGCAGCAGTAGGGGACGATTCACATGAACAGGGGAAAGAAATACAGTAAACGAAGAATGGGTAGCTTTGAGACATGAAATAGTGAAGGCAGCGGAGGATCAAGTAGGTAGAAAGACGAGGACTAGTATAAATCCACCCAAGATATACTGAATTTAATTGATGAAAGGAGCAAATATAAAAATGCAGTAAATAAAGCAGGCGAAAAGGAATACAAACATCCCAAACATGATATCGACAGGAAGTGCAAAACGGCTAAGCGGTAATGGCTAGAAGACAAATGTAAGGATGTAGAAGCAAATAATATTAGGGGTAACACATGCCACCTACAGAAAAATTAGAGAGGCCTTTGGAGAAAACAGAACCATCTGTATGAATATCAAGGCTCAGATGGTAAACCAGTTCTAAGTAAAGAAGGGAAAGCCGAAAGGTGGAAGGAGTATGTAGAGGGTCTATACAAGGGCGATGTGCTTGACGGCAATATTGTGGAAATGGAAGAGGGCGTAGATGGAGATGAGATGGTGGATATGATACTGCGTGAGGAATTTGACAGAGCACTGAAAGACCTAAGTAGAAACAATGCCGCGGGAGTGGACAACCTTGGGAGTGCCAGCCAAGACCAAACTCTTCCATCTGTTGGGCAAGATCTAGGACACAGGCGAAACATGCTGACTTCAAGAAGAATGTAATAGTTCCAATCCCAAAGAAAGCAGGTGTTGACAGGTGTGAAAATTACCGAACAATCAGTTTAATAAGTCACGGCTGCAAAATACGAACACGAATTCTTTACAGACGAATGGAAAAACTGGTAGCTGACCTCGGCGAAGATCAGTTTGGATTCCGCAGAAATGTTGGAACACGTGAGGCAATACTGACCCTACGACTTATCTTGGAAAATAGATTAAGTAAAGGCAAACCTACGTTTCTAGCTTTTGTAGACTTAAGGAAAGCTTATGACACTGTTGACTGGAATACTCTTTCAGATTCTGAAGGTGGCAGGGGTAAAATACAGGATGCGAAAGGCTATTTACAATTTGTACAGAAACCAGATAGCAGTCACAAGAGTCGAGGGGCACGAAAGGAAAGCAATGGTTGAGAAGGAAGGTTGACGAGGTTGTAGCCTGTCCCCAATGTTATTCAGTCTGTTTATTGAGCAAACAGTAAAGAAAACAAAACAAAAATTTGGAGTAGGAATTAAAATCCGGAGAGAAGAAATAAAAACTTTGAGATTTGCCAATGATATTGTTCTGTCAGGAACAGCAAAGGACTTGGAAGAACAGTTGAACGGAAAGGATATAAGATGAACATCAACAAAAGCAAAAGGAGGATCATGGAATGTAGTCGAATTAAATCGGGTTATGCTGAGGGAGTTAGATTAGGAAATGAGACACTTAAAGTAGTAAAGAAGTTTTGCTATTTGGGGAGCAAAATAACTGATGATGGTCGAAGTAGAGAGGATATAAAATGTAGACTGGCAATGGCAAGGAAAGTGTTTCTGAAGAAGAGATATTTGTTAACATTGAGTATAGATTTGTCAGTAAGTCTCTTCTGAAAGTATTTGTGTGGAGTGTAGCCATGTATGGATGTGAAACATGTATGATAAACAGTTTAGACAAGAAGAGAATAGAAGCTTTTGAAACATTCTGCTACAGGAGAATGCTGAAGATTAGATGGATAGATCACGTAACTAATGCCGTACTGAATAAAATTGGGGCGAAGAGGAATTTGTGGCACAACTTGACTAGAAGCTATCGGTTGGTAGGACACGTTCTAAGCCATCAAGGTATGATCACCAATATAGTACTGGATGGAAGTGTGTAGAGTAAAAATCGTAGAGGGAGACCAAGAGATGAATACACTAAGCAGATTCAGAAGGAAGTAGGTTGCAGTAACTACTCGGAGATGAAGAGGCACAGAATAGAGTAGCATGGAGAGCTGCATCAAACCTGTCTTTGGACTGAAGACACATCAACAACATAACACTCCAACCTTAAATTTCGTCACAGTCTGTGGTTTTATGTTAAACATCTCTACCAGTTCTGTAACTGTAGCGCGTCACGTACGGTGTTACTGAGTTCCTTGCACCTCTTGTTATTAGCCGAAGCCTATAGTTCTTTATTTACCGTTTCATCGCCATTGAGGAACACACAGTTGTGCTCAACCCCAAGATGGGTTGGACCATAGAAATGGTCTCCTAACCACTGTCCAACTGAAGGTAGTATGCTTTTTTTTTTTTTTTTTTTTTTTTCGGTCCTCTAATTGAGCACTAAATGCAGGAGGATCTGCAGCGAATTGACGCATGGTGCAGGGAATGGCAATTGAATCTCAATGTAGACAAGTGTATTGTGCTGCGAATACATAGATAGTTCCCTTATTTAGCTACAAAATAGGTCAGCAACTGGAAGCAGTTAATTCCATAAATTATCTGGGAGTAGGCATTAGGAGTGATTTAAAATGGAATGATCATATAAAGTTGATCGTTGGTAAAGCAGATGCCAGACTGAGATTCATTGGAAGAATCCTAAGGAAATGCAATCTGGAAACAAAGTAGGTTACAGTACGCTTGTTCGCCCACTGCTTGAATACTGCCCAGCAGTGTAGGATCCGTACCAGATAGGGTTGATAGAAGAGACAGAGAAGATCCAACGGAGAGCAGCGCGCTTCGTTACAGGATCATTTAGTAATCGCGAAAGCGTTACGGAGATGATAAACTCCAGTGGAAGACTCTGCAGGAGAGACGCTCAGTAGCTCGGTACGGGCTTTTGTCAAAGTTTCGAGAACATACCTTCACCGAAGAGTCAAGCAGTATATTGCTCCCTCCTACGTATATCTCGCGAAGAGACCGTGAGGATAAAATCAGAGAGAGTAGAGCCCACACAGAAGCATACCGACAATCCTTTCCACGAACAATACGAGACTGGAATAGAAGGGAGAACCGATAGAGGTACTAAGGGTACCCTCCGCCACACACCGTCAGGTGACTTGCGGAGTATGGGTGTAGATGTAGGATCTACTGTTAAATGTTGACTCCGAACCACAGTACAGTTTAATATTTTTTTGCGTTAAAAAGTCATTGGTGTACGTGCAAGAACAAATAAGTGACAAAAAAAATCGTGATTGAACGCGGGACCTGTGGTTGTTTTAATCTGGCGCTTACCCGCACCTTGGATTGTACGCTTATTAAACAATTTTCAGTACTATACGTAATTATTCGATCATTAGTGATTCAACAGTACAGTTCGCTTTTATATAACCACTTCCTTCGGTTCTGAGATTAGATTATCTTAGGCAGCTTTCTGCGGTGCCTAAGCCCCATTCTGTACCTAATTGATCCATCAACTTTCTGACCGCACCCGGCTCATTTCCGCCTGTAGCAGCTTCCAGCACTAAACTCCCCTGTTTGTGCGCGCAGCTAATTGATTTAGCATTGTTTGCGTTAAATTTACCGCTACGGAGGATACCGTAAATCGCTATAGAATGATAGCCGTGAATTCCAGAAAAGATAAACTATAGGTAATGCGGATGGGTGAACTACCCAGAGAAGCAGAAGAAGAAAGTCTGGTGATAATTGGTCCAAGCATAAAATGAATTGTGAATGGTAGCTAAATGTTGGCACATCGTGGTTAAGTCTTTAATTGCCTAGTATTAAACGAAACCGGAGTGAGTGCAAGTAACTAGGAAGGCAGCTGTAAGAAAATGCTAGACAGAATTTCTCTGGAAAACACACACTATCCACCCAGGTGGTTTTTACGTACAGATATATTTTCGCTTCAAAGTCTCAGCCAGTAACTAGAGAAGAAAGAGTTGCTGTGTAACATTAGAATTTAGTCAAAAGTTTCTTTGCGAGTTAATTGGATGCGAAACAAATGAAATATAGTCTGTGGTGCCTGCGTTAACTCTAAAAGTAGTCACTTGTCTGTCTCAAGTGTGTGTCGGTATGAAATCGAAGAGTTTGCGAGTGTAGCGTTACGCACTTCAAGAGTTTCCAGCCATTAGATTTGGGAGAACCAAAAGGGGATTCTTTTAAAACAACAGATTCGGAAAAGATACGCCAATAAAGTGTCTACGTCTAATAGTGTCTCATTGACACCAAGTTGTCGATTGCTAATACTTTATACAAATGCAAAGACATACCTTTTATTCTTCGTATTGTGAGGCTTTTATTTCAGAAAATTGCATCGAAGTATCAATTGAGATGTCGCTGTGCGCTGTGAACTAGAGCACTGTCGTAATTAAGCTACGAAAGACCTGACCGTGTTTTGGTCACGTAAGGGTCGAGAGCCATTTTGTGTAGCTCTGGAATAGTTCTTAGCCTACCATTAACACCATCACAACCAGTAGTATTTAATTTTGGCATTCCTGATTCGTGGCTAAGTTTGTTATTAGGATTATAGTGCTATTTATATACAGTATTCTCCAGAGTTAATTTTGCGCCATCGTGTCTGCCCTGGCGAATGTTTTTATGTAACGAAACTATTGTTCTATCGGAACTGCCCTTCAGAACGACAAAACTGTCTTCTCGGGAGTTCGTCACGGACGGGGTAAACAGTTGCTTGCATTGTCACATTCCTTGAATATCGTAATGTGTCTTTGTGTTGAGGCAGCTCGAAGGGCGCACCCACAAACAGTTGGGCCGTTACACCTATCGGCAGGGAATGTTAGACACGTTCTTAACCGGAGTGCTATCACCGTTTAAATTTCCGTTACTAAGAAAAGTGCATTAGTGGAAAGCACCCGGAAAAAAATCTAAACCACTACGGAAAATCTTGGGAATGGTAATCGTTGCATACGTTTTTACATGTCTTGGGTTAGTGGTGATTGAATTCACTGTCGGCTGTGGCTGCTGCTGACACGAGCAAACTGTAAACCCTCTTAAGTGAAGCAATTAAAATTACAGTCTAAGGGTTGATGGTCACCGCAAGGACATCAGTTTCCTTAAGCAGTGTGAAGTACAAAGGCAATCGACAGAAACGACTTACAGTATTTGAAGATCAGAGTGCCGACAGCCTACACATTTTCAGCTTCTGCTTAATAGAACCGCTTGTAGCGTTCTAGTTTTGTGACTACGGAGTTGCTACTTCGATCCTCGCTACACACACGTTAAACTTTTACTTGAATTCTCCATCCACGCTTAATGCAAAAGAACTAACCGAGTTGCTCAATTTGCCTCGGCTGGAGGAAGTGTGTAATGTTTAAAATTGCACCAAGTACTGCAGCACAGCTTCAGTACGCCCGTTCTTCCGATAGATATAAAATGACTGATAAAGGGCTACCCAAAACAGATGCCTCTGTAGTCAATGGAACCCAAGATACGGCCCCAAGAAGAATTGCATTTTCACGCGCGACTTTCTTGAACGTATCTGTACCGTGAGCCGTCGTGCACGGAACGATGAAAGTAAATTCTTTTAAATTATCAATAACATAAAAATGAGAACTCATAATGATTTAAAATTTAGTACATGAATGAGATACATCAAATAGAATATAAGATACTTCATTTCATCTTGAAGTTGAAGCACTTCTGCCCGTGTTTGCGTGTAAATAAATTTATTTTTCATTGGGTCCGCCTTGAGCAAAACGCAATCTTCCTTTTCTTCTGTTGCCCAAACATGTTTCGCTGAAGTTTCAGCATCATCAGTGGGCCTTTTCTCTCTCGTTACTGTATTCCTGAAAATTAGAAATAAATATACGTATTAGAAGCTTATTTCAGTTAGCAAGACATTCAGCGTTTTGGTACCAAATTTTAGTTTTGTATGAATACTTACATTTTAATAAGATTAAGAATTGAAAGGTTCGGCGGAAGGTGGTGTCTTTCCAGAGTTGTATTCTATTTAGCCATTGAGAGTACATGTTTGCATAGAACACACAATTGTACAGAGAAAATATAAAAGTGCGTATTTACAGAGTTGAAAGCTCAGTCCGTCAACTTTTTCCACAACAATTGTTTAACAAATAGAATGATAAACTAGATACACTTCGATGCAGAATGTCTTGGCTGCACAGGACAGGTTTATTAAACTTCACATTTGACGCGTTTCGCCTGTTGTAGGCATCATCAGACAATCTGGAGAAATTGCGGACTGGTATAAATTACTATTAAAAAAATGCTAAATGAATAAATTAAAAATAACGTAAGGAAGACATACATCGATTGGACTATGAAACACAGTGCCACATTTGTGTTTCGGGGGTGATGAGCCGTATAAATTTCAACTCATCAAATATTGCACTATAGCCGCGCTTGCCGATAAAACTCTTGCTACTCGTGAGCGAGGCTTTGAACGTAATTAAAAGTACCGTAGAACCGGGAGGTAACAGCCAGATAGCCAGTCAATGCTTTATTCCATCATCGGTAAAATACTATCCACTCGTAAGTGAGGCGTCAAACGTGACGTAAGAGTTCCAAAGAAATGGGAGGAAACAGCCAGATAGTCGCTGATAATGCTTCATTTCTTCACCTAGAAACAACACGAAAAAACGATTAGCAAATGTTTTTACTGGTAAGCTCGTTTATGGTGCAATATTTTATGAGTTGAAATTTATATCCCCCACCACCCCCTGAAACACAAATGTGACCCTGTACTCCACAGTCCAATAGATGGCCGCCCTTCTGTTATTTTTAATTTAGTCATTAATGTTTTTAATAGCAATTTATGCTTAAACTAGTTTGTAATTTCCCCAATTTGTCTGATGATGATGCCTAGAGCGGGCGAAACGTGTCACATGCGAAGATTAATAAGCCTATCTTGTGCAACCAAGACTGTTTTTTCTGCATCTAAAGATACATCAAGATTGCTGTACTCTAGTGCTACCGCCATAGTTATGGAGTGGCGTGATTTTAACTAGACATATTTATATTATCAATTAACACTTTTTAAATTTAATAGTAAGTGAGATATATATAAAATATTAATCCTACAGATCTTTCCCTTTGCTTTTAAGAAAACACAATCATTTTATACAGGCGAATGTCATCAGAAACCAAAAGAGAAGATGGTTATTGAGTGAGAAGATAACCTGTACTCATCGAAGTCTTCAGAAATTTCGATCGTTCATTGTCAAATTTGGAACACGGAAACAAGATGTGATTTACATTAACTTTTTACTCTGAATCCATCAGTATATGTTAATTCTACACAAATGGACAGGAAACGAGGCACATTAAAACGCAATCGAATGATGGAAATTGTAGATCGGTACAAATGCGTCCACGTAAACCACGGCCTTGAAGTAATATGAGGTTGTAATGTCGCATAATATCCACATTCTTTTCTTGGGATACATTCCACATCTCTTGGCATTGCTGTTTTCCCTGGCTCTTGACTTCACGTAAGTAATCCTTATACGGTAATTTCACTAGAGGCCCGTTCTTGTAGATAGTGCCCGTTTCGCTAAGACGGAAACTTCCTCGTTTTTAGCGGTTGCCAGCGTGGGACTACACCCAGAACAGAATGACTGCGTGCCCTCTGTTCAAAGCGAATATATTCCAATTCCAATCAAAAATATAACTCGAAGTGGAAGATATTAACATAATTACTTCCAAAACTACCTCGGTCCCCGCCGTAAAAATTGAAGCACTTTTGGGCACTTTATAGGCTTTAGTGTTTTGGATCTGAGTGTATAGAAAAGCACATCCCGTATACTCCTCTTGCGGAATTTTGGATCCATCAGTATATGTACATAAGTAACTAGGCCACCGAGCTTCAGTGAAACAATTAAATCTGCAATTCACGTTAATACTTGGAGAGCTTGTCATTTTATAATAATAGACTGGAATCTGGCAGCTGAATGTGAAAAGATCATGTTCAAATAACGGCAAATGTGAAGAACATGTTATAGGATGTATGACAGGATACCAAGAACCAGACTTAAGCAGACGGCTGGATCTTTAGTTCTTCTGTTTGAGGTATTCTGTAAATGGTGAACGAAGTCTCTATTCTTACACACAGGACCTTCCATGAAGTCCATTCATTTCTTGAATGAAAAATCTGACGTCTAGTGCTTAGGGGCGTCCTGCCTCCACCAAAAGAGCATTTGTAGGCGTCGAGTGCGTAGCTCAAAGGAAGGTGCGAAAGACTGAACTGAAGATGTAAATCTCAGGCGCATTGTAATACATTGTACAACGATAGTCCAGTCCAGATCAAGTAATTGCCCGGTACATCGTGAGTAGAGTACTTTAATGCTCTCCCCACCATACACCGGTGAGAGCGAAATATATTTAATCCTTTCTCGCATTTATTAACAATGCATTATATGTGAGGTGCCCAGCTAAGGCGAGAGTCGCATATCGTTCCGACTACTGGAGCATGAGAATTTATCTGGAAAGTATACTGCCCGCATTTCGCGTGGTCAGCTATGCGAGCAGTGTTAGATTTGTAAACAGGCGCGATCACTGATTTCTCAGCCGAGATCGTCAGCCCATTGTTAGACTGCAACTCAAGTGCCTGGCAGCGGGTTCATCGAACTAAGATCAGGCTATTTCTTTACCGTTCCACTTTCGAAGAGCGCCCGGGAAAAATTAACTCTTAAATCTTTTCGTGCGAGCTCTTTATTTTATTACTGTGATCATTTCTCCCCATGTAGCTGGGTGTCAACAAAATGTTTTCTTATTCGGAGGAGAAAGTGGATATTTGAAATTTCAGAAGCTCTGCCTCAATGAAAAACGCCTTTATTTTAATGATTGCCACCCCATTTGTCCAGGGTGACCACGTAATTCCAACTGGAAAAGAGTGCATATGAATTGAATTGTCCGAAGAGGCAATATTTATTTATTTAAAAATACGTATATTTAACATTGCCTTCTTTGATTATAACATATGAACACTTAAGATTGATGTGCGCTGCGGCTTTGTCCCTCATTATATTTTTCTGAGGTTGAGATTTAGTTTTTATTTTCATCACACTTTCCATTGCCTCAGCTGAAAGCCAACTTTTTTCAGACGAACAATAGTTTGAGAACACTGAACACCCTTTCACAGTCTTCACTGGTTCCTGGAATAGCAGAAATACACTCCACGAACCTTTTAAATTCTTCATTTAAATCACAACCACCCTACATACAGCATTCCATTTTTTCTGAAGACACACGTTATTGCTTCTCCAGGATTCCAGGTATTCTTCAGTTACTCGATTTATGGCGCAGTACATATCAAAAATGTTTTCGTCACCGTGGTATTCACTTAAATTTTTGTACAGTTCAAATCACGATTTAAATTCTGACAGAATTATAACAGAATTTAACCGTAACTTTCTTAGTTCAAGCACATCTTTAATAAATCGTTTAGATTAATTTTGTAATTATAGGGTACATTCGTAGTAAAATGTCCTGACAGTTTTCTGAAACTGAGTTTTGTTTAGAACACCATTCTCTGTTAATGTGTTCTGCAGTGTCATTACTGTAAGTGGAATTAATGTATTCACTTGCCTGTCTTCTAACTTCTGAAGTAGATTGTTATATTCAGCTGCTACTTCATTTGCAGTAATATCTTCCCTGTAAATTCTTGTAAGAAAGTTACTGAACAAATTAAGTTGTGCATGAATAAACAGAAACCACAGTTCACTATCTTGCTGTTCATAGAACTTATTGGGGAGACCGTATTACTTAAAAATGTAGCTCTTCAAAGGTTCAAACAATTTTAGGATACGCTCCGCCGCTGGAAAGAGAGAGAACAACCGAGTCTTCCCATGCTGCAGCAGTTTCTGATACTGGATTCCAATGAAGTCACAAATTCTTTCAGCTTATTGACACGTACTGTGTAAATGTCAACGTGACGCTGTATTTTGTAACAGATACTGTTGATGTCAACAGGTATCGTCTTTGCCATTGCAGATTCCAGTGCATAATGAATATTATGTGCAGTACACCCTACTGTCAGTGTCTTCTTAAATGTCTTTTCCAGTATATTGTGTACATTGTTACCTTGACCTGTACTTGACAGAGAGCAAAAATTGGCAGGTGCATTATCTGCAACTTAACTAATAATTCTTTCTCTCAGCATGTAACACCTTAACACAAATTGAACACGTTCTGCAAAAGTCTCAGCAGTCTCGTTTAGAAGAATTCAAACTCGCAGGAGCTTTACTTTTACATTTATATTCATGTTGTTAGACACGCTGGAAAATTTGCAGAATCCAATCAGAAAAGGAAGCATCTTTTTGTCTTTCCTATGTGATACATCACTTGCCACTATGACGAAATTTGTTGACTTGGTTTCTTCCTTTAATCTTTCTTCAAACCAGTTATATGGAACTTTAGTAACAGTAGCTCGTGATTTAGTTCTTGCAACAGAAATTCGCTGATCACATGACTTTTTGAGAAGTGGTTGTACAGTCCATGCTTCTAAGCGATGTTATGACCACACGAGTTCCAAGTGACGCAGTTTCAGCTTCTCCTAATAGTTACTTTGGTCGAAAGAACATCTCTAACCTAGTTTTGGAAGCCGAACTTTGTTTTACTTTAAAGGTGTGCAGTGGCGTATTTAAATGCTGTTCAATATTGTACTTACCTTGGTTTTGAATTGACAAAATGACGTTGCAGATGACACATTTTTCGTTGCACAGTCGTAGTCTTTAATTCGCTTTTTGCCAGGATAGTCACTCTCAAAACGATCTTGACATTTATATTTCCGACGTGCCATTTCAGTTTTTCCACTGTTCTTCTTGAGCAGCTGTTTACTAGTTGTTCATACACCGTCCACAGTGAGGTAGCAATTGAAAACTGATTCAACAAAGACCTACATTGACATACGCATGTACAACATTGTGCTCTCAATAACTCTGCAGATAAGTGCGCCGACGGCTAGGCAGTGGTGGGGGCTGCATTGCAAGTTGGCGTCTGCTCAATAAAGGCATCTTCATTCTAACATAAGACAGCTTCTCCTTGAAATTAACGGAATGGTCTCATCCTGGGTACACGAAGAGAATTGACGTACCACACATTTGCCACGCCGTACCGCGATATGTCATGAACCTACATTAGTGCTGTCAACTTTGAACCCATAGCCTTTTGGATTATGCGAAACTGAGTTCAGAAAGAGTACAGCATGTGTAAATTAAGGGAAAGTATAGAGTACATAGAGAAGATGAAAAAGAGTACTTGTACTTTATTTAGAGTACGTCTGGTCACCGTACATTTGTCGTATCATACCCGCGGCGCTCACTCCCCTGGGTCGTAGAATTTGTGACTGAGGAAACCCAGTACATTATTGAGGACGATGAGTCGTTCTACAAGACACGTCGGCAGTGTAATTCGGAAGCATAATGTTAGTGGACTTTTCAGAGATTTTATTGAGAAATCTCTGGAAGAAAGGTGTTCTTTTCGTGAAAGTATTGAAATTTACAGGACCTGTATTAATCTGCATTTAAATGATTACTTAGCAATTCAGAATTAAGCGCTGACAGACGGTTCATCGAACCGCCTTCAAGCTATTTCTCTACCGTTCCACTCTCGAAACGAACACTTAAATCTATCTGTGCGAAATCTGATTCTCTTATTTTATTATCATGACCATTTCTTCCGATGTAGGTGGGCGCCAACAAAATATATTCATATTCTGAGGATTGAAATTTCGTGAGAAGATACTGCCACAACGAAAAGCGCCTTTGTTTTAATGATTACCACCCTAATTCACGTTATCATACCCGGCCCTCTCCCCTATTTCACGGTCGTACAAAACGACCCGCCCTTTTTTGAACTTTCCCTGTTCTCCGTCGATCCCGCACGCGCAGCAAAACCCCAGAAGAGGACGTACAAGCGTAGTGTAGGCAGTCTCTTTGGTAGGCCTATTGCATTTCTCTGATTCCTGCCAATAAATCGTAGTCTTTGGTTTGCTTTACACACACAATATCTATGTGATCGTTCCAACTGAAGTTATTCGTAATTGTAATCCCTAAATATTTAGTTGAATTTTTAGCCTTTTGGTTGATATGATTTATCTTGTAGCCGAAATTTAGCTGATTCCTGTGGTACTCATGTGGATGACTTCACGCTTCGTTATGTAGAGTCAATTGCGACTTTTCACACCACGCAGATGTCTTGCCTAAATCGTTTTGTAATTTGTTTTGATCATCTAATGACATAAGACAGTAAATGGCGGCAGCATCATCGGCAAACAGTCTAAGAATGCTGCTCTGATTGTCTCGTAAATCGTTTATTTAGGTTAGGAACTGCACTGGGCCTACAACATTTTCTTTACTTCCGTTGTATTCGATGACCTTCCGTCAGTTACTAGGAACTGTGACTTCTGTGACAGGAAATCACGAATCCAGTCGCACAGCTGAGACGATAGTCCAGAGGCAATTAATTTGATTGTAAGTCGCTCGTGAGGTACTGTGTCAAAAATACTCTGGAAACAAAAAAATATGAAATCAGTTTGACACATCCTGTCGATCGAACTCATTACTTCGTGAGAATGAAGAGCTAATTGTGTTTCAGAAGAACGATATTTCCTGAGTCCTTGTTGGATATTTGTTTTCTGCAAGGTAATTCATAGTGTTCAGACACAGTATTTGTTGCAAAATCCTACTGCAAATCTGCATCAGTGATATGGGCCTGTAATTCAGCGGATTATTCCAATTTGCTTTCTCCGGTATTGCTGAGACTTGTGCAACTTTCCACTTATTAGGTACGGATCTTTCAACGAGCGATCCGTTATATATGATTGCAAAATTTGGAGCTATTGTATCAGCATACTTTGAGAGGAACGCGACTGGTATACAATCAGGACAGGAGGCCTTGCCTTTATTAAGTGAGCTAAGTTGCTTTGTTACACTTTGGATATCTACTTGTAAGTTACTCATATTGGCAGTTCTTAAACAGCTAAAGAACATTTCACTGGCATCATTGTATATTTCGCGGATGAAAACAATAGCAAGCAAATTAGAGTACTTACGGAAGCATATAACGTGTTAATTTTTTTCCTTTCCTTTCTCCCTCTTACGTTTGCAGTCGGGGAATGCGGTTTGTGTGAATATACCACCTCTATTTAAACTTGGTATAACTACTTGGGAAGCTCTTCCGCCTGTATATTTCGTCGCTTAACTTTCGACAATGTGTTCTGAAATACGTCGTAACTTAAACTCTGATCATATTTCTCGAGAAACATTATCACATTGCGCTTATAACACAGAATCCAGCCAGACCGTGCGCGTGAGTGTATATGTTGAACATTCACACACGAGGAAGCGTTAAGAGGACTCTTACTAAGCGTCGGCATTCGAACCCGGGTGCCCTGATCGTTAGGCAGGTATGCTAACCACTTTGCCACCTTTGCACAGTGGCCTTGCACAGCTGCACGGACTACCCTAGCACGCCTCCTTCCTCAATCCAAATTCTCATTCATGCCTCGGCCCATTTGGTGCTCCTGCTAAACTTGAACAGCATTGCAGAGGTCCTCTGATGTATTGGAATAGCACCTCAGCATCGAACGAAACGGAGAATACTGCCTGAAGCCCAGGCGTAAGAACTGTAATCAAATCAAACTACGTGGTTCCAGAGGAGTTGAGACATCTGTGATGTATATATGTAGATTGTATAGTATCATTT
Organism: Schistocerca serialis cubense; assembly: GCF_023864345.2. Classification (NCBI taxonomy): domain Eukaryota; kingdom Metazoa; phylum Arthropoda; class Insecta; order Orthoptera; family Acrididae; genus Schistocerca; species Schistocerca serialis. The sequence goes on along the minus strand of NC_064645.1, from coordinate 315,473,537 downwards.
GATTGCAGCACTTGTGCTCGGGTTTTGGGCAGGATCACCCGTTTCGTTCGGTGCTGGGGTTCTGTTCCAACACAGCTGGAGAGCTCTGCATTCCTGGTTAGAATTTAGGGGAATACAGAGTGGGCTGAGGCACTGAAGAAAATGAGGATAGAGGGAGGAGTGCTAGGGTAGTCAGAGCAGCTGTGAAAACCTACTGTGGCAAGGTGGCGTAGTAGTTAGAACATCTGCTGGGTGAGCAGGAGATCTGGGTTCGAATGCTGTCCTTGGTACAAATTTTCAATCGTCTTTCAGTCTGCAATATACATCATAAATGTCGGAGTTTACAGGCTTCCGGAGCCATATAGTTTCATTTAAGAAAATAATAATGAACTGGTCGGAGTCAAAGTAGCCTGTGGCAGGCCATGTATAAACTGTTGTTTTACGTTTCGTGCGCTGACGGTGCACTATTTAAAAACAGTTGCTATCTTTGTGGCTTATCTCAAGGAAACATCTATGGGATGCCAAACGACGGAAAACATAATTTGCGCCACTAACAGTATTACGTTCACCTCCAAGCTAAGACTTGGACTCGCGTTCGGGAGGACGACGGTTCAGTCCCGCGTCCGGCCATCCTGATTTAGGTTTTCCGTGATTTCCCTAAATCATTCCAGGCAAATGCCAGGATGGTTCCTCTGAAAGGGCACGGCCGACTTCCTTCCCCATCCTTTCCGAATCCGACGAAACCGATGACCTCGCTGTCTGGTCTCCTCCCCCGAAAACAACAAGAAGCTAAGACTGCGTTGATAGGAACTGGAAATCTGCTATTAGTTTACTATTACTACTACACAACTAAATGAAACAACTTTCTGGAGGGAATTAATAAATATTATTGAACTGCTTTGTATCAAATAAGATGTTAACAGTAAAAATAAATGGAAAAATTTACTGGCGGTTCTCTGTGGACACAAGACATTATTTGTAGTGCCTAACAACCATCTGAAGAGCCTTGTCCCTACACAGGAAAATCTGTGTATTACAGTCTGTACTGACAGTAAACAGCCACACAGAAACATGCGAAGAAGGATGCATATTATGAAGTTGCGAAAAAACTCGGAAAAGCTTGTAAAAATATTTCATTTGACCCTCGCCCTAAATTCAATAATTTAGATATCATTTCTCTAGATTCTTAGATCAGTAATTCAATGTAAGAGGCTGCCGTAATTGTAAGTGATGTCCATGACTAAATGGTGCCCCTGTGTAGATAAGAGATTAAGTCGTTGGCCTCCGATTTCATATTGTGGTCTTAAACGGTTATAATAAAGTACTAATTTGACTTAGTTAAATTGTAACATATGAACGACTGAGCTCTGATCTCACAGAGAAGCGAGGATCGAGAGAATCTCGGAAGAGCACAGATATGGGTGTGTTTGCTTACTTAGAAATCAGTGGGTAATGTATACAGGTCGTCGCGCCGTGCCCTGCTGACGTTAGAGAATTGAGAAGGTAAAAACCTACTGTTATTTTATGTCTTTAGCCGTGATACAGGAGTACTGCAATCGGAATTCATCGCGGTAACTTCCTTGAACTTCTGACAAGGGATCCTTACGAAGTGGCCTCCTCCTATTTTCTTCACATTTCTAGCCACTGGCCGGACATCAGTTTTCTAAAGCAGTAAGACATAATTCTCATAAAATCTAAAAAGTCGCCTTCGAGGATTAGATTTATTTCCGAGCACCGTTAAGGACAAAAAATTATTTCTCTCCGTAGCTCAGAGCGTAGCGTAATCGCATTGAAATCGTTAGTAGCGCGTTCGAATCTTGCCAATGCCACATTTTTTTTAAAATTGCATATTTGTCAACAAATGGAAAGATTAACAAATGGAATAACGTTAATAAAAATCTTTAATTCTTCAAATCGAACTGAAAAGTTAATTTTTAACATGTTTTTATTAAGACGCTTTATTATATGTTCGTTTGGTACAAATTCTTAAATTAATTTTATACTAACTTCCCGAGAAGCTAGGGAGTTGAAACTTTCAACTTAACTCAGAACTGGATGCCAGTCCAATACCAACTCGTTCTTGTATGGTGTGTGGCGGAGGGTACTTCGTGTATCACTGCCATTTCCCTTTCTTTGCTGCTCCAGTCGTTAATGGTTCACGGAAAGAGAGCGAGCTCGCAAGCCTGTCTGTGAGCTCTAATCGATCCACGGCCGTTGCACTGTATACACTTAACAGAAAGCAATATTTTGACAACAGTGAAGTCAAAAATGTGGATTGTTCTCTTGTTAAGAATTTATAAAAGGCCGCAAAAATAATTAAGATGGATAACATGATTACGCGAAGTGTTTTCTTTTAAAGAGATCTAAAACAAGGTTGTGGAATGTCACCTAGTCTGTTAAACTTTTGGAACAAGTGCTGCAAGGTTGGTGCGGGAAATGCTCAGGCGAGAGATTAAATATTTTTGACGATACTCTCCAGGCCCTTTTATTTACCGAGGACCAGGTAAAATTCCCTCAAGATAAAGATATGGAATACATGCTGAGAAAGCGTAAAGTGGAGTATAGCAAATGGGGTTAGAAAGTAAATCTTGACAAGGCGGAGTGTGTTCGTTATAGGCAATATTTGGTGAAAATTGACAAATTTAAGAGATACAATCCTTCAAAAGCTAGAAATATTTGGGAACAATAATGAATAATTCCGGTGTATGTAACAACGGTGTTACTTCTAGACTGGCACGGGAGAAGAGCCACAGAAGTTTTTTGTATGATAATATGTAATAACAAGATTCTGATACACAGTAAATATATTTCACAATGTGGTGGAGAATGTAGTTAGAACAGTGGAAGTGGAGTATATGAGATGACTGCTGTTGAGACGAGATGGGATGCGAAATGAGGAGATAGGGCGGCGAGTGCAGATAACGTGCTGTACAACGAAAACTTTGGAGAATGTAGGTGGCCGAGGAAGATTTTAAGCTTTGATCCGCCCGGAAAGAGCAGGGCAGTACTAATATGGGGAAAATACAGGCAGGAAGCAGTGAAAGAAATAAATCTAGAACAGGACGACTGGAACGATACAGGCCTGTGGGTGCCGGAAATGGCTAACTCGTAGGCGGAAATGCTGATTCAGCTCGTCCATTACACCTTAGAGCGGCTCCAACACCGTGGCAAGAAGGTGATCTTTTGCTGGGTACCTGGCCACGTTGGGATACAGGGTAACAACATGGCTGACAAAGCTGCCAAGGAAGCATGTTGAGATGGTGCTGTCCATCAATGTCCCATCACGTTGCACTCCATTATCTCATTTTCTGACAGATGCATCATGCGTCAGTGGGAGACTGAGTGGTTGATGGTGACACAGTAAACTGCGGTCACTCAAATCGACCACGAAGGCTTGGCGGACTTCTTGCCAGCCTCGCCGCTGGAAGGAAGTTTTGCTTACCAGACTGCGCATCGGGCCCTTACACACATGGCTTCCTCGTTCGGCGGGAGGATCCACCATTCTGTGAAGTTTGTGGCGTGCCGCGTTGAGTTCAGCATATTGTGGCTACGTGTGTCGTGTATACTTACATTAGGGCAGCCCTCGGTCTAGCTGGAGATTTGCCCACCATCCTCACAGATACCGAAACCATGGTTACAAGAGTGGTGAAAATTTGTGAACGGTCAGGGCTGAGATCTAAACGGGGCCGGGCGAGGTGGCCGAGCGGTTTTAGGCGCTTCAGTCTGGAACCGCGCGACCGCTACAGTCGCAGGTTCGATTCCTGCCTCGGGCAGCAAACTTTAATACGTTATAAACTGCTCCGCATGTGGGAACAGCCTTCATCCCCAAGCGTGAGATTTGCGTGTTGACTTTTCGTCAAGGTGCTGATGACCATGATGTCGAGCGCTCCCTCAACCCAAATCATCATCATCCTAGGCGGAAACGCCGAATAAGAGGAGGAAACTAGTTAAGAAATGAAGGCGAGGGTACAAAATAGTGGTTTCACCGACAAAGAGGTTTCAGGAAATACAGGATGTTTCAAAAAGGGCTTTACAACTTCCAAAATTCATAAATTTATTGAAAGAAGATACAGAGCTGGGTTTAGTGTTATTTTGTAGGGAAACAAAGTTTTTTTACCTTAAACTAAAGATGCGGTGCTATTCGGCACTAGCGAACTACGCGAGACAAAACTTGATGTATTTCCCTACAAATTGACACTAGAATCGCCTCCGTAGGTACTATGAATAAATTTATATGAATTTTCAAAATTGTAAAGTCCTTTTTGAAACACCCTGTAACTTTTTTTTTGCTAGAAACACAGCAGTTCCTGTAGTATGCTTTTCTTACATATTTTTGGCGATTTGAGTTTCTTTTCCCTAGCCACATAATCGTGTTATCAAGGCATGCAAACCCGCATTTACAGTAAATGCTATGAAAACGCATTGTATTGATATTTGTTACAGAAACATACGTAGCAGTGCACTCGCACTGTAAAGTTGCGGTGTTAGTCTTGGGCAGGCTATTACAGCTAGTCGTGTGAGATATTTTCGGTGTCACTGAGAGCTAAATGAAAAATACTTTCTCGGCAAAACCTCGTTGAGCTGTTGCCAGGTTTCTTGACCCAACATTTTTTTTGCCAAACTATTTCGTGACATCTATGAAACAGATCAGCATGTGTGACACATTGTAGAAGTATGCTGCTTCTCTCTGTAGCGAAATGCAGGAAGACCTACGCGGAAGACCGACGACTGGTGCAAGAACTGGCGGTTAATTTCAAACGTCAATAAACACAGTGTATGCGCATAAACAGACGAAGAAATACACTATTGTTCGATAACACTATTGTCAACGAATCACCGGAAACAGTAACTACTATGAAATATTTAGGGTTAACCTTCCGTAGCAACCTTTACTGGAAGACCACATAAATAAATTTTAGGAAAAGTAGATGACGGACTCAGATTCATTTAGAGAATCTGGAGGAAATGTGATTTATCGTGGCAATAAATTCCTTACAAAACACTTCTTCGACCGATTCTTCAGTATTGTTCATTAGTCTTGGGACCATTACCAATTAAGATTAACAAGAGAGAAGATCCAGCGAAGCGTAGAGGACGCGAGAGCGTTCCGAAGATGCTAACGAACTCCAGTTGCAGGTGATACAAGAGTCGGTGTGTTTTACGGAAAGGTTTATTTCTGAAATATAAAGAGAATTTGCTTTAGGAAGAATCCGGCAGCCTACTAAGTTTCGAAATGATCAAGAAATCAGAAACTGTCATTTGTAGCTTCACCAATAACGAGCAAGGTGGAGCATTGGACCAACATTAGAGAGGACAACGGTTCCAATCCCCGTCCGGTCGTCCAGATGCCAGTTTTCCGCGATTTCCCTGAATCACTCTAGGCCAGGAAGGTTCCCTTGTAAAGGGCATGGTTGATTTACTTCCCCATTCTTTCGTCATCAGAGCTTGTACTCGACCCTAATGACGGCCTCAGCCCCCCCCCCCCCCCCTCCCTTATGTGACTCTCGCCTTTTTTGTTAGTATATGCTTGGCCACCACAGAGCCCCAGCCCTTGCAGCGCTATTTCCATTTCTGTGCTGCAAGTCTGTCCTACTTGTTTTTTTCCTACCTGCCTTTCTATTGGATGCTCTTTTCCGATTATGCTTGCATCTGGTTCACAACTGCGGACACCTCTTTACTTCCCTTCCCTTCCCTTCTGGCTTTATATAACGTTTCATCCTTAACTGTATGGTTCCCTTGTTAGATTTGACTTTGTACTTCTTTCCCAACTTATACAGAAATGCGGATCATGCATGGAAGGTCGTCTAGCGCAGCGCATATTCCAATCTTTGTGCCTTTCTTTCTTTGTACTCTTCCTTTCTTGCGTAGGTACTACGCCTAAAACACAGTACGGACGCCATTCCGTTGTGGAGGGAGGAGGGAGTGTTGTAAAGTAACTGTACGGTGTTAGCTTCCTCACAACACAGGGATCGCTCTCTTGGTGCCTGATCTGGAAACTCCTACCACAAGCCAAGGAAGATGTCTCCATCATGGTTGGGGCACGAGTGCTCCATCGAAGTTGCTGAGTGGCACCTGTGGGGAAAGCCCCCATCCCCAATTCGGATTAGGTGGTACCATGGCGGAAGATTTGCACATTAAGCGAATTACACTTACTTCCACTGGCGCCCTCGAGGATCCAGCAGTCTCGTTATATGGGATAGCATATTATAATGGGGGGGGGGGGGGGAGAGAGAGAGAGAGAGAGAGAGAGAGAGAGAGAGAGAGAGAGAGAGAGAGAGAGTCCCCCTTTCTACACTGTGGGAAGAGAGACAAGCTAGACACCTGAGAGCGAAATACTTCGCCCAATACTTGATCTGCACTCGGACTGATCGGGATACTTTTACTGCAACGAAACTATTATTCCTGTCGAAGACATTGAAGACAGATTTGAGGAAGTTGAGTCCCTGGGGCAAATGTGTGCGCACTTCACTTGCAGACCTCTAGTCCAGCGTTACATTTAAGTTTTGAGCGTGTGGTACAAGAGGACGTACTGCCCTCTCCTTAGGTCCACTCCACAATTACACTGAGCACTTGTTATATTGTATAAAAATACTTTATTCTGTATTGATATTAGATTCTGTATTGATATTAGATTCTGTATTGATATTAGATTCTGTATTGATATTAGATTCTGTATTGATATTAGATTCTGTATTGATATTAGATTCTGTATTGATATTAGATTCTGTATTGATATTAGATTCTGTATTGATATTAGATTCTGTATTGATATTAGATTCTGTATTGATATTAGATTCTGTATTGATATTAGATTGTGTGTGATATTAGATTGTGTGTGATATTAGATTGTGTGTGATATTAGATTGTGTGTGATATTAGATTGTGTGTGATATTAGATAATAGGTTATAAGGTGCCTGAGAGCTGCAGCCCTTAGCTGGTTTTCAAGAAAGACTTGAAGATCCAGGAATACAAATCAGATTGACTGCCTGTCATGTACTGAGGCATGGAAGAAAAGGGGACGCCTACATACTTCGGATATGACGATCAGTTACGCTAACATCACGACCATCGCCACCCCTCTCGACCTTCCCCATACCAGAACTACTACCCTCATCTGCTGTGGTTCCCACGGTACCTTCTTTGGAAACCAGTTCCTGCATCCAGTCGGAGAACAGTTCTCCTTCCTTGGCATCTACTGACGACAGGGCTGCCCTCCTGTGATCTCTCTTCTCAGTAACCCCCGGACTGGAGGCCTGATGTCCAAAAATGGGTGAAGGAGCCACAACCTGTGGGAACCAGGGCTGTCAGCTCGTCATCTGTAGCTGTGCTCAAAGCAGAAAGCCCCTTCAATCGACATTGTTCACAAATAGTTACGGAGGAGGATGGAGGATGGAGGCTCCTCCAGTGGCCCCAGAGGCAAGAGATTGCCCCCCCCTGCAGTTGGATTCTGAGCCGATGTTTGTGGATGTGGTTCCATCCTTATTGGTGACAGCCAGTGATCCTGTGGTACACCCAGCCCACCTGGATTTTCTCACCTAACCTGGCCACCAGTCGTGTGATCAATGGAATTTTAATGGGAACTGTAGTTTGCATTTTTCTGCAATAAATGCACTTCACTGACGACCACTCTCCAACGCTATGTGGTTATCTCGTGTTCTGTTGGAATTGTGCTGGTCCAGAGAGGTGTCTGCATTTCGGTTCGTTCAGGTGTCTTCAGTAAAAGGAGTCCTCATCATACCTCGTTGGAGGCAATAGTGTTGTAGATGATTACTGTTTGCAACATTTACTTACGACTGGTCAGGGCACTAGCATATGTTGAATTCACCACATTAATGCAACACCTCCCCTTTTTTCTCCTACTTGAGGACTTCAGTGCATACCACCCACTGTAGAATAGTACCACTTTGTTTGGTAGGTGCATTTAATTGACCAGCTTTTCAAGAATCATGGTCTGTGCCTCCTCAGTGATGGTTCTCCTGCCCACTTTAGTGCTGCCCATGGCACTTTTTTCAGATATCGATCTAACAGTGTCTTTCTCTGGTCTTGTGGTTACGCTACATTGGTCACTACATGATGATCTTTGTGAAAGTGACCACATTCCCAACATCCTGTCGTTTCCTTGCTACCGCCAGATGGACTGACTACTATGTTGGGCGCTTCAGTGGCAACTGGCCTTTTTATGTCTCTGCTGTTACATTCGCCGCCTCTGTCTGATTGTGCTTATTGAGGCTGTACAAGGCCTCTCAGACACGGTCATACATTTTGCTGGAACTGCTATTTCCCTTTCACAGGTCCTCCCTACCATCGGTGGGTGCTGCAGTGGACCAAAGACATTGCAATAGCTATTCAGGATCGTTAAGACTGGTCTGCAACGATTTAAACATCCTTTGCAGACCAGCCTTATCACTTTCGAGCCACTTCATGTTAAGGCTCGCTGTCTAATGAGACACAGTAAGAAGGAATGCTGGGAGTGGTATGTCTCCTCCCTGAGGTCGTATGCCCTGTCATCCGAGGTGTGGACCGAACTCCATTGTGTTATGGGTCGCCAACGATCAACTCTGTTCCAGGTCTTGTCCTATAGCGTGGTCTTAGTAGCGATTCTTCGGTTCTTGGGGAACACATTGTGACGCACTTTGACAGCATGGGCATCCTCTTCTTATCTGGCTGCCTTTCTAATGCAGAAGCAACTAGTTGAAGACGTCCCTTTTTGATTCACTCCCTACAAGCTGAATCTTTTATGATCCCTTTACTGACTGGGAACTGAATAGATGTACTCGCTGTAGTGAAGCAACATAAATCACTTAATAAAGACAAGGCTTCCGGTCCAGATTGCATACCAATCAAGTTCCTTTGAGTATGCTGATACAATAGCTCCATATCTAACAGTGATGTGCAACCGCTTGCCCGTCGAAAGATCTGTACCTAGTGACTGGAACACCGCCAGTACCCAAGAAAGGAAACAAGAGTAATCTGATAAGTTACAAACCTTTATCACTAACGTCTATTTGCAGTATGATTTTGGAACATATTCTGTGTTCGAACATAATTCATTATCTCGAAGAAACGGCGCGAATTCAGGGAAAACATTTCTTGGATACACAACTGTCACTATTCTCAGGACATAATAAGTGCTATCGACAGGGTTTCCCAAACTGATACCGTATTTTTTGATTTCCAGAAGACGTACGACACATTCCTCACAAACGTCGTCTACTCAAATTGCGTGCCTATGGAGTATCTTCTCAGTCGTGCGACTGGATTCGTGAGTTGCTGTCGGGTAGGTCACAGTTCGTAGTAATTGACGGAAAGTCATCGAGTAAACCAGAAGTAATATCTGGCGTTCCCCAAGGAAGTGCAATAAGCCCAATGCTGTTCCTAATCTTCATAAACGACGTAGGAGACAACCTGAGCAGCCCCTTTAGATTGTTTGCAGATGATGCTGCCATATACCGTCTTGTGAAGTCATCAGATAATCAAAATCAATTACAAAATGATTTAGACAAGATATCTGTTTGGTGAAAAACGTGGCAATTGACTCTAAATAATGAAAAATGTGAAGCTGTCCAGTTGAGTATTAAAAGAAATACGCCAAATTTCGGTTACACGATAAGTCACAAAAATCAAAAGGCTGTAACTTCAACTAAGTACTTAGGGATTACAGTTATGAATAACTTCACCTGGAATGATCGCATAGATAATGTTGTGGGCAGAGCAAACCAGACTGCGATTTATTGGTAGAACACTTTGAAAATGCAACAGATCGATTAAAGAGACTGCGTACACCACGCTTGTCCGCCCTCTTCTGGAGTATTGCTGTGTGTTGTGGGATCCACGTCAGATGGGACGCACGGACGAACCGAAAAAGTTCAAAGAAAGGTAGCTCGTAGTGTATTATCGCGAAATAGGGGAGAGAGTGCAACGTCAATGAGGGTGGCAGTCTTTAAAACAAATGCGTGTTTCGTTGTGGAAAAATCTTCTTGTAAAATTTCAGTCACCAACTTTCTCCTCCGAATGCGGAGATATTATGTTGGCTCGCACCTACCTAGCGAGAAATGATCATCATGATAAAATAGAAATCAGAACACGCACAGAATGATTAAAGTGCTCCTTTTCCGCGCGCTCTTACGAGAATGGAACCGTACAGAAATAGCTTGAAAGTGGTTCGATGAACCCTCTGCCACGCACTTGGTTGTGAACTGCAGAGTAACCATGTAGATGTAGATGTAAATGTACTTTACGCTATTTCCTCATCCCACCACACAGCTCCAAGCCCTGATTGAACTCACAATCAGATGATCAGATATCTCTAAGTTTCCCAAAGGTAACATCTCCTCAGGGTCTTCAGCTGTATTTGGCTTAGAAGTGCCTCCCACTTACAACGGCGAGATAACATAGTAGCCCATATTTGTAAGCTAGGCAAGAACCCACCATCTGGCGACGTTTACCCTGATCAACGTACTGTGGCTGCCTGAACGAATGGTTGCTCGCAGATTATGGTTCAAATGGCTGAGCACTATGCGACGTAACTTCTGAGGTCATCAGTCGCCTAGAACTTAGAACTAATTAAACCTAACTAACCTAAGGACATCACACACATCCATGCCTGAGGCAGGATTCGAACCCGCGACCGGAGCGGTCGCTTGGTTCCAGACTGTAGTGCCTAGAACCGCACGGCCCCCCTGCGGGTCCGGGGTAAGAATAGGCCCGAGGTATTCCTGCCTGTCGTAAAAGGCGACTAAAAGGAGTTTCAACCGTTTCGGCCTTCCATGTGATGGTCCCCCTTGGGGTTTGACCTCCATTTTTCAAAATTCTACAGAAGTACGAGCCTTTTGGGGAAGGACACCTTACGTGGCGTACCACTGGTCCTAAGTGAACTAAGACCTTGGCACTCAGCATTGTACCGGCGTTGTAACCATACCCACTATTCCTCAAATTGGGCCTAAACGCCTGATGGGTTGTACCAGTTACGCCCATAGTGCATCCCCATCTGCACCAGCGATCATGATGGACTTTCCATGGCACCAGAAATCCAGCACGGTAGCCAGCCCGTTGTGGTGGGGTCGTCATGTACCCTCTAGGTTGTAGCCCCCTGACAACACAGGGATCGTGCTGCCGATACCTGAGCTGCACCCTCCCCACATCGGCCAAGGAGTAGATGCCCGTCTCCTTGGGGCATTAAGACTCCCGGAAACGGTCATCCTGCCAGGTGGCCCTTGCTGAGGCTGGGTGGCGCCTGTGGGGAGAGCTCCTGGTCGGAGTGGGTGGTATCGGGGCGGACGTTTCGCAGATGAAACGTCAACACGTATCAGGTCGCTCTGCGGCCGAGTCTTTCAAAAGAAAAGGTACCGTTTCTAGTTCTGGTTCTCCTGCCGTTTCCCCCTTGGCCACTCCCTGGGAGGAGGGACAGGCCCGCCGGCTTGGGGCGAAGTACTTCCCCCGCTATTTGGTCTGTTCTCGAACCGTTGGGGGCGTTCGCCACCTCCAAGCCCATGTTCTTTGTTCAGCACATTGAAGACATCTTCGGGGTAATCGAGGCTCTCAGCAAGATGCGTTCAGGGTCCGTTCTTATCAAGACCACCTCCGCCACACAGTCGGCGGCGCTCCAGGCGTGCGACCGCCTAGGGGACATCCCAGTGTCCATTGTCCCACATCTGGCACTAAATAGGACGCAGGGGGTTATTTTTCATCGTGACCTCCTGCTACAATCTGGTGAGGAGCTCAGGGCCAACCTGGAGTGCCGAGGCGTGCATTTCGTCCGGCGAGTCCAGCGCGGCCCCAAAGACCGTAGCATCGACACCGGGGCCTTTATCCTCGCCTTCGAGGGGGACGTTCTCCCAGAGAAGGTAATGGTGATGTGCTACCGGTGCGACGTGCGACCTTACGTCCCGCCTCCTATGCGCTGTTTTCGGTGTTTGCACTTTGGGCACATGTCGTCACAGTGTGAGGCTGAGCCCCTTTGTGGCGATTGTGGATGTCCTCTTCGTGAGGAACATACATGCACCCCACCACCTTGGTGCATTAATTGTCCTGGCATCCACTCACCTAGATCCTCAGACTGCCCTGCATGTCAGGAGAAGAAGATACAAGAACTAAAAACTTTGGGTCGGCTCTCTTATTCTGAGACCAGGAAGAAGTATGACCGCCTCCATCCCGTGCCGTTGACCACTTCGTTTGCCTCAGTTGTGTCCACTGCTTCCGCGGTATCCTCACCCCTATCCTGTCCCCCCTCCGCCTCCTCTGCCCATCAAGGGGCTCTGCCTCCGCCTCCCAAATCCCTCCCTTCCAAATCCTCCTCCCCCGTGGCGCGCACCCCCTCTGCCCCAGGGGCCACCCTTCCTCCTCCTTCTCTCCCCCTGCCACCTGAGAAGCGATCCTCTTCTCAAGCGTCCATCGGGGAAACGTTCCGGACCCCAGCTTCCGAGGTCCGGCGTTCCAAAACGGACCCCGCGCGTGAGGACCTTCTTCGGGTCCAGCCCACCATCCCTGTGCTTCCTCGGCCTTCCAAGAAGGCCTCCAAGAAGAAGTCTCTATCCCCCTCTCCACCCCGGCACGTTTCGTCTGACGCTCCATCCGTGAGTCGCTGCTCCCGGCCGTCCTCAGTTTCGCCGGGACGCTCAGCTGACAGGCGCTCAGCTGGCCTCTCGTCGGCAAATGATGCTGCCCCTCCTACACACCCAGGGACAGCGGCCACAGCTGGCGACGACTCGATGGAACCGGATCCGCCTCCCGCCGGTTGTAGCGTTGTTCCCTCGCAACCTGGCCCTCTGCGGCCGTCGAGGTGACCAGCTCTTCCCCCATCTCGTTCCCCCAACTTTCTGACTAGCGACGGCCTTGTTACATTGGAACATAAGAGGTATTCGATCTAATCGGGAGGAATTACAACTGCTCCTCCGCCTGCACTGTCCGCTCGTCCTTGGTCTCCAGGAAACCAAGTTGCGCCTGACTGACCATATTGCCTTTACCCACTATACCTCGGAGCGGTATGACCTCACCCCTGTGGACGGTATCCCAGCTCATGGTAGGGTCATGTTGCTCGTTCGGGACGATGTTTATTACCATCCCATCCAATTGACCACCCCACTCCAAGCAATAGCTGTCCGCATTACTCTTTCTGCTTTTACTTTTTCAGTTTGTACCATCTACACTCCACCGTCATCTGCTGTTAGTCGGGCTGACATGATGCACCTGATCGTTCAGCTTCCCCCGCCGTTCTTATTGTTTGGCGACTTCAATGCCCATCATCTCCTTTGGGGCTCTCCTGCATCCTGTCCAAGAGGCTCACTCTTGGCGGATGTCTTCAACCATCTCAATCTTGTCTGCCTCAATACCGGCGCTCCGACTTTCCTCTCGGACTCTACTCATACGTACTCCGATTTGGATCTCTCGATCTGTTCTACCACTCTTGCCCGTCGGTTCGAGTGGTATGTCCTTTCTGACACCTATTCGAGCGACCACTTCCCCTGTGTCGTTAGTCTCCTGCACCACACCCGATCCCCACGTCCTTCGAGCTGGAACATACTGAAAGCTGACTGGGGACTTTACTCCTCCCTGGCGACCTTTCTGGATTTTCCCAGTTGTGACAGTCAGGTCGATTACCTCACGGCTGTTATCATCAATGCTGCCGAACGTTCTATTCCTCGTACTACTTCTTCTTCACGTCGCGTTTCCGTCCCCTGGTGGAACGAGGCTTGTAGGGACGCTATCCGTGCTCGACGACGTGCTTTAAGCACCTTTCGCCGCCATCCTACGTTGGCGAATTGTATTGAATACAAACGACTCCGAGCGCAATGCCGTAGAGTCATCAAAGACAGCAAAAAAGCTTGTTGGGCCTCTTTCACCAGCTCCTTTAACAGTTTTACTCCCTCTTCCGTCGTTTGGGGTAGCCTGCGCCGGCTGTCGGGCATTAAGGCCCGCTCCTCAGTACCTGGCCTGACCTCAGGTAATGAGGTCCTTGTTGATCCTGTGGCTGTCTCCAACGCCTTTGGCCGCTTTTTCGCGGAGGTTTCAAGCTCCGCCCATTACCATCCTGCCTTCCTTCCCAGGAAAGAGGCAGAAGAGGCTCGGCGACCTTCCTTCCACTCGCTGAATCTGGAAACTTATAATGCCCCCTTTACTATGCGGGAACTCGAACGTGCGCTTGCACTGTCCCGGTCCTCTGCTCCGGGGCCAGATGCCATTCACGTTCAGATGCTGGCACACCTTTCTCCGGCGGGCAAAAGCTTCCTTCTTCGTACCTACAATCGCGTCTGGACCGAAGGTCAAGTCCCCATGCGTTGTGTGACGCCGTTGTTGTTCCTATACCCAAACCCGGGAAGGATACACACCTTCCTTCTAGTTACCGCCCCATTTCTCTTACAAGCTGTCTGTGATGGAGCGCATGGTTAATGCTCGGTTAGTCTGGATTCTTGAATCTCGACGACTACTTACTAATGTTCAATGCGGCTTTCGTCGCCGCCGCTCCGCTGTTGACCACCTTGTCACCTTGTCGACATTCATCATGAACAACTTTTTGCGAAGGCGCCAAACGGTAGCTGTGTTCTTCGACTTGGAGAAGGCTTATGATACCTGTTGGAGAGGAGGTATCCTCCGCACTATGCACAGGTGGGGCCTACGCGGTCGCCTGCCCCTTTTTATTGATTCCTTTTTAACGGATCGAAAGTTTAGGGTACGTGTGGGTTCCGTATTGTCCGACGTCTTCCTCCAGGAGAACGGAGTGCCTCAGGGCTTCGTCTTGAGCGTAGCCCTTTTTGCCATCGCGATCAATCCAATTATGGATTGCATTCCACCTAATGTCTCAGGCTCTCTCTTTGTCGATGACTTCGCGATCTACTGCAGTGCCCAGAGAACATGCCTCCTGGAGCGCTGCCTTCAGCGTTGTCTAGACAGCCTCTACTCATGGAGCGTCGCAAATGGCTTCCGGTTCTCTGAAGAGAAGACGGTTTGTATCAACTTTTGGCGATATAAAGCGTTCCTTCCGCCATCCTTACATCTCGGTCCCGTTGTTCTCCCATTCGTGGACACAACTAAGTTTCTAGGGCTCACGTTGGACAGGAAACTGTGTTGGTCTCCACATGTCTCTTATTTGGCGGCCCGTTGTACACGTTCCCTTAATGTCCTCAGAGTTGTTAGCGGTTCATCTTAGGGAGCGGATCGCACAGTCCTGCTTTGCTTGTATCGGTCTATTGTCTGATCGAAGCTGGATTATGGGAGCTTCGTCTACTCGTCCGCTCGGCCATCCCTCTTACGCCGGCTCAACTCTATCCACCATCGGGGGATACGTCTTGCGACCGGAGCCTTCTACACTAGCCCTGTCGAGAGTCTTTATGCTGAAGCTGCCAAATTACCATTGACCTACCGGCGCGACGTACTGCTGTGGCGGTATGCCTGCCGGCTGTTGTCTATGCCCGACCACCCCTCTTACCAGTCCTTCTTCGCTGATTCTCTCGACCGTCAGTGTGGGTTGTGTGTGTCTGCCCTGCTGCCCCCCAGAGTCCGCTTCCGTCGCCTGCTTCAACAATTGGATTTTGCCCTCCCTACCACCTTCAGAGAGTGTGAGAGCCCGACACCACCTTGGCTCCAGGCTCTGGTTCATATTTATCTCGACCTCAGCTCACTCCCAAAGGAGGGTACTCCGGCTGCAGTGTATTGCTCACGGTTTGTCGAACTTCGTGCTCGACTTGCCGGTCACACCTTTATTTACACCGATGGCTCCAAAACTGACGACGGTGTCGGCTGTGCCTTTGTCGTCGGGGCCGCCACCTTTAAATACCGGCTCCTCGACCAATGTTCGAGCTTTACGGCCGAGCTTTTTGCTCTCCATCAGGCTGTTCAGGATGCCCGCCGCCACCGCCATTCATCGTATGTACTCTGCTCTGACTCACTCAGTGCTCTTCAGAGCCTTGGAGCTCCCTATCCGGTCCCTCCCTTGATTCAGCGGATACAGCAGTCCCTCCATTCTTTCGCTGATAATGGTGGTTCTGTCAGCTTTCTGTGGGTTCCCGGACATGTAGGAGTGCCTGGGAACGAGGCTGCGGATGCTGCAGCCAAGGCTGCAGTCCTCCTGCCTTGGCCAGCCTCCCATTGTGTCCCGTCATCTGACGTTCGTGGAGATGTATGTAAGAGGCTTGTGTCGTTGTGGTGGGATGCTTGGTCATCCCTCCAAGGAAACAAGCTCCGGGCAGTAAAACCGCTCCCAACTGCTTGGACAACCTCCTCCCGACCATCTCGGCGAGAGGAGGTCCTTCTGACCAGGTTGCGGATTGGGCATTGCCGGTTTAGCCACCGCTACGTGCTCTCCGGTGACCCAGCCCCGCAGTGCCCTTGTGGTCAGGCATTAACTGTGCGCCATGTTTTATTGTCGTGTCCCCATTTTAGTCAATTTCGTGTTGTCCTGTCCCTGCCATCTACTTAACCAGATGTTTTAGCTGATGACGCTCGAGCAGCTGCTCGTATTCTGCGTTTTATAACTTTGACTGGCTTGTCCAAAGACATCTAACCTTTTTACTTATTTTATCTGCATCTTTGTCAGGTCCTTCTGGTGTCCCCCCCCCCATCCCCTTGAGTTTTACTAGATTCCATGTGCTCTAACAACAGTGACTGGGCGTTAATGACCTCAGTAGTTGAGCGCCCTTAAACCCCACAAAAAAAAAAAAAACCGCACGGCCACTCCGGCCGGCGCTCGCAGATTATGCAGGGTTCTTGAATATCGGAGTCTTTTGTCCCCATATCAGTGTTTCTGGGATGGACCATCCACAGCTGATCATTTGCTTAGGTTGGAAACAGCAATCAAACAGGCTTTTTCTGAACGCCAACATCTTATTGCAGTTTTCTTACGTGTGTTAGGCTTACAACACTACTTGATTGCATAACTTATTTTACCCGCCATGACTGGTTCTTTTGAGGCCCCTTATCATGTTTATTCGTCAGTTTTTATGCCACTAGTTATTTTGGGTTAGAGTGGGTACTTAAGTCTCGTCACTTTGCCAACCCATGTCATGAACGGTTTTCTGCGAAAATATGCCTATCATATTGTGACCGTGTTTGATTTGGAGGAAGCCTGTGGCACCTGCTAGAGGACCAGTATTGTCTGTACACGTGGGGTTTCCGGGGCTACCTGTCCCATTTCCTTCAGAAATTTCTAAGAGACCGAGTTTTCAATGTTTGTGTGGATTCAGCCTTGTTGGACACCTTTATCCTGGAGAGCGGGATGCCTCAAGGCTCCGTCCTGAGCGTCTTTCTCTTTGCTATAATCATTAACGCTGTTACGGACTGTCTCCCGCCGGGCATCTCTTGCTCCCTTCTCATCGACGACTTCGCGATCTATTGCAGTTTTTCACGGACATGTCTCCTTGAGTGGCATCTTCAGTGAAGACTCGATTGTCTTTGCTCATGGAGTATCGACAATGCCTTTCGCTTTTCCATTGAAAAAAGCGTTCGTATGAATTTCTGGTGAAGTAACTGATTTCTACCTACTTTTTTACATCTTGGGTTTGTTGCTCTTCCTGGGGGCTGACAGGAAATTCTTCTGATCCTCCCATGTGTCTTACCTGGCCACGCGCTTTACCTGGTCCCTCAGTGTCCTACGTGTCCTAAACGGAATTTCTTGGGGAGTGGACTGGACCACCCTACTCCTCTGTTTGCATCCATCCCTTGTCCGTTCGAAACTAGACTATGGGTGTTTCGTTTATTCATCTGCACGCCTGTCCAGCTTATGTCGTCTTAACACAATCCACCATCGTATACGTTTGGCCACTGGCGCCTTTTGCACAGGCCCAATTGAGTCACTATGCAGAAGCTGCCGAACTACCACTGTCATACGGGTGTGATGTCCTCCTCAGCGGATACACATACTGTTTGTCTTCCATGCCCGACCATCCATTCTATGCCCCCTTTTTCGATGACTCCCTTCACCACCAGTATGGGGCGGACCCTTCTTCTGTTATCTCCCGGAATTTGCTTTCAGCTACTGTTTAACTTCACGCTACCTGCTACGTTCCTGATGGGTGTGAACACTTCACTGCCTTGGCTTCATCTGGCCGCGGCTCATGTTCATCTTGGACTTCATTTGCTTCCCAAGTACACCACTCCGGATTCGATCTATCGCTGCAAGTTTCTCGACCTCCGCACGCAACTTAACGATTGCACCTTCATGTACACTGATGGCTTTAAGACTGTGGGGTTGGGTGTGTCTTCGTCATTGGCACTGACCATTTCGGTATTGGCTTCCATGACACTGCTCGATTTTTACAGCAGAGATCTCCACCCTCTATCAGACTACCCAGTACATGGAGCGAAACAGGCTTTTTAATTGCCATATGCTCGGATCCTCTCAGTGCCCTTCAGAGTCGGTGTGTGCTGTGCACAGTCCAGCCCTTAGTGCATCGGGTCCAAGAAAGCTTCCAGTCCCCCCCTGCGGGTTCGGGGGCTAGAATAGGCCTGCGGTATTCCTGCCTGTCGTAAGAGGCGACTAAAAGGAGTCTCAAATGTTTCGGCCTTATGTGATGGTCCCCACTCGGGTTTGACCTCCCTCTTTCTAAATTATTCCGAAGAGCGAGCCAATTGGGGAAGGGCGCCTTACATGGTGCACTGTATCCGTCGTGCATTGAGACTTTCAGCCGGCTTTTTCGTCGTTGCAATGGTGTCCCGCTCGTTTTCCATCTCTTGGGCGGAGATATGTCACTGGGTGCGATTACCACACTGCACTCTGCAGTGTTGCTTTTAACTGCGACGACGACCTTGGACTTTTTTGCACCTAAGATCCAGCATGGTAGCCAGTCCGTTGTGGTGGGGCCGCCATGTACCCTCTTGGTTGTAGCCCCCTGACAAGACAGGGATCCCTCTACTGATGCCTGCGCCATTCACTCCCCACGTATGCCAAGGAGTAGATGCCCATCTCCCTGGGGCATCAGGACTCCCGGCAATGGCCATCGTGCCAGGTGGCTATTGCTGTGGCTGGGTGGCGCCCATGGGGAGGGCCCTTGGTCGGAGTAGGTGGCATCAGGGCGGATGACCCGCAATGATGTGTGGTACATCATCTCTCGCTGGTGGGCCTCCACCAGCAGTCTCTAAGCGATCGAGGTCTAACCTCAACGGGAAGAAATTTGATCAGAGATCGTTTCCCTCCCTAACTACTCCATGGGAGGAACGTCTTGATAAAGAAGGCAGTGGAGAATATTCATCCCGGTACCTCGTGTGTACACGGGTTGATGGAGAATCGTTTATGTCGACCAAGCCCCAGTTTTTTGTGGAGCATTTAGAGGACGAGTTCGGGGAGGTGGAGGGCTTGTCCAAAATGCGCTCTGGGTCGGTTCTCATCAAAACAGCATCCTCTGCCCAGTCATGGAGGTTGCTCACTTGTGACAAGTTGGGGGATGTTTCTGTCACCATCACTCCCCATAAAAGTTTAAACATGGTCCAGGATATTATATTCCACAGGGATCTTCCTCTGCAGTCTGATGATGAACTACGCGCCAACCTAGAACGACGAGGTGTTCACTTCGTCCGGCGCGTCCATCGGGGTCCGAGGGATAATCAGGTGGCCACCGGTGCCTTCATCTTGGCCTTTGAGGGTGATGTCTTACCCGAAAAGGTTAAGGTGATGGTTTACCGTTGTGATGTGAAGCCATATATCCCTCCTCCGATGCGGTGTTTTAAATGCTGGAAGTTCGGGCACATGTCATCTCGCTGTACTTCCAGCATCACGTGTCGGGATTGTGGACGTCCTTCGCATCCTGATACTCCATGTGCCCCGCCTCCTATCTGTGTTAACTGTGGAGAACACCATTCCCCCTGCTCGCCGGACTGTAGGATCTTCCAGAAAGAACGGAAGATAATGGAATATAAAACCCTGGACCGCCTGACCTACTCTGAGGCTAGGCGGAAATAAGAGACACTCCATCCTGTGGCAATGACGTCAACGTACGCCGCTGCTGCAACGACGGTTCTTCCATCTCCTTTGTCGTCCCATACGGTTGGTTCTATGATTGGTCAGCATCCAAAAGCCCCCTTGATTGTGAGGGGCACTTCACACCCTGTTGCTCCTGCTCCATCTTCTCCAGGAGCAACACCCTCCCAACCATCGGGGACATCAGCTCCCCCTTCCCAGCCGGAGAAGCGTAAGACTTCTTCGGCTACTCTCGCCAGGAAGGGATCCCTTGGGGACCTCCCTTCGCAAGTTCCGACCAGTGGAAAAGCGGACGCCCGCAAGTGGTTGAAACAACCACCAGGGCCTCACGGTCGTCGTCTGTCCCTGAGAGTGACCCAGTGAAGCCCATGAAGCCTGAACCACCGAAGGCACAGCGCGACAAGCAGAAAAAGAAGAAAGTCCCCAAGACCAACGATATTGCGGTGGCACCCATCCCACCGCTACCTACAAGCTCTGCCTCTGAGGACGAGGTGGAGATTCTGGCGTCCGCTGAGGACCTCGATCTCGCCGGTCCCTCGGACGCAATGGATGACATTTGCACGGGTGCTCCATCGGAGGCAGCAGGTGACCCAGCGGCGTAACTTGACTTCCCAGTCCTGTCACGCCCTTCCCAGCCATGGACAACACCATCCTCCAGTGGAACTGCAGCGGTTTCTTCCACCATCTAGCTGAGCTCCGCCAACTTATCGGCCTTCACCCTTTCTTCTGCATTGCTCTTCAGGAAACTTGGTTTCCAGCAATGCGAACCCCCGCCCTCCGTGGCTATTGGGGTTATTATAAGAACCGAGCAGCTTATGAAAGGGCGTCTGGTGGCGTCTGCAAATATGTCCTTCACACTCTGCACAGCGAGTCTGTCCCTCTCCAAACACCTTTAGAGGCAGTCGCTGTTCGGGTGTGGACGCCACAGGCTGTTACCGTCTGCAGTCTTTACCTTCCACCGGATGGTGATGTCTCGCAGCATGTCCTGGCTGCACTGGTAGCCCAATTGCCGCCACCTGTCTTGCTATTGGGCGACTTCAACGCCCATAGCCCTCTGTGGGGTGGGTCAGTGGCAACAGGTCGAGGCGCCATCGTTGAGCATTTATTGTCGCAGCTCGATCTCTCGCTGTTAAATGATGGTGCCTTCACACACTTCAGTGTGGCGCATGGCACATACTCCGCCATTGACCTTTCAATCTGTAGCCCTAGCCTCTTACCGTCTGTCCAATGGAGTGTGCATGACGACCTGTGTGGTAGTGACCACTTTCCAATCTTTCTGTCACTACCACAGCGTCACTCTTCTGGGCGCCCTAGCAGATGGGCTATGAATAAGGCTGACTGGGACTTGTTCTCCTCCACTGCCGCTATTGAGCCTCTCTCTACTGATGACATTGATGCGGTGGTTCAATCGGTCACCACCGGCATCGTTACTGCCGCCGAAGCTGCCATTCCCCATTCCTCTGGGTCCCCTCGGCGGAGGGCTGTGCCTTGGTGGTCGCCTGAGATCGCTGAAGCGATTAAAGATCGCCGGCTGGCGCTCCAGCGTCACAAGCGACATCCCTCCATAAACCACCTTATCGCCTTCAAACGGCTGCGTGCGCGGGCCCGCCTCCTTATCCGCCAAGGCAAGGAGGAGTGCTGGGAGCGGTGTGTGTCCACCATTGGCCTCCATGTCACTCCATCGCAGGTCTGGGCCAAGATTCGATGCGTCTACGGCTATCGGACCCCTTTCAGTGTCCCTGCGCTCTCACTGAATGGCGCAGTTTGTACTGACTCCGACATCAATGCAAACCGCTTAGCAGAGCATTTTGCTGTGAGTTCCGCTTTTGCGAATTACCCTCAGGCCTTCCACTCCATTCAAGAGCGGATGGAATGTTGGAGCCTTTCGTTTCGCACCCACCACCCAGAATCTTACAATGCTCCATTCAGTGAGTGGGAATTTAGCAGTGCCCTAGCCGCTTGCCCTGATACCGCTCCTGGGCCAGATGGCATCCACTGTCAGATGCTGAAACACCTTTCAGTGGACTGCCAGCGACGCCTCCTCGATCTTTACAACCGTCTTTGGGTCGAGGGGGAGTTTCCGTCGCAATGGCGGGACAGCAGTGTCATCCCCGTTTTGAAACCTGGAAAGAACCCTCTGGAGGTGGACAGCTACCGTCCCATTAGCCTCACCAACGTTCTTTGCAAGTTGCTTGAACGGATGGTGAGCCGGCGCTTAAATTGGGTACTGGAATCTCGGGGCCTTCTGGCTCCGTCTCAGGGTGGGTTCCGTAAAGGCCGCTCCGCCACCGACAGTCTGGTGAGCCTGGAGTCGGCCATCCGTACTGCCTTTGCCCGCCGTCAGCACCTGGTCGCTGTCTTTTTCGGCATGCGGAAGGCGTACGATACGACATGGCGTCATCACATCCTTTCTACACTTCATGGATGGGGTCTTTGGGGTCCTCTGCCGATTTTTATCCGCAATTTTCTGTCGTATCGTACCTTCCGCGTGCAAGTCGCGGCCTCATATAGTTCCTCCCACGTCCAGGAGACCGGTGTGCCACCGGGTTCTGTTTTAAGTGTCTGCCTGTTTTTAATAGCCATTAACGGGCTCGCTGCGGCCGTTGGAAATTCTGTCTCCGCTTCCCTGTATGCTGACGACTTCTGCCTTTACTACAGCTCTCCTGGAATTGCAGCTGTTGAACGTCAGCTACAGGACACTATCCGCAAGGCGCAGTCTTGGGCTGTGGCTCATGGGTTCCAGTTTTCGGCAGCCGGCGACGTACTGTCCACCCGGAGCCGCAGCTTTCTCTTAACAGCGAACTTCTTTCAGTGGTGGAATCACACAGGTTTTTGGGGGTGGTTTTCGATGCCCGGTTGACTTGGCTGTCTCATATCCGGCAGCTCAAACAGGCGTGTTGGCGGCATCTAAACGCTCTGCGATGCTTGAGCCACACCCGCTGGGGCGCCGACCGATCTACCCTGTTGCAGCTCTACCAGGCGTTAATCGAGACCTGTCTGGATTATGGGAGCCTGGCTTATGGCTCAGCATCCCCATCTGCGTTGCGGGTGCTGGACCCTATCCTCCATAGCGGGATACGCCTTGCCACTGGTGCTTTCTGCACCAGCCCTGTGGACAGCATATTAGTGGAGGCAGGTGTCCCTCCACTGCGGTTACGACGCCAATAAGTACTGGCTGCTTATGCTGTCCATGTTTTTAGCTTGCCCGGGCATCCAAATTACCGTGTCCTGTTCCCGCAGTCAGTCGTCCATCTGCCAGACCGTCGGCCCCGGTCGGGTTGTCCGATCGCCGTACGCGTCAAGGAGCTTCTCTCCGGGCTTGGGTTTTTCCCTGTTCCACCTCCTTTCCGGGCACCTCTGCGTACACCCCCGTGGAGTGTGCCTCGCCCTTGCCTTCGGCTCGACTTGGCACAGGGCCTGAAGGACTCAGTCCCTCCAGAGGCCTTCCGCCGCCGCTTTTATTCCATCCTTGCCACGTATCAGGGCTCTGGCATAGTTTACACTGACGGCTCGATGGTCGCTGGTCGAGTCGGTTATGCGCTAACTCTAGGGGCCCATTCCGAACAACGTTCCTTGCTGGCTGGCTGCAGCGTTTACACTGCTGAGCTGGTCGCCATCTTTCGTGCCCTAGAGTATATCCGCTCCTGCTCAGGTGAGTCCTTCATTATCTGTAGCGATTCCCTGAGCAGTTCGCGAGCTCTCGACCAGTGTTTCCCTCGTTCCCGTCTGGTGATGGCTATCCAGGAGTCCCTGTCTACTCTTGACCGTTGCGGCCGCTCTGTGGTCTTTGTTTGGACCCCAGGCCATGTTGGGATCCCCGGGAATGAGAATGTTGACCACCTGGCGAAAGAGGCCACCAGTCAACCACCTCTGGAGATTGGCCTCCCGGCGACTGATTTGCGGGCCCTATTACGCCGCAAAATTTTCGATTTATGGGACGCTGAATGGCGCAACCTGCCCGTCCCAAACAAACTCCGTCGTATCAAGGCGTCGACGACTGTGTGGCGGTCGTCCATTCGGGTCTCCCGCCAGGAGTCTGTTGTCCCCTGCCGGCTGCGCATTGGGCACACTCTGCTGACACACGGCCACTTATTGCGCCGTGAGGACCCACGTCTGTGTCGCTGCGGCTCCGTTTTCTCTGTGGTGCACATTTTATTGGAGTGTCCGCTTTTAGCTGTGCTCAGGCAGACGTTCGCACCGCCTGACACGCTCCCTGCCCTTTTATCTGATGACCCTGCTATGGCTGGCTTCGTTTTACGTTTTATTCGGGCAGGGGGTTTTTATCATTTAATCTGAGTGTTTGTGTTTTATTTTATTGTTTTGTGTTGATTCTGGCTTTTGGCCTACGGTTTTAAACTCTGTTTTTAATGTGTTCTCGGTGGTTGGCTTTTCCTTTTTTTTGTTCCTCTGGTCGGCCAACCACCGTCACACTCTGTGTGATTTACTTCGTTTTGTCTGGTCTTTATCTCCGTTTCTCTTGTTCTGTGTCGTCTGTGTTCTGTTCTGTTAATCGTTTTTATTGTCTGTGGGTGTTTTTAGGATTTGGAAAAAGGGACTGATGACCGTAGCAGTCTGGTCCCTTTAATCCCACAAACCATCCAACCAAAGCTTCCAGTCGTTAGTTTTGAGCGAGCCACCATAATGTTCATAGGTCACGTCGGTGTGATTGGAAATGAAGCTGCTGACGCTGCTGCTAAGGCTGCATTCCTATCTCGACCTGCTAGTTCTTCCGTTCCTTTGGATAGTCTGTGTTGCCATCTGTCAGCATATAGTGACTTTTTGGCATCACCACCGGTCTTCTCTTGACGATAACAAACTGTGAGG
Organism: Schistocerca serialis cubense; assembly: GCF_023864345.2. Taxonomy (NCBI): domain Eukaryota; kingdom Metazoa; phylum Arthropoda; class Insecta; order Orthoptera; family Acrididae; genus Schistocerca; species Schistocerca serialis. The sequence goes on along the minus strand of NC_064645.1, from coordinate 315,448,830 downwards.
AATTAAATCTCTCCCAATGGCTTGGCCGACAACCTCTTGGCACTCTCGTCGCTGCGTTGCGTGCGGGGCACTGACTTTTTAGCCATCATAATTTGTTAAGGGGTGATCCCCAACCACTTCGTGCTCATTGTCATCAACCTTTGATGGTTCGCCATTTCCTGACCCACTGAGTCTGCAGCTCGTGGTCTAGTGGCTAATGTTGCTGCCTCTGGATCACTGGGTCACGGGTTCGATTCCCGGTCGGGTTGGGGGTTTTCTCTGCCTGGGGACTTGGTGTTTCTGCTGTCCTAATTTTTCATCATCATTCGTGATAGTGGCTCGATTGGACCATGTAAAAAATTGGGACTTCGCACGGGCGCTGATGACCGCGCAGTTGAGCGTCCCACAAAACCAAGCGTCATCAACTGACCCACTGCCCTTTGTTTTAACCGCTTACTTTTCAATGTGTGTTTACCGTCTTAGTTATCGGCTGTTTTAGCGGACGGCGCGCAGGCTGTCGACTGTATTGTACTTTTTATCCGTCGTAGCAATATGGCGAAGGACATCTAATCTTTGGTTCGGGACCCCCGCTGTTTCCATGGCGTATTTTTGGACCTTTCTCCAAGGGGAAGTCCTTGCTTTCTTCTCTTGCGCCGATTGGGCTTACCGTATATTCGCTTTTAACTTCTTTCACTTATTGGTGGTGGGCGCTTATGATCTCAGTTGTTCTCGCGCCCCCCCCTCCCCCCTTAAAAAAAATTCCTGTCCAAAGATCGTATTCCGGAACCTTTGTGAACGTACACTGACTAATAAAAAAGTGAAGTGCAGTTCGCGTTTGGTGTTGGTAGAGTACATAAAGGTGTGAACGGCATCAGATGAGTGATCATTGTGAATGATACGGAGATTCCACTTGCTCGTTTGAGACAGTACTCAGCAGCCGACAAGGTTTGAAAGGTGTCTCATTGTGGTTCCTCATTTGACCAGCTGATCAAATCGTGCACTATCTAGATTTTGTGGGACATTCGGATGTTATAGTAGCCTGATGGACTGTAGGAACGTGTGGGCAGGCATACTCGCGTCAAGGTTCCGATCGACAACGTCTGAGCGCCACAAGGGAGGATCGCCATATTGTACACAAAGCATATCGTAATCCATTCATATCTATGCCCGCAATGAGAGAACTACTAATGGACTTCATGCAATGTACTCTTGTCATACCATACCGTTGGTCGAAGACTAGCGGCAATCGGACTGGGGACTTCGCACATCATGCATAGGCTACCGTTAACAAAACAAACGGCCGCGTGTAGAGTGATGCCGTTATTAGGAAGCAGGGACGGCTGATGAAAGGCGTCACATGATGTTCAATAATGATCGTGGTTTTGTACTACCGCAGATGATCGTCGCCGGGGAGTGTGGCTGCGAGTTGGGGAAGGCCCCCCTTATTCCAAAGTTTCGTAGGAGAGCAGCGGTGTTACCCCTAGTGTCGTGGTGTGGGGCACCTATAGTGTATGACTGCAGCTCAATGCTGGTAGTGATTGAGGAAAGTGGGATGTCACAACAGTATGTCAGGTTCATCTTGAGTCTTTGCGTTCACTCATGCAATAGTATCGTGCGTCCACTTCGCGAAAGGACAATGTTTGTCCACGCATGGTGCATTTGTGTATGAACTCTCTGCATGATGTTGAGGTACTTATGTGGTCAACAAGATTACAGATCTGTTCTTGTAGGAAAATCGTGGGACCAGAACGGACGTGAAAAGTGTCAGCATCCAGGATATGAATGACCAGTTTAAACACATGTGGGCTAGCTTGTCTCTGGAGAGGAAACAGCTGATTTATGACACCCTTCCCAAGCGAATCAGTGCATCATGCATGCAGGCCAGAGGGGGGTGGGGGTGGGGGGGGGGGGTGGGGTGGGGGGGGGAGGAGAGAGATTGCAACGTGATACTATTAAGTGAGCTTATACAGACAAGTTGATTATGTTGAGGATGTTCAAAGCCCTGTTAGTTAGCAATACACCCTGACAAGGCGCCTTGCAACAGTCGCCGAAACGTCGGAATTTTACAGATGACAAGAATTTATTGACTGTCACTCTTAATGGTTTTCCGTGCTCGAAGAATTCGATAAATATCGGACCTCGGACGTCGAAAAGGACGATGAGCATCACCTTGCCTGCTGAGGGCACAGCTTTGAATTTTTCAGAGAGAGGTGACACTACATTCGCCTCCCTGGACGTCTCCCTACGTTTTCCCAAATCGACATGCATAAATTTCATCAGATGTAGGTGTTACGACGTTATCTTACCTTTCCATTTGAACACACCTTACAAATTTGACTCGATTTTGTAATTATTGAAACCTACACCTGAATTTCTCTTAGTGTTTCACTTTTTTTGACAATGTCGCATTGTCTGCCGTCGATATATCGGAAGATATCGATATACTGACGGGGAAAGTGTCGACCTACCGCCCTATAAAAATATCGGCTGCACATTGTAAATATACTGCCGGTTTTAGAACTATATATGTAAGTGTTGATTTATTATTAGATATTCTCTACGTCAACAAGCTAGCAGCCTGCTTAATACCTTTAAAGCAAGAATTGAAGTAAAAACGACGCATGTTCACGCGTGGTGAAGTTTGTTGCGCCGGGCGCCGATTACGTCGACAGTTTCCCTCTCATCCGTTTCCGCCCCCCCCCCCCCCCCCCACTAAGACCAATGTTTTTTAACGCAACTGGTGTGCTGCTTCTTCACAGCTGCAGTAGAATGTGAAGACGAGAGCAACAACAGTGGTAAGACGCTTGAAATCGGATGCACGTAGTCTGTAGCAGGGAAGGCAAACAAGAGTTCTGGGAAGCTTTCGTGCATCTGCAAAAGCAATTGCTTGCATGACCATTTGTGAAGTATTGATCCATCCTTTGGAGGTCTTATCAAATACGCAGAGTAGACAACGAACTAATTTAAAAATGCACATCCAGGACTGTAAAAGTTCAGTGCAACCCATAAAAAACTGCGGGAACTATCTCGGGGAACTTTGTAAGAACCGGTGTTAGAATATGACTATGTGACAGTTCTGCTATCGCCATCCCGCGTAGGGATCTTGACGACAAACATATACGTACAGAGGCAGAGGCAGTTAATTTTCTCTCGATCAGCATACGAATGGAATAGAGCCGTAGTATTCGTACGAAGAACCCTTTGCAACAACATGTAGAGTAATTTTTGATGCGTTATCGAAGTTTTGTCGGATGTTAAGAGTGTTTTCTCGTAACGTTTATACAGTTTTTTCAGTCTGTATGTTAGCCTTCCGTACTGCTCAGTTCGTCATTATTCAGTAATCTCTGATATACATTTGTTCCTAATTTATGACGGACAGTGTGCCTCTTGTGCATGGATTACTACTCGTATGTTATATCTGCTGCGTGCAGTGTCAGCCGTGACAGCTATTTCTAGTTCAGTAGTTGGCAAGCGTAACTCTCTCCGTTCCCATGCGGTGCAGTATTGAATAAACGTATCTGACCGTTTCGATTCAGTCAGGTTTTGAAACCAGTTAGAGATTTTCGAACAAACACAGTATTGAGAAAGTGTTGCTTGCACGCTCCTGTGCCAAAAGGAGAAAATTAATTCTAAGTAGTTTTATACTGAAAATGTTTGAAGTGCATGGAATAGTCAGTTTCTTGGCTAGTAAACAACACAGCTCAAGAAAGGCAGATAATAAAGCAAAGTAATAAATTAATGACTCGGGGAGAGGGAATGACGCATAATTAGTGTGGTCGGAAAGCAGTAAGAATCTGGAGAAAATGATAAGCATTTTGAAGCTGACATTTAACTAAACGTGCTGTACTGAATGAATGTGCAGCACGCCTGGTAGCTCTTGGAAGTCTGTAACAATTTAGGAGTGCAAGGCTTTCCTATTGACCGGAGACAATTATAAATAAAAATTTGAAACAGTGCCAAGTTTTTACTTTGGAAATCTGATAGAAAATCTCCGTATCTTAAGATATTTTCCTCACTACTGTGCCCTTTTTTACTTCAGTTAACTTCAGACTAGTATTGAAACAGAGAATAAGAAAAATGCTTTGAACTATTTCTCATTTCGTCTGCTAATGACATGTTCGTGTGTTCTGCACCAATATGTTCTCTCAGCACTCTGATTCGTAGCCCATTTACGTAGTAGTAGTAATAGTTTAATCCAATCGCGGACCACTTTTACAGGGGACATGTGCTATTACAATTTAAGAACAAAAAGGAATACACGGTGTGTATCTTAAAAAATCGTAACTATTACGTTGTTTGAGATGTGAGTGAACAACGTACTGTTGACAAGAGCTGGTAGCAACAGTGTGCGCCCACTTCAGTTCTAGTAAAAATGTCGGGACAACAGAAAGCGTTGCGTGTTCTAAGTTTTGCACAATGTGTTCTACGCTTTGCACAATGTGTGCCAGTAATAACTGCTCAGTGTGAGTTTCGTACTAGGTATGGTGTGGACCCTCATCCAGTAGGTAATGGCATGAACAATTCCGAGAAAGAGGTTGTTTGTGTAAAGGCAAATCTCCGGGTTGTCCTCGAGTGTGAGACAGACGTCGAACGCATTCGCCATAGTTTCAAGAGTCCGCAGAAATCTGTTCGCCGTGCAGCTTGACAGCTCAACATGCCCCCGATGGCCGTCAGGCGTGTTACGTCGACGTTTACATATGAAACCATACAAAATTCAGCTGTTGCAAGCTCTTCGTGAAGACGACAAATAACAACGTGTGGAGTTCTTTAATTTCGTTCTTGGCAAGATGGAGGATGAAATTTTCTTCCACGCATATTGTTTAGTACGAGGTAACATTTCGTTTAAATGGAAAGGTGAATCGTCATAATGTGGGAATATGGGGTACGGAACAACCACATGAAGTTGTACAACATGAGGGACTCTACAAAATTTAATGTTTTTTTGTGCAGTTTCATGGGAAAAGGTGTAAGGTCCATTTTTCTTTGCAGAGAACACTGTTACAGGAAGCATGTATCTCCACATGCTTGAGAACTTCCTTTTCCCCCAGTTGGAGACTGATTCGTACGATTTTATTTACCAACAGGATTGGGCACTGCCACACTGGCATCTGGAAGTGCGGCAATTTTTAAATCAGACGATTAGTGAACGGTGGATCAGTCGCACTGGACCAAATGATAGTCTTACATTACTGGCATCCAAGGTCACCGGACCTGACTGTATGTGATTGCTTCTTGTCAGGGTTTATAAGAGACTCTGTTTATGTGCCTTCGTTAGCAACAACAATGAATGAACTGAGACGTCGTGTAACAGCAGCTGTTGACGCTGTAACTCAAGACTTGCTCGCTGCAGTTTGGGAACAGTTTGAGTACCTCATTGACATATGCCGTGCATCTCAAAGGGGACATATTGAACAACTATGAAGAGATGAAAAAAAACCGTTTTGAGTTTCCCTTAATCAAAAAACAAAATTCATTGTATATGTTTATTAGTTTCAGAAATATAGACGTGCCAAATCGGGTGATTTTGATACACCCTGTATATACAAGCAGCTGCGTTCTTACAGTTGAACCGCTTATTTCTGAAAGGGAAAGGGGACTAGTCACAACTGGTAAATTATTCAGGAGGAAGGAAAAAATTCCACAGTCTTGTTAAACAATTTAATGGCAGAATTTCTTTCTGCTGTGTTGAAAAATTCATTTTTTGAAATGTGTGAGGTTAATTTTACTTGATTTGAAAAAAAAATTTGCTGCTTTGGTGATTTTTATCGCTTTGGTGATTACCACATGGCGTTACGCCCTTATAGCAATAAATGGGGAATCAAGTCTACGCTCTTGTTCAGAAAAAACTAGATCACTTTGAACGACTAGAGATAGGACGTTCATATTCACAGGACATGTACCCTAGTATGTTCAGGAGAAATGATTAGCATTTAAGTCACCTCAGTTCAGCATTTGTCCTGTTGCCTGGTAGGCGCATCGTCCGCCGTGCGCTCTTGATAACTTATTCCATTGAGAGTTGGCGTCGACGCGTGTAAGGCGCAAATGGCGTCCTGTGGTATAGCCGTCCATGCTGCAGTCACCTGGTTCAAAAGTTTATCTGTGGTGGTTGGCATTGGGACACCCGTCGTTTCACCATATCTCACACACATTTTCGAATGGCGGTGAGCCTGGTGGTCTGGCGGGGCAGTGCAAAAGGCTGACATACTGTGACACCAAGAAGGCATGTGTTTGTGCAGCGACATGTGGTCGTGCATTGACTTGCTGAAAAATGACGTCTGGGGTGTTGTGCAGAAAGGGTATGGTTATGGGTCGCAAGATGTCATTCACGTAGATAACACTTGTTACGATGCCCTGGACACAACACCAACTGTGATTTGTGGTTGTAACCAATAGCACCCCAGATCATAAAGCCTCGAGTTGGCGCTGTATGTCTTGTGCGAATGCAGTCACTGTGATGGCACTCCCCCGTGTCTGTGGCGAACCAAATTGCAGCCATTATTTTCAAACAAACATAACCTGGATTCATTCGAAAACGCTGTCTGATGCCATTCCTGTCGCCGTTTTTCCACATTCGTCAAAGGTAGGCGGAGAAGCGGACGACGTGCACGTAACCCATGCCATAATAGACGGCGACGGACTATCATCCTTGACAGTGTACGATGTGTTACACTGTTCCGCCGAAACCGAGGACAACGCAGATCTGCCCAGCAGTGCCATTCGTATGAAGTGTCTATCTTCTCGGGGAACGGCCTGGTGGTGCGACCTTACCCATCTCGTCATGTTCTACGGCCTTCCGTGAACCATTGTGCACACATCCGTTGCACAGCCGAAATACTTCGTCCTACACGAGGAGCAGTTTCTCTGATGGGTACATCACATTCTATCATGCCAATAATGCACCCTCTTTCAGACTCACTGATTTTGACGGTACGGTTCGTACGTATGTATGAGAAGCATCCTGCACGTCTGCTCCAGTCGCACTCATCCATTACCCTCGGTTTATAGCGATAACTAGAGCAGCAGGCACATTTTACCGGTAGGTGGTGTTGCGTCCTGATATCCATATTGACCTTGAACCCGGGGCCGACAAGAGTCAAATGCTAAGCATTTCTTCAGAACATAATATACATGTCGTGTTAATATGAACGTCCTCTCTCTAGTCGTTCAAGGTGATCAGATTTTTTCTAAACATGAGTGTATTTTAAGTCCCCTGTTTAATTTACAAGAAACCGAAAACTTATGTTTAATGAATGACAGTAATTTGTGTGCAGCTGATGTCGTGTCTAGTATGTACAGTAACGAGCCAAAACAACATAACCACCTCTTTAATACCATGCTGTTCCATTTTTCATACACAGCACAACAGAGATTCTGCTTTGCATGGTTTCTGCAAGTCCTTGACAGGATTCCAGAAATTTATGTCACGAGGTGTCTACGCACAGGTCAAGCATTTTCCGCAAATTATGGGATGGTGGATTACGGACGCACAGCTGGATCTGGTAAGTGTTGCACTGGTTATAGATCAGTCGCATTTGCTGGCCAAGACATAAATGTGATTTCACTATAAATCCCCGCAAACCTCTGAAGCACGATTCTGACCTTCCTGCTGGAATATATCATCGTGGGGGGAGACTTAAAGCATGAAACGGGCAGGTGGCCTACAATAATGTTTATGTACTTCACTGCTGTTGATGCCTTCTACTACTACCACAGACCCTATGGAAGCCCATTTCAAAATTCTGGCCTCGCTGGCCTGCATCTTTGGCGCGTTGCATGTTAACGTGCAACCATTCGCCTGGATGATGGCGTGTAAGGACCCAACCATCGATCTGGTATAACAAGAAATGAGATTCATTCGACAGGCGACACGTTTCTATTGATACTCGGTGAAAACTCAGTGATGCTGTCTACATCGCAGTTAGCTGACGATGTCGTTGGGTCAGCGTAGGAACACTTACGGGGCGTGTGATGTGGAGCTCCATGTTCAACAATAGCCTTTGAACAGTGTGCTCCGAAACACTTGTGCGCGCACCAGCATTGTATTCTATCGTCAGATCTGGCACAGGTCGCTGCCTATCCTGGATTACACAGTGGGGGATCGTCCGACATCTACGTTCTTTGATGAGACCTGGTCGTCTCCCTTCCGCTTACATTATTTCCTTACTTTGTCATGTACCCGCAACACCGCCAGCAGGTATTCAACCTCGCGGTGCGCAGTGGTCATAGTGTTTTGGCTGATCAGTGTATATGTGTCTGTCTGAGCGTATTGTTGTACAGAAAAATTACCATAAATAATTATGATATACAGTACACTTAAATGATAACCAACTAACTTATTTCTTTCTAAACGCTTTTGAATCTAAACCACCGAATATGTTTATAACTGCGTTAGAAAACAGCCCAATGTTCATAAAAAATGAATGAATGCAAAACGTATTATAAATGATTGGCCACTTGTTCGCAAAACTATATTAAGCTCGTACGAAAAAGAATACGAAACCTGTTACGGAAACGATTGGATGTAGTATTTTTCAGTCATATTAATCCTCTTATGTTATAGGGTACGTCTTCAGCTGGTTATAAAAGGTTGATACTTTGTGTCCGTAGCATACTTCAGTAGTTTCTCATCATCTTACTTCCCGTTTACGGGAAGTTTCCCATAATAGGCTTCTGTTTAAGGAAGCCCGATGTTCATGTAGGGTAAATATTCCTCTCTTTCACCAATGTAGTCTGCCGGTATAGGACTTACCAAATGCTTGCCTTTCCTTTTCTTAAATATATCATAGTACAGAAACTAATGAGGATAAAACGATACTTGGTCCTGTTTTATAGTGCTCCTTACCGTTGTTTCAGCTGTGATGATTCTTTTGGTATAAAGGAGCCCATCATACTTCAAAATTAGCTATTTAGCTTGTTTTTGCTGCATAAATTTTAAAGCGACCAAGGCGACTAGATTCGGTGATAATGTATATTGATCTGGCATAAGTACTTAGTCGCACTTTAGTATCATCCTTCTCACAACACTTGAGTCGCGGTCAGATGGTAGATAATAGTGCCATCCAATGGTGAAATAGTCTAGTATGAACAATAACATTCGTATAACTGTTTCAATGCGATTTTGGCTATGCATGCATTGTTGAAAAGTGGAGCTCTCTTATTGGCGATTTTGGCTATGCATGCATTGTTGAAAAGTGGAGCTCTCTTATTGGAACAAAGTACTTAATGTAATGATGTAAAAAGTTGTCCACTTCGCTAGGACTTTCTTCCCTTGGCCCTCTTGACAACAATAAAAATCTCTCCTCAATCTGCTTTCAAGCTGTGCATCTCAGAATTAAAATCTAAAAATTAATCTAGCTTTCTTTCCTCGATTTTTTTCCCACCATTATTTGAAACTTCGAAGTCTGAGCTGTTTACCTTAATTTTTTAATTGGAATGGTTTTTCAGCTAACATAATGGATTGTTTAACAAGATTCCGGGTCTGCCCCGAGTTTTTCTAAAAATGTGAAAATTCCCGTAGTCGCTCCATATTAGAAATATTTGCAGATTTAAATCTGCTGTCTACAGACGGGAAGGAAATGACGCCCTCATTTTAATTCCAATCGATGCGTCTCTCTCGAGAAACCGAAACCAACAAAATCTGCAGTTTCAATTTTTGAGTCGGTTACCCATCTTTAAAGCAGTTCAATTCTATATTGACATGGTTGGGACAGATAGGAATTTAACTGAGGTAATTTAGGGAGACCAAGGAAAAAGGATGGCTGCGTGGCGATTTTTGTCCATTCTCCCGAATAAAAAGACGTCCGCTAAAAACAGCGCAACCTCGCTTTGTTTATGTTTAGTTTACAAAACTGTTGTTTGTAGATCCTTCCTAAGAAGTTATTTGTAATGTAAAAAAAAGTGCTATAGTCTTCATTCATTCAACACCAATTACTACACACAGTAAGCAGTCACCTGACATTAGAACCATGATGGTGTTGGGTTTCCATTTTTTGCGCTACAACCTTCCGTTGGCCTGCCAAAAAAGTAGTCATAACGAGTAGGATATTGAGAGCATAGAATGTATGTTAATATTATTCATTGTAGATCTCTGGTGTGATGATTCTCGTTGTGAGCAGCCTTGGGCATTACGGTTTATCAAAACAATGCAGCACTACCATATTGTTTGTTTACAACAAAGTACCCATGGAAAACATCGACCGGCAAACTGTAACCACAGTCTCCTTTCTACTATGCCTGATCTGCTCCTTTGGCTGAATTTATGGAATCTGATTGTCTTGGAGCAGACGCTGTCAGCTCTTTGGACAAATGCTTCCTTTGGGAATCACGGCGGTTTCAGCTGTTCCTAATTACGAGCAACTAGGAATCATTGTGGAGATATGGAGATGCATTTTCTTGCAAATACCTTCGTAAGAGACTTATGCTCGTAATGAGGATTATTAGCTTACCTTTGGAATAAACGTCGAGACGCCTTTATACGAAATTCAATAAACTAATATTTCATCACTGTATGTAAAAGTTTTTTAAAATGTATTTTACGTTGGTTCGTAGAACATTTTCATGTTAAATGGAAGTAACGAATAATTGTGTAATGGTTCAGACTGTCACAAAATTAAATGTTAAAGAAATAATTTTAAGGCAAGCTGTATACGTGCTGCCCAAAAGCGATTAATAAATAAAAAATGACACTTTATTCTTTCATTGGTAGCTACCTCTCAACCTTATGCAACATGCATTTAATGTCAAATAATCCAAATACTGCGCATTTCAATATTGTCATTGTCTCCCAGTATACCATATTCAAAAAAGCTTGAAACACTACCGGAGCTTCCCGTTGCCAGACGGCTGAATTTGTGGAATGTGATCGTATTGGAGTAGGCGCTGTCAGCTCTTTGAATAAATGGTTTTAGGAATAACTGCGGCTTTAGCTGTTCCTTAATCCCCGGCAATTGTATCATTGCTATATTACAGAGCTACAATCTTTATTGTACACGCGTTTCGGAAAACCGTCGGATAGCAGACACCACAGCATTTAAAATTCTCGTAGACTGAAGTACATGATCGCTAGTCACCTATTAAGGATAATAACAAGAGACTTAAGAGGATTCTAATAAATGCACGTAATTTCTGCTATGGAACATAATTTTTATCGGTTAATCACAAAAGAATAAAGACTTATTTTTATTATGATAACATCTGTGCCAAAAACAAAAATCTGCTGTACAGCTACTGCCAGAACCGTACTAAATAAGAGTTTGCTTTTATCGTTATTTTATCCTCTTTACCTCTGGTGGCGCACATACATTATTTTGGTGGCATCACTATTATGACTGATTTTCATGACTTCATTCCCTTCGTGCTGCCAGGGCCCAATCGACTTAGGTTCAATAAGACAGTAGTATGCGAGTCTTGAAGTTCTTCTGGCAACTTTAATGTTCCAACAGTTTAAGGCATTGCTGACCAAGATATTTCTTATCTAAAGAT